>NC_059125.1:114352159-114712159 GCF_020740685.1 Jaculus jaculus
CTGGTACCAGAGGATGTACTAATATCCCATGAGAAAAATAAATAAATAAATAAATAAAACATATCTCCCAGTTCCGATAACTTGGACTCACAGCTAATCTACATACCCATGTTTCCTACCTGTCGCTTAACCCTTTCTACAAATAAACACTGTTATGAGCAAGACAGAGAAAGAAATTCTGTCTAGTTCTGGCCAAAACCAAAACTAGTTCCCATCTTTCAGTTTCTTGATAGAGACATAAGCAATGAAAGCTGAGATTCTTGTAACACATGTGCTCAAATATCATGCTGTACCCAATGAATACGTACAGTTATGATGTGTCAATTTAAATGTACATGTGCTTAACTTAAAAGAAAAAGTACCATTAACAGTTTACCTTAGTAAACGTGGAAAATAGTATAAAAGCCTAATAGCCACTATGTATTTGGGATGTCATGTTCACATTAATTACTGACTGTCCCTTTCCTTATAATTATTATTGACATGGCCTTTTTCCCCCCTTTTTTGAGGTAGAGTCTCACTCTAGCCCAGACTGACCTGGAATTTACTATGTAGTCTCAGGGTGGCCTCCAATTTATGATAATCCTACCTGTGCCTCTCGAGGGCTGGGATTATAGCATGTACCACCACGCCTGGCTAACATGGCCTTTAAAAGAGAGAGAGAAATTAAATTAGAAGGGTTTGTTACAAAAAAAATAACTTAATCAAATTCTTATTGGATTCTGGCCAAGTCAGTCTTAGCAATTTTTGCCTCTATTGTCCTCTTCTTTAGCTTAACAGAGCCATTGGCAATGTCCCTCCGAAATTATGCAGTCCTAGTGAATGTGTGGTGTTGGCAGAAAATGAACCTATATTGAATCCTCGGTCTGCCTTGTAGTAGTCACGTGGCCTCGAGCGTCTCTGTGTCTTAGTTTCCTCTTCTGAAAAGTAATATCTAATCATATCATAATTACTACCTATAAACTGCTTGCCTGCCCCAGTGAGCATTTATTTCATCACTACATCCCCTAGCAAGACGAACCTGGCACTGCCATTGTACAGGTGAAGCAACTGTGGCACAAAGAAATCGAGCGCGTTTTCTAAGGTCACAAAGGTGCTGCGCCAAGGATTCTAAGGCACATTCCAGAGTTCAGGTTCTAATCACACCTATAGCCTCTGTAAATCTCCGCATTGCATAAACCTCCAGACTTCGTTGGGCAGAAAACACTAGAGGTTTGAAGGGAAGAGGAGGAGCTAGCCAGGGGGGGGCGGAGGGCTGCGTAGAATGAGAACCCTGGCAAACAAGACGCGAGGCAGAGGGATTTCCAAATGCCCAGGAAACGCGTCTTGCTGCCTTAGGCCTACCGAGAACAGTGGCCATTCTTAAATGAAAATGGCAACTCCAGCCTGGCCCATTACCGCGCAAAACACACCTCCCCTAGGTGAGGAGACCTCAGCCCTTCCCATCTACCCCCACCCCGGGAGGCCCGAGCGTGGGCCCAGCTTCCAGTCCCTCCCGCGGGTCCGCCCCACGCCAGGCGGGGCCTAGCCCGCCCCCTCTACCGGTGGCCCGCGAGCCCCTGGCGTGAGCCACGCGGAGTCCCGCGCGGGCCCGGGGCCGGGGCTCGATGGCTACTTGGAAACGGGACGGCCGGCTGACCGGCAGCCAGCGGCTGCTATGCGCGGGGCTGGCGGGGGCGCTGAGCCTCAGCCTCACCGCACCCCTGGAGCTCGCCACCGTGCTGGCCCAGGTCGGCGTCTTGCGAGGTCCCAGCAGGGGGCCTTGGGCCGCCGCACGACGAGTGTGGCTGGCCGAGGGGCCCCGGGCCCTATGGAAGGGGAACGCGGTGGCGTGCTTGCGCCTCTTCCCCTGCAGCGTCGTGCAGCTCGCCGCCTACCGAAAGTAAGAGCCGGGCCTGAGCCAGGGCGGGTGGGGCCGGGAGGTCTGACTGCTGCCACCCGCAGTGGGTGCGCAGCAGTGGGAACAGCCTCCTTCCGGATCACGTGAGGACCCCCGGATCCGTTGGCAAGGCCAGATGTATAGTCTCCAAAGTGCGGTCCGGATGTTTTCACCTTCTCTGGAGATTCCTGCCCAACGACGAGCCGCACGCAGTTTCACGGCATCTTGAGGCTTTCCGGGTTAGGCAGGAGGAGGAGGAGGAGGCAGAACGCTAAAGGAGGTCTGAGGAAAAGGAATGAAGAGACCTTCTAAGGACTAGAATCTTGACCTTTCTCGTTGTCCAGCATCAAGGACAATTTTTGCTTTGGCTAGCTTAGGAGAAAGCTCAACCTTGAAGCCTGGGTGACTGATGCCTCCCAAAGAAATCGCTCGGTAGGGAGCGATGGACCAGTCTGTTGCCTCAAAAAGAATTCTGCCACCCAACCCCAAACCCAGCCTAACTGGAACGGCACTAGAATCCAGTGGTCCCCTGAGCCTACTATTTTCCTCACCTCTTACTGCTCACTGGCCTCATTCTTTCTGCTTTCCCCACCTTCTTCCACATCAATAGCTAGCTACTCCTTAGGAAAAGATGTAAAGATGCAAATTCAGGATGATTCATGACGCTGCACATTTGCCCAGGGCTCAATGATGTTTACATTGGAGCCAGAAAGAAAACCTAAAAGAAAAGGGGGGTATGGCATCTCAGGGGGAGGAGGAGCTGTTCTCTATTGGGAAGACGGTCCCTATGTTCCTGATTTGGTGGGCATAGTGCCAGTTCTAAAGACTGGCCTTGGTTCTGAAGTAGACAAATATTTTACTGTCACGCCTGGGTAGATTTTTTTCTTTTTTTATTTCCAGGACTGAAACTAGAACCTAGGACCTGGAACATGCTAGGCAACTCTTATATCACTGAGCTATATTCCCAGCCCCAAGGACTCTTAACCACATAATTCAGCCTTGGTGACAGACAGTGTTTTTGCCTTGATACTATCACTTTGCAGGCCAGAGCTGGAAGACTACCCTAGCAGCTGACAAGCTGAATAGATCATCATTATCTCTGAGTGCTCAAGGCCAGCACTCATGTGACTTCCGCCTGGGAGGAGAACCACCTTCTCTTTCTCTCGGGAGGGAAGCCTGTTGCGTAGGATCACATGACATTTCTGTCAAAGTCTCTTCTTCCTCAGCTTCCCATACCTTCTGCAAGATCTGACCTGCAGTTTTGAGCTGTTTTTGTTTATACGTTTTTTATTATTATTAAGAACATACTTTGGGGCTGGGCGTGGTGGCACACACCTTTAATCTTAGCACTTGGGAGGCAGAGGTAGGAGGATCACTGTGAGTTCGAGGCCATTCTGAGACTACATAGTGAATTCCAGGTCAGCCTGGGTTAGAGCAGACCTTACCTCAAAGAAAAAAAAAAGAAGAAGAACATACTTTGTATGTATACATCATGTGTTGGTATAATCTTTTCCCTCCTTCCTGCCCACATTTTACTGGAGCCCTCCGCAGTAAGGTTGCTGATATTCCCCATGGGGTTGTGGGTTGTGAGCTTTTGAAATTTAACTTAATTGCAGAGAGAGAATGGGAATGCCAGGACCTCTTGCCACTCCAGATGCATGTAAACTCCAGATTCATGCAACACTTTGTGCATCTGGCTTTACATGGATACTGGGGCATTAAACCCGGGCCAATAGGCTTTGCAAGGAAGTGCCCTTAACTGCTGAGCCATCTCTCCAGACCTGGTTTTGAGGGTTTTTTTTAAGGTTGTTTTTTTAATATTTTATTTATTTATTAGAGAGAAAGGCAGGTAGAGAGAATAGGTGTGCTGGAGCCTCTAGCCACTACAAACAAACTCCAGATGCATGTGCCACCACGTGCCAGAGCCTCTAGCCACTACAAACAAACTCCAGATGCATGTGCCACCTTGTGTATCTGACTTACATGGATAATGTGGAATTGAACCTGGGTCCTTAGGCTTTGCAGGCTAAGACATCTCTCCAGCCCTAGTTTTGAGTTTTAATAGTTCAGTTTCTCCCTACCCTCCTTTCTTCTTCATTAAGTGACATGGAAATCTCCCTTTCAATAAGAGAATGTGTACCAGGAAGCAAGTGACAGAACTTTAAAGGCTGATTCAAATTTATGGCTTTTCTACTAACCAACTTGTATATTTATGTCATTCTATTTTTATAACTTTTGCCTACTGCCCATAGGACAGCAAGAATCATGTCTAGTTTACAGATGCAGAACTGAGCTCGCACTGGTACACCTCTTGCCAGTGACAGAGCTGAGCACTAGCGCCTGGCCGCCTGAGTCTCAGTCTCATCCTGTTTGTATTATTACATGATGCAGCTTTTCTGTCTGCATACATTTGACATTACATGAAGCACCCACTGTGTGCATGATGCAATGGACAATGCAGGAATAAAAGGGATATGGTCCCCCAGCCTCAGGAGCTTAAAGAGTAGTAGAGGAAGAAGACTAGGATGTCTTATTCCACAATCACAACTCACGATGTGGTATGCAACTTCCCTGGATCAAATGCTCTAGAAAGGTACATTTCAGGTGAGGGATGGGAAGGTGTAACGGTGTCACAGAGAAGAAAAGAGGTATGTTCAACCTTGAGAGAATGAATATAAATCTGCTAGGCAAAGATGAGGAATTGCAGGTAATACCAGTGAAGACACTGGGACAACAAGGCATGCAACAGGACCAGAAGTAAGGCTTGAAAAACAGGTTCGAGTTAGATCTTGAAAATCAGACTTGGCATGTGAAGGTGGCTGTGGGAAATTTCTTTGCAGGGCGGTGGACAGTATTGTGATGAAAGCAATTCAAGGAGAGTGATTGTCACATGGTTGCAGGGTAGGATGAGAGAGAAGAGAAAGACTGTGGGTGGTAGGCCCAGCTGGGAACCTGTTGCTCTAGTTCACAGGACAGCTGAACACATCTGATACAGGCTGATGACAGAGGTATGAGAAGAACAGTGAGTTACACGAACTAGGTTTACTAATAAATTTTTCCTGAAGGTTTTTTTTTTTCTAAAAACTGAAAGGAAGTATTTTGGTAAATGGCAAAGTATGTAGTTAGAAAGGTTGATTAGTTATAAAGCCATCCTTCCTACATAAAGATAATACTTGCAGTTCATCATTACGTGGATTCGATTCTACATTCTTGACCTGAATTTCGAAACCAGGTGGCTGGGAATAACAGTATACTTTCTGAAAGTGGGTTGGTACAAAACATCCAGTATATTCAGGGAATGGAGTGGTTAAATGGCTTGTCCACAAACACAGTGGCAGAGCTAGAACTTGATACTAGAGCTTCTGGTTCCCTTAGCCAAGGGTTCTTTCTACAATTACATATTTTAAATTTGTTTATTAGATTCACAATGAAGTAAGACTACTGGGTAGAGGCTGCAGTAGGAAGGCAGGGTCATGTCATATGCAAATAATAGCTGATACAATGAATGACTTTCAAATGCATCAAAATGAAGATCCTCCCCCAACTTTATTCTATACCTACTTGACTAAATAAACATGGGTTTAGGTCCCTGTAGGTCTAAATTGTTCAGAACCAAAACCATAACTGTATTGCATGACCAGACATGAGTTTGTGTTCAGTTGCATTGCCCACTAGCTTGTGTTAGACTGAAGGAATTATTCAGAGTTCTAATCACATATGTCCAAGGTGTGTGTAGCATCTGCACTGGCTGAAAGAAAGGAGTTACTACAGTTCACCAGCTCATCCAGTCTTTCTGGAACAAGTTACTGTGCCTGAATGTATGTGAAGAGATAGAAGGAAGAGCTAAACAGGAATAATACTTCTCCAACCAGTCAGACAAGAGCTTAAGATATAGGCACACTAAGATGCATCACTGGTGGCCTATCCGGGTTGCCCACCTTGATTCCGCTATTCTAAGGGCAGATTGGTAGTCCTTGTCCCTATATCAGATGGTAGGAGTCTGGAAAGAATGGGTTTCCTTCAGTTCTTTTTCATTTTCTACATTTGATAATAAGGCAAGTTGGTAAAGCAAACCAATCTAAGATAGGGTTCCTCTTTCTAGTTAAGTCATTCAGTAAACCAAGGGCCTATTTCCCTTTCATTGCTGCTGTCAGTTACTTCCTTGTCAAGACTGTTAAGCCTTCTTTTATTATCTATTTTGAGAGCTAGCACAGTGTCTGGTGCATTACCAATGGTTAACAATTTGATGATGAATTAACCTATGTCCTACAAGTGGTCAGATGAGATGGGGAATGAGAATGACAGTGAGGAAGAATGGTGCTACTTTTGGCATTTTATTTTTATTTTTATTTTTTTGGTTTTTCGAGGTAGGTCTCACTCTAGCCCAGGCTGACCTGGAATTCACTATGTAATCTCAGGGTGGCCTCGAACTCACAGCGATCCTCCTACCTCTGCCTCCCGAGTGCTGGGATTAAAGGTGTGCGCCACCACGCCCGGCTACTTTTGGCATTTTAGATTGCACCTATGTTCCATCTTGCTGCAGATAACCAGATGGACACTTCCACTATACATCTCTGCCCCTCCAACTTGACTGACCAGGGAAAAGAAGTACATAGGCACTAACACTGAAGCCAACAGTCAATTGGTAAATGCCAGCTTTAATAACCTTCCCCTTTTTTGATGTCAGGAATTGGGAGATAGAGCCCCACTACGTTGCACCTCTACCCCCTCACCTGCATCTCCCTCTCTCTTTCTCTCTTTCTCTCTCTCCCTCTCTCTTTTGACAAAGGGTATCACTATGTAGCCCTGGCTAGCCTGCAACGCATAGTATAGACCAGGCTAGCCTCAAACTTGAAGTGATCCTCCTTCCTCTGCCGAATTACTGACATGAGCCACCACATACATATAGTTCTTACCTATATCACTTTTAGTAGCTGCTTAACTTGCATCTCAGTTGACAGTTAATGCCAGTCAACAAAAAGGAATCCCCAAACTTTCCTATTACGTGAAGGAGATGTTTTTCATGAATGAGTGTTTACTTGGGAGCAGAGGCGCCAACCTAGAACACTTATGGGTGGTTTCAGCTGAATGCCTTCTGCCCATTTATTAGGCTCTGGCCTGCTGACAACTGAAGAAACAGGAAACCCATTCCTTCACTGGAAGTTTGAAAGCAGGCTAACTGGGATGCCTACATTTTTAAAAGACAAAACAGTTATTAGCCCAACTGTGAGCACTTACCTTTTATTGCACACCCTCTACATCCCTCTCCCTGGCACAATCTGTGGCAGAAAAAATAAATTAAGGTAAGTTCTCACTTTAGCTCAGGATGACCTGGATCTCACTCTGTAGTTCCAGGCTGGCCTCAAACTCATGATCCTCCTACCTCTGCCTCCCAAGTGCTGGGATTAAAGGTGTGTTCCACCATGCCAGGAAGAAAATATTATTTTTCTGGTTTCCAAGCCTGTTTGAATTTTTTTTAATTTTTATTTATTTATTTATTTGAGAGCGACAGACACAAAGAGAAAGACAGATAGAGGGAGAGAGAGAGAATGGGTGCGCCAGGGCTTCCAGCCTCTGCAAACGAACTCCAGACGCGTGCGCCCCCTTGTGTATCTGGCTAACGTGGGACCTGGGGAACCGAGCCTCGAACCGGGGTCCTTAGGCTTCACAGGCAAGCACTTAACCGCTAAGCCATCTCTCCAGCCCCTGTTTGAATTTTTATCCTCATCAGCATGAAGTCAAATCCCTTTGCTTCATGGCAAGGAAAGGTGTGCTATGTAGAAGTCCCTTTTGTAACAACTACTTCAGGGATAAGCAATCATGATTGGGTTGCCCTGCTTCCAAAAAGAACAGGCTTATGTTTTGTATTTGGCTTATTGTTGTTCTTTATCTGAGGTGCTGAGGATTGAACCCAGAGATTTGTGCATGCTAGGCAAGTGCTTTACCATTGTGCCACATGCATCCCATGTTTTACATTTGGAAAAGTCTACCAAAACCATTTTAACTAAATTCTAAACCTACAGAGAAATACAAAGAATAATCCAGAAAACATTCATATACCTGCCATCTACATTTCACACATTTTGGGAGAAAGTGTCTCACTGCATATACCAGGCTGACCTGGAACTTGCTGTGTAGCTCAGGCTAGCCTCAAACTCAAATCCTTCTGTTTTAGCCTCCCATATGCTAGGATTGCCATCCTGCAACACTACACCAAACTATTTATCTTTGTTATTTTTGAGTTAGGGTCTTGTTTTTTTTTAATGTTTTTTATTTTGTTTATTTATTTGCAAACAGAGAGACAGACAGATAGAATGGAAGCACCAGAGCCTCCAGCGCTACAAACTCCAGATGCATGCACCACTTTGTGCATCTGGCTTTATGTGAGTACTGGAGAATCAAACTCAGGTCATTAGGCATTGCAGACAAGTGCCTTAACCATGGAGCCATCTCTCCAGCCCAATATATTGTTTTTTATTTTTTTATTTGAGAGAGAGAGAGAGTGTGTGTGTGTATGGGTGTGCCAGGGCCTCTTGCCACTGTAAACAAATGCCAGATGCCTTCACCATTCCCTGCATTCAGTTTACATGGGTGACTTAGGGACTGGACCCAGGAATTGAACACAGTCTGGGTTCAATTCCTAAATCACCCATATAAATTCCCTTCCATTAGCACTTTTAACCACTGAGCAATCTTCCCAGTATAATATATTGATATTTTTAAAAATCTTTTTGTGTTTAGCACAGGTTAAAGTCTTATATCCCCTCTCCCCTAGTCCCCATTTCCCTGAGAGCCCTCCTCAATAGGGTTATTGGTGTACACTGTGAGGCCAATATATTGTTTTGTGGGTTTTATAATTTTTAGTTCTCATATACTACACTTGTTTTGTTCATTCAACATTGTGCTTTTATGATTTATCTAATCTCATTCATTCAACCACATGATATCCATTGACTGACAATGCTTCATTTATCCATTCTATTACACATGAACATTTCAATTGTTGGAGCTCTTTATACATACAAACAATGGTGGAATGTGTGTCTTTGTATATTTGCAAAAGTTGCTCTAGGGTGTGCACTTAGAAATGAAATTTAAAGGATAAAATACATGCTTCTCCAGTGCTAGTAGACAATGCAAAGTAGCCCTATCAATTTCGGTTTCTCCTGGAAATGGATGAGAGGTTTTATTTCCACCCATTCTCACCATGATTTGATATTTTCAGACTTTGCCAATGAACTGGTGAGAAGTGGGTATGCTGTTACTGTTCATGCAAAAACAGCTCTGACCTCAAAGGGAATGAGAGATATTTATTCTAGAGCCAAATATGAGTGGCTATGGTCTGATAATACAGACTTAGGTGATACCTAATACCATATACGAACATGATCACAGTTTCATGTTTTTTCTTGTTATTGAGAATTTTAATACATGAACAAAATGTAATTTGATCAAAATCCCTTTCCATTGGGGCTGGAGAGATGGCTTAGCGGTTAAGAGCTTGCCTGTGAAACCTAAGGACCCTGGTTTGAGGCTTGATTCTTCAGGACCCACGTTAGCCAGATGCACAAGGGGGCGCACGCGTCTGGAGTTTGTTAGCAGTGGCTGAAAGCCCTGGCGCACCCATTCTCTCTCTCTTTCTCTCTCTGTCACTCTCAAGTAAATAAATAAAAATGAACTACAAAAAATTAAAATCCCTTTCCATTACCCTCTTTTGTCCCCCTCCTATACCCCTATTCCACTGAATCCCCTTCTCTTTAATAAAGAAAGTCATCAATCAGGATATTTTAAAAATAAATTGGTAGGAACATCGGGTAGACGAGTTACAGCAAAGCAGGGAAATCTGCTGTCATCCTCAGATGCTATCCAATGACATTCTTAGCCTTTGGGTTGGTGGAAGTTAGGGGTCTGTTGTACATTTTGAAAGGATCTTATTTGATAGTCACAAAGATGTTAGGTCAAACACAGGTAGGAAATACTACTAAGAAGACTAAACATGGCCTAAGATACCTTGGTCTCAAACTTGTAACATTTCAGCTCTCCACAGTAACTGAAGTTCTAATCGGTCTATCAGCCTTATAGAATTTGTGACATAGATGTGGCTTTGTTTTCCCTGGGAACTTCAGTTCACATTTCTGTTTTTGTCATTTTTCTAGTAACTAGTGAGACAATGACTTCACTTACATTTATATTAAAAAGGAAAGGAATTCCTTTAACCAATTACATTTTGTAGACCTTATTTGAGATTAACAAAACAAAACATAGCCAGACGTGGTGGTGGTGCATGCCTTTAATCCCAGCACTTGGGAGGCAGAGGTAGGAGGATCGCCATGAGTTTGAGGCCACCCTGAGACTACATAGTGAATTTTAGGTCAGCCTGGGCTAGAGCAAGACCCTACCTCAAAAACAAAAACAAAATAATAAAATAACATAAATAATCAAATAATAATAATAATAGTTTCCCAATCAGACAATGCCCAGGAACAAGGAATTTCACAGAACTCCAGCCAACCATGCAATCAGATATCATTTATAGAGAAATAAAAGCAAGACATAGAAAACAACTTAATTGGCTGCAATCTAGTCAACAAACCAGTCAAATGGTTGTCATTTAGTTAATCATTATAACCTAATTAGCTAACTGGTTATAGGGCCTTCTGCAACCAACCAAAGTTTGGTAATTATGATTAAACTCTATTGGCTTTGTCTGTTGGGCCATGGTGGGTCCTCAATCCAAATCCATACCCTTCTACAAAGCTAAATAAAGTATTTTCAACTCATACTTTTTGTTGTTGCTTATGTATGTGTGTGCCTGTGTGTGGAGGCCAGAGTTCTACCTATTTTCTTCCTCAATCACTTTCCATCTCATCTGTTGAGACAGGATCTCTAACTCACTGGTTCCACTAGTCTAGCCAGCCAGCTTGCCCCTAGGATCCTCCTGTCTACCTATCGCTTCCAGAATGCTAGGATGACAGACACCACCAAGCCCCAGCATTTATATGATGCTGGAGATCCAAACCCATGCTGGTGTGGCAAGTGCTTTACTGCCTGACTCATTGCCCCAAACTAATGAATTTTCAAATCTCCATTTCTTGATTGCTGGGCTGGGGATTCAGCTCAGTTGTAGAATGCATACCAGTGTGTACAAGGCTCTGGATTCTATTCCTAGTACTGAGGCAGGGTGGACTCTCTGAAAGGCTCAAAGTCATTTCAAGAAGTTTCATTCCTTTTAAGTTTCAAGAGGATGGGAAAATTGCATTCTGGTTTAATATTTTCAAGGGTTTCTATGCATTTACAACCCCATGGGCAGGAATGCAGACAACAGGAGAAAATTCTGAAAGTGAAATGAGAAGAATTTGGGGTTGATATAAATCAGAAGGTTAGGCAGCTTTTCCTTGTAGCTAGCTAGCATTATATGAATATATAGTGGTATTGAAATATATTATTCATCATTCCCCATGTAGTATAGTAATTTTCACTCAAATGCTAGAAAATATTTCTAGAAGTAGTATAGAGCATGCTTACACAATATAGAGCTGATTCCTTGGGTTTCCCCCCTATTTTTACCTAGGTTTGTTGTGCTGTTCATGGATGACCTGGGCCATATTTCCCAGTGGAGCTCCATTGTGGCTGGGAGTCTCGCAGGCATGGTTTCCACCATTGTGACATATCCTACTGACCTCATCAAAACCCGGTTGATTGTGCAGAACATGCTGGAACCATCTTACAGGGGGCTCATCCATGCTTTTTCTACTATTTATCAACAGGAAGGGTTCCTGGCCCTTTACCGAGGGGTGTCCCTCACTGTTTTAGGTAAGATGAAACTTAATACCTTGTCTAAGAAAAGGTTGTGTTCTTTGAAATACATGAAGGTATTATATACTTTTGTGACCAGTCAACTCTGTTTTCCCAAGGTAATATATAGAGAAAAAAAAAAAATATATATATATATATGTATGATTATATAGATTCAGTCCATAGAGAACAAGTTACTTCATTCTGTTCCCCAGCTATATGCCCCACTTCCAAGCTTTGCTCAGTCACACCTCAAGGAAGGGAGTAGGCCAAACAGTAGAAGTGGCTCAGTGCAGCTGGGTTGGAAAGGCCCCCTCAAAACTGCCAAGCTGTCACAGAAACTAGTCTTCAGTGTGCATTTCCACAAGCAGGAGCAACTGAATATCCAGTAGTCTTCATAGTCTTTGCCAGAACTGTACAAACACACCCCCCTTTTACTACCCCTTTGCCAAATCCAGCAGGTTTTTGCCCTTCTGTCCTTTGCTGAAATGTTTAATGAGATTGGTCACCCTTTCTTCTGGAAACTTGACTTCTAGGGGACTCCCTATTTCCTGGGTAGCTCCATATCACTCTGCCAGATCTTTTTTATTCAATGTACCTGGTCCACTTGGATCATCTGACACTGCCAGCCGGCATGTAGTATTCCTTCCTCAGCTTTCTTTGTGCCCTCCACAATGGCCTTCTTACCCTGCATCCTTCCTAAAGGGCCTCATCTAAGCTAGTGACTTGAACAAGCATCAGTATATTCTGACTCCCAATCCCTGTGCCTTTTTAAAATATATTTTATTTATTTATTTGATACAGAGAAAGAGGCAGAGAGAGGGAAAGAATGGGCCCACCAAGGTCTTCAGCCACTGCAAACAAACTCCAGATGCATGCACCCCCTTGTACATCTGGCTTACGTGGGTCTTGGAAAATTGAACCTGGATCCTGTGGCTTTGCAGGCAAATGCCTTAACTGCTAAGCCATCTCTCCAGCCCTCTGTGTCTTTAATATATTCTTTTTTATTTATCTATTTGAGAGTGAAAGAGATTGGGACGACAGGGCCTCCAGCCAATGCAAACAAACTCTAGGCACATGCGCCACCTTGTGCACCTGGCTTACATGGGTACCGGGAAATGGAACCTAGGTCCTTTGGCTTTTCAGTCAAGTGCCTTAACTACTAAGCCATGGCTCCAGCCCCAATCTCTGTGTTTTTAGCTACAATGACTAACGCTTTGGGGGAGTACTCAGTGGATACCAGGTACTTTGCCAAAAGGGTTGAGTGCGATTTCTTATTCAAGCCTTTGTTTGCTTGTTTTGCTTTGCTTCTGAGGTAGAGTCTCACTCTAGTCCAGGCTGATTCAGAAGTCACTCTGTAGTCCCAGGCTGGCCTCCAACTCTCAGTGATCCTCCTACCTCTGCCTCTTGAGTGCTGGAATTAAAGGCGTGCACCATCACATCCAGCTTTAAGCCTTGTTTTCATTTTGCATCATTTTAAGTTTTTTTGGTTTTTTCTTTGTTTGTTTGTTTTTCTTTTTTGAGGTAGAGTCTCACTCTAGCCCAAGCTGACCTAGAATTCACTGTGTAGTCTCAGGCTGGCCTCCAGCTCACAGCAATCTTCCTATCTCAGCCTCCTGAGTGCTAAGATTAAAGGTGTGCACCACCATGCCCCGTTTAAGTTTAATTTTTAGTTGACATACAATTGTACGTGTTCCTGGGATAGTATTGAGTATTTTGAGGTATGTATACATTTTGTAATGATCAAATCAGGATACTTAGCATATCAATCACCTAAAACATTTATCATTTCTTTGTAATGTGTTCCATTATCCTGTTAATAACCTGTCTTCAAAAAATAAATAAATAAAATAAAATAAAATAAAAAGAACCTGTCTGCACTCTGGCTTTCTGATCACTTGGGAACTTCTAGCTGTGGGTGAGTTTTTCCTAAACTGAGCCTGGTCTGTCTTGGCTTGGCTCAGGCCCAGCAGGGAGGGCTCCACCTAGCCCTTACTCTTCATATGGGTTCTTTATCTCCTCCAGCTCCCCACATGGCAAGAGCTCCTTGAACTTTATTTTCTCTTTTCTTTCCACATATTTTTCCCCAGATCCGTATCTGGTCACATGGACTCCTGAGCTACATGTGGCCCACATGGCATTTTGGGCTCTACATGTTGTACTTCTCCGCATTTTGTTTTCCCCTTACTGCTCAGCCTTCCCCTTTCTGCACTCCTTTGTAAAATCTGAATAAAATGTGGTATTGTAAAACTCAAAAAATACAAAAGAAAGAAAGAAAAGAGCCTGTTTTATAGCTACTTTGAAATGAACAATACATTTTTGGGGGGGGGGACTTTTGTTTTTTTTGAGGCAGGGTCTCACTCTACCCAGGCTGACCTGGAATTCACTATGTGGTCCCAGGGTGGCCTCGAACTCATGGTGATCCTCCTACCTCTGCCTCCCGAGTGCTGGGATTAAAGTCATGCGCCACCACGCCCAGCACAATACATTGTTACTAACTATCATTGAAACAGGAAGTTTGGGGTCACTGCCAATGAGCCGATATGTAACAGAAACTGAGGTTCTTCATTAATGTACAATATGATAGGCTGACACACTGATAATTTGGGGATGTCTCTGGATTCTTGTCTTATGAATTTGAAGAATGAAATCCACAGGCCAGAGGATAAGATTCAGAAAGATTTTATCATAGCCTAGAGCTTTAACAGAGAGAGTTTTAAGAGAAAGGGACCTTAAGGGAAGGAAGAAAGGCACTGAAAAAGCCCAGGACTTAAGAAAAGGAAACAAGGCAGAGTTCTCACCCAGGAAGACAAGAAGGGATTGAGAAGCCTACCTCAAGAGAGGTTGGTTTTGGGGCTGGAGAGATGGCTTAGCGGTTAAGCGCTTGCCTGTGAAGCCTAAGGACCCCGGTTCGAGGCTCGGTTCCCCAGGTCCCACGTTAGCCAGATGCACAAGGGGGCCCACCCGTCTGGAGTTCGTTTGCAGAGGCTGGAAGCCCTGGCGCGCCCATTCTCTCTCTCTCCCTCTATCTGTCTTTCTCTCTGTGTCTGTCACTCTCAAATAAATAAATAAAAAATGAACAAAAAATATTTAAAAAAAAAAAAGAGAGGTTGGTTTTGTTTTTGTTTTATGACCACCATGGATGGGTGTCTAGTTTAGCCTGCCTGATCCTGACATCAAGTGTCCTTGGGTCAGGATTTCTGGAAAAGGACAATCTTCTCAGAAACCTTAATTCTTTTTTTTTTTTTTTTTTTTTCTGGTTTTTCGAGGTAGGGTCTCACTCTGGTCCAGGCTGACCTGGAATTAACTCTGTAGTCTCAGGGTGGCCTTGAACTCATGGCGATCCTCCTACCTCTGCCTCCCGAGTGCTGGGATTAAAGGCGTGCGCCACCACGCCTGGCAGAAACCTTAATTCTTTAGGAATAGCTTTCTCAGAAGGGAGTGCTCCCTACACAGGCAGAGATAAGAAAAGGACATTTCTGACTGGTAGTAAAGTGTAGTGACTTACGTTTTCCCCCACAGGCCCAAGGAAAATTCCTACATTTTTTAAGGATTTTATTTATTTAGTTAGTTAGTTAGTTAGTTAGTTAGTTAGTTAGTTATTTGAGACAAAGAGAGGGGTAGGGGAGAGAGAGAGAGAGAGACTGGGCATGCCAGGGCCTCTAGCCACTGCAAACGAACTCCAGGCACATGTGCCACTATATGCATCTGGATTATGTGGGATCTGGAGAATCAAACCTGGGTCCTTAGGCTTTGTAGGCATGTGCCTTAACCACTAAGCCATCTCTCCAACTCAATAAGTCCTACATTTAACCAAGAGAAAACCATTCATTTGAGGGCCCTGTCACCCCTAAGCTGGCTCATAGTCACCATGCTGGGCAGTAGAATACCAGGATTTATTCCTTATATGTATTTAGTTTGTTTTTCATTTTTTGAGACAGGGTCTCATTAAGTGACCCTGGCAGGCCTTGAACTCCTCCTGCCATAGTCTCCTTAGTTCTAGGATTACAGCATGTGTACCCTTTCCAGGCCTAACTTTTCACCTTTTGAACAACTTCTAAGGCCTCATTTTATAGATGAGGACAAAGATGCCTAGGGAAGCTAAGTTATTTACCCAAGGTTATATAGACAAACTGTGGAATAACCTAACCCTATAATTCGTCTTTCTTAGCCAGACTTATGCCAGGTCGTAAGGGCATCATACCTCTAGTGGATGCCTTCACCCATGCTTCCTTGGTAAAAATGATGATATCCTCATTAATCTCAAATCTGCTCTTCCTCCTTTGTCTCCTAATGAATGAGATTGCCAAACCGGGCATGGTGGGGCATGCCTTTAATCCCAGCACTCGGGAGGCAAAGGTAGGAGGATCGCAGTGAGATCAAGGCCACCCTGAGACTACATAGTGAATTATAGGTCAGCCTGGACTAGAGTGAGATCCTACCTTGAAAAAACCAAAAAAAAAAAAAAAAAAGAAAGAAAGTTCCTTTGGGGCTGGAAGGATGGCTTAGCAGTTGAGGCATTTGCCTGTAAAGCCAAAGGACCCAGGTTTGATTTCCCAGGACCCATGTGCCAGATGCACAAGGGGGCGCACATATCTGGAGTTTGTTTGCAGTGGCTGGAGTCCCTGGTGCCCCATTCATTCTCTCTCCCTCTCTCCCTCTTTCTGTCAAATAAATAAAAAAATAAATAAAAATAAAATATTTGGGCTGGAGAGATTGCTTAGTGGTTAAGCACTTGCCTGTGAAGCCTAAGGACCCTGAATGGCCTAAGACACAAGAGATATAGGAATCACTTTGCCTCCTCCTATTGCTGTTTCCACTTCAGTTGTGCTGTTTTGACTTCGTTTTTAATGCACAAGTATGTCCCCCTTCCTACCCATCTCTTCTGCACTAGCTTATGCCTACAACAGCTTTCCTGACAACTCTGACAATGCAGACTTGGCCTCTCTCACAGACTCAAGAGCATACCTTCTTCTAGTTTGAGATGTACCCTGCCTCAGTCTATCCTATGCATTGCTACTAGATAGGGATTATCTTCCCAAATGCTCTGCTGCCCTCATTTCGCTGTAATCCCTAAAAGCTTCCAGTGACTCCCTCCTCTAAGCCAAGGGAGAAAGATAAATTGCTATGGCAGTCCAGATCCTTCCGACCTGACCCCTCATCTCATCCTGTTCCATGCATCTACCTGCAGTCATGCTCCATCCATACAGAAAAACTTGTGTTTCCTGGAAATACCACATTCTTTTTTTGTTTATATTTATGTATTTATTTGAAAGCGACCGACAGAGAAAAAAAGAAAGAAAGAGAGAAAGAGAAAGAAAGAAAGAAGGAGGCAGATAGGGAGATAGAGAGGGAATGGGCACACCAGGGCCTCCAGCCACTGCAAGTGAACTCCAGACGCGTGCGCCCCCTTGTGCATCTGGCTAACGTGGGTCCTGGGGAACTGAGCCTCGAACCGGGGTCCTTAGGCTTCACAGGCAAGCTCTTAACCGCTATGCCATCTCTCCAGCCCCCACATTCTTTTTTATATGCCATTACCATTAGCTGGACTAACTTGCTGTTTTCTTGATGTCTGATGAACTTCTACTTATTTCTCAGACCCAGTTCAAAAGTTCTCTCTTCTGAGGCTGGTGTGGTTATGCACACTTATAATCTAATCCTGTCATTTGAGAAGCTGAAGGAGGAGGCTTATGAGTTCCACATAAACCTGGGCTATATAGTTCCTATTTTAAAAATCCACACATGGGCTGGAGGGATGGCTTAGTAGCTAAGGCATTGCCTACAAAGCCAAAGGACCCAGGTTCAATTTCCCAGGACCCATGAAAGCCAGATGCACAAGGTGGCAAACGCATCTAGAGTTCATTTGCGGTAGCGGAAGGCCCTAGCACGTCCATATTCTTCCTCTCTCCCTCTCTCCCTCTCTCTCTCTCTCTCAAATAAATAAAAAATCCACACACTTGCCAGGACTGGTGACACAGACCTGTACTGTCAGCTATTCAGAAGACTGAGGCAGAAGGATCTAAAATTCAAGGCTGTCTGAGCTACAACATTGAGTTCAAGGCCAGCCTGTTCAACTTAGTGAGACCTCATCACCAAAAATTTAGGGTGGGGGGGAGGGTAGCTGGAGAGATAGTTTAATGGTAAATGTGAGGCCACAGGTTCAATCCAAAAAAATACCCACACAGTATTCTCTCTTCTGCCAAGCCCTTCCTGACTCTTCTAGGCAAAATGAATCCCTCTGATCCTTGTGAACATAAAGTTGCTTGTATAGCCCAGTATTATAACACATGCCAGGATTGCTATACTTATTAGTGTTCTCTGGATGTCTACTGCCCTTGACAATAAATATTTCCAGAAGTTAGACTGTTTTTCTTTGCATTTCCAGCACTTGTCATAGGGCCCAACATATAGCAAAAGCTCACCCATTTTTTTTTTTAAATGAGGCCACATGTAGTCCAAGCTGGCCTCAAACCCACTATAACAACAAGGCTGGTCTTGAACTCCTGATCCTTCTGCCTCAGCCTCTCAAGTCCTGGGACCACAGGGGTATGCTACCATACCCAGCCTCCCCAGATATTTTTGAATGAAAATAAATGGGAAGTTAGTGAATCATTTAAAATACATGTTTAGTAATCATGGAAAATGCTGATAATTTTTTTTTTATTTTTAAAAAAAATTTTTTTAAATACATGTTTAGGGCTAGAGAGATGGCTCAGAGGTTAAGACACTTGCCTGCAAAGCCTAACGACCTGGGTTCAATTCCCCAGTGTCCACATAAAGTCATATGCATGAAGTGGCACATGCATCAGGTGTTGGTTTACAGTGGCATGAGACCCTGACACACCCATTCATTCTCTCTCTCTCTGTCCCTCCTTCCCTCCCTCCATCTCCCTGCCTATCTCTCTTTTCTCTGCTGCTCTCTGCTTGCAAATATTTTTTTAAATGAATTAAATATGTGTTTACTAAATAAATATTTGACTAAAGATAAGCAGCCCAATTTGTGTACCTCTCCCATTTTTTTTCAGTGCTGGGGCTAGAACCCAAGGCCTCACACATGCTAGGCAAATGCTATTTCACTGGACTACATTCCTAGCCCTATCTCCGCTGTCTCAGTTAGAGGGAGAAATTTAGTTCATCTGTAAACTGAAAATGACTTCACAAGTTTCTGGAAGCTTATGAGCATGCTACCTACCGCATTATTTACTTGCCATCTTAGTTCCTAGGAAGGCGAGGATACCACACAGTTTGTGGTGCTCACTGGGCCCTGATATAACTGAAGCAAGGTCAGGTGTCACAATGCTTCATTCTTTACTGCAGACCAGTTCCTTTTAGCCAAGTAACTTCTTTTATGGGTTGATACTTCCCCAGTGTCTTATTTTTTTGTATTCCAAACACACAGAAAAGTTCAAAGAATTATAAACACCCACATACCATGACATTTTCTTTTTGTTTTATTGGAGAGAGAATTGGCCTGCTAAGGCTTCAGCCACTGAAATCGAACTCCAGACACTTGTGACACCTAGTGGGCATGTGCGACCTTGCGCTTGCCTCACCTTTGTGCATTTGGCTGACATGGGATCTGGAGAATCAAACATGGGTCCTTAGGCTTCACAGGCAAGCGCTTAACCACTAAGCTATCTCTCCAATCCACATACCAGGATCTTGATGTTCCAATTAACACTTCCATTCATCAGTCCATTTTTTAATTGATGATTTCAACATAAGTTGTGAATATTAGTGCACTTCACCTCTAATTCCTTCCATACGAGTATCTTGAATGTGAGTTCAGTATTTAAGGTTTTCTTCACCTCCAAAGTGCTGGGATTACAGGCATGAACTACCACACCCAGCTTTCAATATGTCTTATGGGTCTTTTAATATATAATTTATATCCAGTAAAGTGAGTACACAAACTGTTTTGTTTTGTTTTGTTTTGAGGTGGGGTCTTACTCTAGCCCAGGATGACCCCGAACTCACACTGTAACTTTAAGCTGGCCTTGAACTCACAGCAATCTTCCTACTTGTGCCTCCCAAGTGGTGGGATTAAAGGCATGCACCACCTCACCTGGTCACCAACCTTTGAAGATAAATTTGATGCCTTTTGGCCAATGACATAACCTCTATCACAGTATAGTGCTATGCTCCTGTGGGAAAATGCCCTCTTGCTCCTTGGGTTGGAGTGGTCTTAATCAGCCTAGGTCTGGCCCATTCCCTTGCCCATTCCCCACAGGCATTCCTGTACTGCAGCCAGTGCTTTCCCCAAACAGCAATCTTTCCCTGCCTTTGGTTCACAGGTGCTCTCCCATTCTCTGCTGGCTCCCTTCTGGTGTACATGAACCTGGAGAAAATGTGGAATGGACCCCGAGACCGCTTCTCTCCCCTGCAGAACTTTGCCAATGTCTGTGTGACTGCTGCAGTAAGCCAGACCCTCTCCTTTCCCTTTGACACTGTGAAGAGAAAGATGCAGGTGAGGAGTGAGGTGGGGGTAGGACTTGAATTGGTTGTGAGCAAATAACTAATAGCAAAGGACATTTACCACCCCCACACACTGATGTCAGGTTTCCACAGAGCTCTGGACAGCTTGTGCAAATACTGTGCAGGCTCAGTCTCGGCATTTCTGCTGCTAAGCTCACAGCTACTTGGCTTAAGTCCAAGCCAATGCATCTTTTTAAGAAGCCATCTTTTAAGAAGCTTCCAGCTGGGTTCCCCTGTTCTCTCCTGTCTCCTTTGATACATCACTTATGGTACAACACCAACAAGGAGGACACTGGAGAGTACAGTCCACATTACTCACAGCCTTCTTGCTGCCTTTATGACAAGAGTGACATGACACTCTTGCTTGTTACTCTCCTTTATCTCAGTGAAACCGAGGCTGTAGGGCTAAAATAAGCCAGAAACCATAGCCAACAAGGGTCCCCAACTCCTTCAGTGAGGAGCTACATTTCAAGTGGGTGGTATCTTCATGGTACTGGCCATGTACTTTCCTAATTTTTACCTGGGGAAACATTTTCTCTACAGATCATAGAGGCAAGTAGAGGTGCTGAAGCCTAAAATAATCCAATTTTGGTCAAAGAAAACCCAGACCAGTTGAAATAACATTCGGGGATTATAGCCACCTATGTATGATGAGAACAGTTCAGAATCCAAGCAGGAGTGAGGTGTTACATCTTCCATTAACACTGCTCACTTCTATAAAATTGCCTGCTTCCCTTGCCTCTTTTCTATATATATATATATATTTATTTATTTATTTATCAGAGAGAAAAAGAGAAAGAACGGGAAAGACAGAATGACAATGGGCACACCAGGACCTAGTGTCACTGCAAACAAACTCCAGACACATGTGCCAGCTTGTGAATCTGGCTTGACGTGGGTACTGGGGAATCAGACCCAAGCCTTCAGTCTTTGAAAGCAAGTGTCTTTTAACCACTCATCCATCTCTCTAGCCCCACCACTTCTTTCTGTGTGTGTGTGTGTGTGTGTGTGTGTGTGTGTGTGTGTGTGTGTGCATGTCCAGGGCAGAGAACAACCTGGGGTATCATCCACCTTTTCACCTTTTTTGTTTTGTTTTGTTTTTTCGAGGTAGGGTCTCACTCTAGACCAGGCTGACCTGGACTTCACTATGTAGTCTCATGGTGGCCTCAAACTTATGGTGATCCTCCTACCTCTGCCTCCCAAGTGCTGGGATTAAAGGCGTGCGCAACTATGCCTGTCCAGCACCACCATGCCCGGCCATTTCACCGTTTTTTATCTGCTGGATTTTTAAAATTATTTTTTTGTTCATTTTTTTATTTATTTATTTGAGAGCGACAGACATAGAGAGAAAGACAGATGGAGGGAGAGAGAGAGAATGGGTGCGCCAGGGCTTCCAGCCACTGCAAACGAACTCCAGACGCGTGCACCCCCTTGTGCATCTGGCTAACGTGGGACCTGGGGAACCGAGCCTCGAACCGGGGCCCTTAGTCTTCACAGGCAAGCGCTTAACCGCTAAGCCACCTCTCCAGCCCTAAAATTATTTTTTGAGACAGAGAGAGAGAAAAAAAAAATGATTGTGCCAGGGCCTTCAGCTGCTGCAGATGAACTCCAGATGTGTGTGCCCCTAGTGGCCCATGTGTGACATTGTGTGCTTGTGTCACTGTGCATCTGGCTCTGTGGGACCTGAAGATTCACATATGAGTTCTTAGGCTTTTCAGGCAAGCACCTTAACCACTAAGCCATCTCTCCAGCCCTCCACCTTTTTATTGAGACAGCATCTCTCACTGGCCTGGAGCTCACCAGTGAGACTAGATTGGCTGGCCAGTGAGCTTCAGGGATCCTTTTATTTTCACCTTCCCAGTGCTGGGATTACAGGTGAGCATAGCCATGCTTACCATTTTTATATGGGTACTAAGGGTCAAAATCAAGTCCTTATGCTTGCAAGGCAAGCACTTTATGGACTGAGCTATCTCCCTACCCCTTGCCTTTCTTATATGACCGATATATTCTACTACTGAGCTTCATTCCTAGCCCTTAACTTTTTTTTCTTTTTTTAAGGTAGGGTCTCATTCTAGCCTAGGTTGACCTGGAATTCACTATGTAGTCTCAGGACTCGAACTCACAGCAATTCTCTTACCTCTGCCTCCCAAGTCATGGGATTACAGGTGTGCACCACCATGCCTGGCAACATTTTGTTTTTGAATCTGTGACTGGATACCTGTAAGTTGTCAAAGCTGGCCTTGAATTTCCCATGTAGCCCACAAACGGGCCTTTAACTTGAGCTTCTCCTGCCTCAGCATCCAGAGTGCTGGAATTTCAAGTGTGAACCACTGTACCTGGCTCTTAATAAAATTTGCACTCCTGAAATTTGTAAGCTTATATTTGCACTGGTTCTCATTGCACCTGATGCTCATTGATACCATTTTTAAATCATTGTGAATCTAATAGCTTAAAATGGAACTATATTATTTTCATTTTAATTCATGCAATGCCTGGTCATATAGGCCTTTAATCCCAGCCCTCAGGAAGCTGAGTAGGAGGATCACTGTAAGTTTGAGACCAGTCTGGGCTACAGAGTGTTTCACATCAGCCTTGGCTAGAATGAGACCCTGCCTCAAAAAAAATATAATCGATTGCATGTTTTTCAGTTGGCACTTTATAATTTTTATATACCTTTTGTCTATTTTCCTAAAATACCCAGGTTTTTCTATTGATTAGTAAGAAGTCTTTGCATATTAAAGGTATTAACCCTTCATCACACATCGCACATATTTCTCCCCAGCCTGCTTGCCTTAATGCTGTGTATGTGGATTTCTTTCTTTCTTTCCCTTTCTCACAGTATAACCCAGGCTGGCCTAGTACTCACTGAGTAAGCCCAGGCCAACATCAAACTCATAGCAGTTTTCCTGCCTCAGACTTCCAGAGTGCTGGGATTACAAGCATGTACCACCATACCCAGTTCTGATTATGAATTTTTTTATTGAATACATTTTTAAATTTTATAAAACTATATAATTTTACTATTATTTGTATTTCCAACCTTGTTTTCTGTTTTAAAGGTCTTCCTCCATAACCAATCTTCCTTTCCTCCTTTCTTCCCTCCTTCCTTTTTTCCCTTCTTCCTTCCTCTTTCCTATCTTCCTTGTTCTCTTGGAAGTGCTAGAGATACAACCCAGAGCCTAACACATGCTAGGCAAGGCCTCTACCACTGATCATCCCCAGCCAACAATCCTATGGTTATTCAATTATATATTCCTTAAATATTTTGTTACATTTTATACTTAACATTTTGATACGCTTAAAATTTAATAGTGTACAAATTGTTTTAGCACAACTTTTGCTTTCCTTTTCCTGTTACATTGGGGTGTGACTTTCAGCACATATTAAATGTGTTTTTTTAGGGTATCTATTGTCTACATCTGTATATTGCAATATTCTATTCTGTTGTTCTTCAAACTGTTTTGCCAGGATCACACTATTTTGACTGCCGTATGTTGCAGTCAGGTTTGCAGCTTGTGGGAATAAATGAGTTTTATTTTGGCTTCCAGGCTCAAGGGGACGCTCCACGATGGCAGGGAAAACGATGGCATGAGCAGAGGGTGGACATCACTCCCTGGCCAATATAAGGTGGACCATAGTAACAGGAGAGTGTGTCAAACACTGGCAAGGGGAAACTGGCTATAACACCCTTAAGTCCGACTCCAACAACACACTCCCTCCAGGAGGTGTTAATTCCTAAATCTCCATCAACTGGGAACCTAGCATTCAGAACATCTAAGTTTTATGGGGGACACCTGAATCAAACTACCACACCATAGCTTTATAATATCCTATAACTTCATCTCTCTCTGCAATGTTTCCTTGGTCATTCTTAATCATTTGTCCTTCCTGATAAACTTTACAGTGATCTGTACATAGAAATGGAATCACACTAAAATACAAACTTGCAATGAGTTGTGTAAAATATTTCATCTTTTCAGTATAGTATGCATATTTATCCTTTGTTTCATTCTCTTTTTGTAGGTTGAACCCTATTATAATTGTCACTATCCAACCTTGTTGACTATTCAAATGGAAATTTTATATGTTTCAGCCCTGAAAAAGTTGTTTTCCCTGTAGAAAGGGTTTTCATCATACAGTATTTAGATTCTTTCTAGAAAATATATCTTTGTTCTGTGCTGGGGATAGAACCCAGGGCCTTCTGCATTCTAGGCAAGTGTTCTACCACTGAGCTACACTCATAGTGATATGAAAGAAGGCTGGGGAGATGGATCAGCAGTTAAAGGCACTTGCTTGCAAAGCCTGCCAGCCCAGGTTCAATTCCTCATTACACACAAGCTGGATACAAAAAGTGGCACAAGCATCTGACATTTGTTTGCAGCAGCCATATACATACATGTATGCATACATACATACATACACACATGTACAAATAAAAAATAAGCTTTAGATAAGTGAGGTAGGAAGCATGACAATGCTATAAGAGTTAACTAATTCCTATATTAAAATCTTAGCTCTTGGGTTGGGAATGTAGCTCAGCAGTAACACACCTGCCTACACACACACACACACATACACACACCTTAGCTGTATGAATTTCTCTCACTGTCAGGGCATCTTTCTAGCACATTCTTCTACCTCTACCTCTTATGATTTATCTTACCTTATGCAAAGTTTGGTGAGCTCAGCTTCCTGCCCCAATGTGCCTGTCTAGAACCAGTGCCTCGAGATGGGGTTAGGTTTAATCATAACAAAGGCTTACTGATGAAATTCTGTGACCTCTGGATATAGGGCTGAGGGATTTCAGTTTTCTTCCATAAATCTTTAGTTTTTCTTTCTCTTCCTGAGAGCTAAAACAATGAGCTACTATAGTAGAACACAGCCAACACTACACTGTACACTAGAATATATCCTTACTATAACAATCTGTCAGGCAAAGTAATACACTAGGAATCAGAATTTGAGAACAATCTTGGTCATATTTTCTCTTACATGGGAATCTTCTGAATAGCACACACATAGAGCTGCAAGTTACAAATTTCAGACCAGGCATGCTAGTGCACAACTGTAATGGCAGCATTTAGGAAGTAGATTTAGCAAGAAGATCAAGAGTTCAAGGTTATCTTCAGCTACATAGTGAGTTTGAAGCCAGCCTAGGGTACATGAGACCTTATCTAAAAACAAATACAAGCTGGGCGTAGTGGTGCATGCCTTTAATGTCAGGGGAGGTAAAGATAGGAGGATCATCGTAAGTTCGAGGCCACCCTGAGACTACAAAGTGAATTCTGGATCAGCCTGAGCTCGAGTGAGACTCTACCTCCAAAAACCAAAAATAAATAAATAAATAAAAACAAATACAAAAATAAACTGCATCCTAATAAATGCAAAGTCATGATGGTTGTAAAACCAAATATATATATTCCAGCAAGGAAATTGTGTGGCTCTCACAAAGTAGGAATAGCACCTAGGGCTGGAGAGATGGCTTAGCTGTCAAGGTGCTTACCTGTGAAGCCTAAGGACCCAGGTTTTATTCCCCAGGACCCACGTAAGCCAGATGTGCAAGGTGGCACATGTATCTGGAGTTAGTTTGCAGTGGCTGGAGCCCTGACGTGCCCATTTTTTCTATCAGCCTCTCTCTCTTTCTTCAATAAATAAATAAATATTTTTTTTTAAAGAATAGCATCTAAAGCCTGGTGTGCTGGCACACACCTTTAATCCCAGCACTCAGGAGGCAGAGGTAGGAGGATTGCCATGAGTTCAAGGCCACCCTGAGACTACTTCGTGAATTCCAGGTCAGCCTGAGCTAAAAACCAAAAAATAAATAAATAAGAATAGCAGGCTGGAGGGATGCCTTAGTGGTTAAGTCGTTTGCCTGCAAAGCCAAAGGGCCCTCGTTGGATTCCCCAGGACCCACGTTAGCCAGATGCACAAGGGGGCGCATGCGTCTGGAGTTTATTTACAGTGGCTAGAGGCCCTGGCACGCCCATTCTCTCCCTCCCTCCCTCCCTCCCTCCCTCCCTCCCTCCCTCTCTCTCTCTCTCTCTCTCTCCCTCTTTCTCTGTCAAATAAACAAAAATAAAATATTTAAAAGAATAAAAAAGAATAGTATCTAATTATGAATAACAAATGTCCACAAAGACACAGAAAATGAATTATTATGGTTTTCATTCAAAGTTTTACTTTTTGTGGGTTAATAAACATAATGACACTTTGTCCATACTACAATTTTTAAAAAAGAAAGAAAGGGAGGGGGAGGAAGGAAGGGAGAGAGAGAGAGAGAAATAAGAAAGAATGAAAGAGAGAAAGGAAGGAAGAAAGGAAAGAGAGAGAGAAAGAGAAAGAGAGAGAGAGAAGGGAGGGAGGGAAGGAGAGAGGAAGCACCCAAGAGTCACAGGCAGCTTTGAATGCAAACATAGCATTACCTTCTCTGAACATTAGGTGTCGCTGCAGTAAATGCCGAGTATCTGAGCCATAGGAGAGTATCTAAGGCAGCAACTCAGTGATCTCTGTGCTGATAGCAACTTCACAACTCACCTCAAAATCCATCTTCAGTTTGGAAGAAAAGGTGCCTAGAGGCAACAGAGGAACACTCAAGTTGTTGTTATTGTTGTTGTTGTTGTTGTTGTTGTTGTTGTTGTTGTTGTTGTTTTTCTGCAAAGCACCCAATCCAAATTCACCAAGGTGAGGGAGGTTGAAGAACCATCTGCCCTCACTGAAACAGGCAGGGTTTGCCAACTGCATTTGTCACGAGGGACCTGTACAGAGCCTCCAAGCTGCTGTGACCTGAACACAGTTAATGGTAACATTTACATTCCATTGGCTTTCCCCGTGGCACTGCCCGGCATGAAGCAAATCAACACCAGGTGTCTGGTAGATAACCAACTGGAAGGGGCATTTTTCTTAGCCCCCACACTGACTG
Source organism: Jaculus jaculus (assembly GCF_020740685.1). Taxonomy (NCBI): domain Eukaryota; kingdom Metazoa; phylum Chordata; class Mammalia; order Rodentia; family Dipodidae; genus Jaculus; species Jaculus jaculus. Next base: position 114,379,228 of record NC_059125.1, read on the forward strand.
GCGCCTTTGTCTGGGTGCCTCCAGCGCCTAATAGGCTTTTATCCAGACACATATACATACATACAATCTGTCCGTTTAATGCTACATCAGGTTGGGGCTCTTTTGAACATTAATAACAATAATCAGAAGTCTTGTTTAACCACCTGAGCCTTTCCTTCACCAGGCTTACACTCATTTTATTCTTTTTCCCCCCCTTGCTTGGCTGCTGGCTGTCATACTAGAGGATGGAGAGGTAAACAAATTATGCATGTGCATGTTTTCAGAGAACATTACTGGCAGGAAGGCAAGGGGAGAGGACAGCCCTGGGCACAATGGAACGAAGTGATTCTATTTGGTGTACTTTCACGAACCCCAGCAGCACTCTCCATACATTTTAGCCCACACTTTTTCAGGTAAATCCTGACCATTATGCCTCTATCTCCCATCCTTGACCAAGATCCAGGGCTGGAAGATAGAGGCAGTACTTAGTGTATTGAGAAAACCAGTAGGATGAGGGTGGTGATGTTGACAGATTAAACTGTGTGCCCATAATAAGGGCCAGGAAAATGACAAAATGGTTCTGTGGACAGGTGCATGTGGAGGAAAGAGGGGAACACTAACCTGGAAAACTGGGTGACAGGTGAGACCATGGAAGGTGTGGAGCCTGGTTAGGCCTTCTGGGGCACCAGGTCCGTGTGTCCCTCCCCAACTCTACCTGATACCCTCCCCTGTTGCCCATGTTAGGTATCTCCATTTCATCAAATATAAACTCAAGTGTCAGCCTGTTGCTTTATACTCCAGTGGACTTTGACCTTACTACAGCTCACAAGGTAAGCAGGATTGGGCCAGGTCAGCACTTGAACTGAAAGCACATAAGATGAAGGACAAAGGTGGTATCCAAGTGGCACAGCTGACTGAGCAGAACACACATGGTTGGTGAATAAACAGAGGCCCTGTTCTGCTCAAAAAGATTCCAGCCTGACCACGATGGTCACCACTTTGAGCTACCTTTTCTGAGCTGGACACAGTTACTTCATTCAGCTGCTCATAACTTCTTTTTTTTTTTAAATTTTTATTTATTTATTTGAGAGCGACAGACACAGAGAGAAGGACAGAGAGAGGGAGAGAGAGAGAATGGGCGCGCCAGGGCTTCCAGCCTCTGCAAACGAACTCCAGACGCGTGCGCCCCCTTGTGCATCTGGCTAACGTGGGACCTGGGGAACCGAGCCTCGAACCGGGGTCCTTAGGCTTCACAGGCAAGCGATTAACCGCTAAGCCATCTCTCCAGCCCTCATAACTTCTTAATGCTCCATTCTGTATCTTCAGCCTCAACCTTCCTCCTGAACCCTAGGCTCCACATTTCTCACAGACTGCTAGACAGTGCCATTTTCCCATCACATCTTCACTCTCCCAACCTCCAATTTAATATATGTCAAAGTGACCCTTCTCCTAAAACTCTCTTCCCAGAGTTGTCCATTCCAGAGCCATCATTGCCCCAGACACCCAGGCTGGGCATGCAGAAGTTAGGTTTCACTCTTTGCCTTCCCCTCACCCAGTAACCCTGAAGCCCAGTTGTTTCTGCATCCCTCACTCTCCCTTATCGGTTCTTTTTGTTACTGCCTGTGCCCCAATATAGGACCTTATCAGGTCACACAATGCTATTACAATAATCCTCTAATTGTTCTCCAGGACTAATTCTGAAAGTGATCATGTGCACCGAACAGGGGCATAAAACAGGCACTGTGCCAAGTGCTCTAAATGCAGTGTGTTATTCAATCTTTATAACAACCTTACAAAGCGGACCCTGTTATTATTAACCCTATTCTATACACAAGAAAACTGAGTTACTGAAAGGCTCTGTAGCCTGCAAATCACCCTCCAGTAATGAAGCTGGGATATAAGCCCAGGCGGCTTGTCTCTGGAGTCAGCACTCATTTCAGTCCCCACCAGCCCAGCCCATGGGCTTCTGCTAGACAAATTTTTCTGTGTTGGTCCTTCTTTATTGTCTTTAGAAAAGAAAGGCTGAGCCCTTGGCCTAGCATGTTTCCCTTACCAACTTTGCTCTTCCTCCCCACCAGCAACCCCCCCCCCCCCCCCGCACATGCGCTCAGCCCTTAAACAATAAGCCCTCAAATGCATTCTGAGCCAGTGCCTTTTGAAAGCATTCTGGTGAGCTAAACTTGTCTGTGCTCATGAAATGTGATTAGCATTTAAATATGCATCACAGAAAGGAGTAAAATGAGCCAGTGGAGGCTGCGGCAAGCTGCAAGCTCCCGATCTCCAGTGGATGGTTCTCATTTAGAAATGTAAACCTTGTTTTCAAGGGAGCCCTAAATCCAAATTGTGGTGTAAAAATCCCCCTACTTTTCAGGGTTGCAAATAAAAATTATGTACTGACTAGGCAAAACAAAACATGCCCCTTTCTGAGGTCTGCTCTATGCAGGAGTCCAGTTCCAAAAGAGATCTTCTTAGTCCCCCCTCCCCCAATCCCAGAAGACCCAGTGTATTTTATATTCCAGTCAACAGGCCTTTGTTCCTGCAGCTACCTCTGCCTCGTCCCACCCCCACCTCCAACCAAGTTTGTTGCAGTAGCAGGATCTGTTGTTTTTGTCTGATTCATAAGCTGCCTTTCCCCACCCCTGAGGCAGCTCTCTTCTAGTGATGGGTAAAGGCAGATAGATGCTGGGCCCTTAGAGAAGCACAGTGGGGGTACACCAGACCACCGGGAAGGGGATTCTAGAGTAGCATGCCCTCTCTGTCCCACCTTTGCCCCGTGCCTGTGGGCACAGTAGTTGTTTTCTTAGAGCTTGGTGGGTGAGTATCTTCTCCTAACTAACGATGTTAACCTATCCGTGTGCCCTCTAGCCCTGCCAATTTCCTCTCCATAGTATTTCTCTTCACGTGTCACCTTCTTTCAGCAGTGCCACTGCTCTGCTGTCAAAGGCACCTCGATGTTTTTTTTTTTTTATTTTTTTTCCCCCTCACTTCCTAAGCAGTCATCTCTCGCTGCCCAATGTCCTTAGCTAACTTTTGCAACAGGTTTGAGCATTCCTACTCTGGAAATCTGGAATCCAGAATGTTCTAAAGTCAGAAACTATTTGAACATCAGCATGACACCACCCATGGAAAATTCCACACCTAACCTCATATAAACAGCTGCAGTGAAAAATACCGAAAATTACCTGCATGCTATATAAATAAGATATATATGAAACAAGTGAATTTCACAATTAAATTTGAGTCCCAGCCAGGTGTGGTGGCACATGCCTTTAATCCCAGCACTCAAGAGGCTGAATAGAAGGATCACTATGAATTCGAGGCCAGCCTAGGACTATTGAATGAGTACCTGGTCAGCCTGTATTAGAGTGAGACCCTACATCAGAAAAAAAAAAAATGAATCCCACCCCAAGATTTATCATTATGCATATGCAAATATCCAAATTCTTTGCCTAAGGAGATGGCTCAGAGGGTAAGAGCACTTGCCATACAAGCATGAGGATCTGAATTTGATCCCCAGCACTCACATAAAAAGCTGGGTGTGGACACACATCTGTAATGCTAGTGCTGAGGTGAACAGAAACAGAAGAGCTTGGGCTTGCTGGTCAACCAGTCTGACTGAAAAACTGCAACCGGTTCAGTGGGAGACTCTCTGAAAGAAACAAAGAACAGTGACAGAGGACACCCAGCGTTCTACTCTGGCCTCCACACAGGTGTGTTTTGCACACACATGAACATACACTATACACACACACAAATAAAATATTTTTTAAAAAAGGAAATTAAAGCCAGGCATGGTGGTGTATGCCTTGAATCCCAACACTCAGGAGGCTGAGGTAGGAGAATTGCTATGAGTTTGAGGCCAGCCTGGAGCTACAGAGTGAGTTCCCAGGTCAGCCTGACTAGAATGAGACCCTACCTTGGGGGTGAGGGGAGAAAGAAGGAAAAGAAAAAGAAAATTATCAAATCTGAAACACTTTTAGTCTCAAGCATTTTAGTCTCTAGCATGGTCCATGTCCATGCTTCCTCATATTGTAAACCTTTGTGTCTTTTGTAGATTCACATGTTTTTTTAGAAAGTTTATTTTTTTGTTTATTTATTTATTTGAGAGCGACAGAGAGAGAGAGAGAGAGAGGGAGAGAGAATGGGCACACCAGGGCCTCCAGCCACTGGAAATGAACTCCAGATGCATGCGCCTCCTTGTGCATCTGGCTAACGTGGGTCCTGGGAAGTAGAGCCTTGAACCGGGGCCTTAGGCTTCACAGGCAAGCGCTTAACTACTAAACCATCTCTCCAGCCCTATTCACATGTTTGTTTGTTTTTTTTTTTAAACACAGGGTCTCGCTCTAGCCCTTTGCTGATCTGGAACTCACTCTGGAGCCCCAGGCCATTCTGAAACTCTCGGTGATCCTCATACCTCAGCATCCCTTGTGCTGGAATTAAAGGCATGTGCCACCACACCTGGCTCAAACCTTTGTGTCTTTTGCACTAAAATGTAAGATCTTTGCCTCTTTGACTATGGGAAGTGTATGTTACACATTTGTATATCCCCACAACATGCAGGCTCATATAGCAGATACTTGATACTTGTTAAAAAATGAATGTGGAAGCCGGGCGTGGTGGTGCACGCCTTTAATCCCAGCACTCGGGAGGCAGAGGTAGGAGGATCGCCGTGAGTTCGAGGCCACCCTGAGACTACATAGTGAATTCCAGGTCAGCCTGAGCCAGAGTGAGACCCTGCCTCGAAAAACCAAAAAAAAAAAAAAAAAATGAATGTGGTTCAAGACAAGCTTAGGAGATCACACAGAAGTAAACCTTAGCTTCCACTGTGAGAGCCCCAAGTCCCTATTAAAGCTAAAGGTAAAAACACCCAAGAAGGTCCTTTTCCCACCCTACTGCCCCAGGGAAACTTTCTTGTCACCTCTCTGACACTACCATGTGCGTCACTCTGAGAATGCAGTGTCCTGACCTAGCAATCAGGTTCTATGCAGTCCAGAGCCAACAGCTATTAACTTGTCAAGATCAGAAAATGTACTAACAGGACAGAAAAGAGCCAAGCCTGGTGGCACAGACCTGTAATCCCAGCTACTAGGAAGGCCAAGGCAGAAAGATCACAAGTTTAAAGCCTGCCTGGGCTACAGAATGAGTTCAAGGCCAGTATGGGCACTTTAGTGAGACTCTGTCTCAACCAAACAAGAAAAGAGGGGAAATCTTCAAACCATTTTTATTTAAACTCTCTCTGCATTCCAGCCTCCTGTCATGTTACGGCATGGGGCCTGGAGCTGCTTGACAAATCACAGCACCATCAAATTGATATTAAGTTGGTTGCTTTCATAAATGTGACAGATCTATATATAAATCTGTGCTCTTTGGTGGAAAGACTCTTTCTGGGACAAGCATGGAATATGATGACAGGAAAGCTTCCCCTGAGTTTAAAAAAAACAAAACAAAACTAGGGCTGGAGAGATGGCTTAGCGGTTAAGTGCTTGCTTGTGAAACCGAAGGACCCCGGTTCGAGTCTTGATTCCCCAGGATCCACATTAACCAGATGCACAAGGGGGCACACGCATCTGGAGTTCGTTTGCAGTGGCTGTAGGCCCTGGCACGCCCCCCCTCCCTCTCTCTCTCTCTCTCTCTCTCTCTCTCTCTCTCTCTCTCTCTCTCTCTCTCTCTCTCTGCCTCTTTCTCTCTGTCGCTCTCAAATAAATAATAAAAACTTAAAAATAAACAAAAATTGTAAAAAAAGAAAACAAATGATATAACTATTGGTCAGCTAACATGTACAAGGCAATTTCTTAATCCTTTTTATCAACCCTGCAAAAGAAGTATTATCATTTTATGGATAAGGAGACAGGGCACAGATTGGGTAAACTGCTTGCCCAGGAGTCATGCAGCTAGTATGAGATATAAGTAGGACTTGAACTTGGCTTTCTCCTTCCTCAGGCTCTCCCTAGATGCTAAGTAATTATTTAATTTTGGCATTAGTGTAAAAGTTGAGAAAATAAAAGCGTGCAAGCTCAGAAACTGACAGGCAAGATCTTCGTCTTAATCCATGCAGGGTGCTACTAAACCATACTACACGCTAGGTCTTATGAACCACAGAAGCAGATTTCTCACAGTTCTGGAGGCTGGGAAGTCTGAGATGAGACAGATTTGACATCCAGTGTGTGACTGCTTTCTCATTCATAGATGGCACCATCCTGCTGTGTCCTCGCATGGTGGAAAGGGCAAGAAAACTCCCTAGAGCCTTGGTCATGAGGGCACTAATCTCATTTCTGAGGGTTCTGACCTCATGACCTTAATAACCTACATCACATGGGGGTCAGGATTTCAACAAGGAATTTGGAGGAGATGAAAATGTTCAGGCCATAACAAGCCAGGTTTTGGTTAGAGAATGGTTAACTCAGTTAGAGGGATGTGAGAAAAAGATATCTTAGGAAAACTGGGTTGTCCTGGGGCATGCTGTAATCGGCAGTGTGGAAACGGGAGACCCTATTGGCAGCTTTGACTTGAAGCTGGCAGAATGTGAGCAGGACCACTGAACTGAAGCCATAGATCATTCAGCAGCCACAACCCTTTAGCCAGCCACACGCTGACCACGGCTGCTTAAAAGGATTGGGTTTAAGAAAGCCCCACTGGCTCTCAGACCCCAGGGGAAAGCAGAAGCAAGACCCCAGGAGGGAAAATAAATTGCTGTCATAGCCCCTCCTAGAAGCTAACTGGGTTTCATGGTTATGTGCGCTTCAGCCTGCCCTGGCTGGCACAGCATCTATTCTTAGTAAGCACAGAGCTGTTTTTTCTGGATGAACAAACACTACTGTGTGCAGGGTAGTGAGGGCAAATGAGCCCTTACTTTTGGGGCAGTCCCCATTCCTTGCTGTCGTCTTTGGGGTCTGATCCCTTTGAGGACTCACTTCTGCCTAATTGAGCAACATTTTCCTTGGTGGTCAGAAGAAAACTGTTCTTTGCAAATCCAGGTGGATGTCTTGGCATCCCTTAGGCAAGGAGCATTATTAAAGTGAAGGGAAAATAAAACTGCCCCCCATTTGTTCTTTCAAAAAGTATATGGTGCCCTAAACACTATAAGGATGATGATCATTGATAGTGAAAGCTAGACTGTCCCAAGAGGGCAGGAAAGGAGGGATTAAGGAGGCACTACCCCAATTTCACTGAACTGAACTCTATTTACTCTGGTATTTTTGCCTGACCTTGAGCTAGCTGAGAGTCAAACAGCCACCCTGTGTAAGCTTCTTTGAGCGCTGCCTAAACACTGACTGAAGCTAAGATAGGAGCTTCCCCCATCCCCATCCTCCGAAAGAGCAGGTGAAAAGAAGGAAAAGGAAAGAAAGCTTTCAGAAAACCAGCTGTCAGGAAGTTAATGGAAACTAATTTGCTGACCCCTTTGTTCATTTCCAGCAAATTTTGGATATGAAGCATCATTTCTCAGTGAGTTTTCCTATACAGATGTCAACTACTTATGTTCCTGTCTGCATTCCCCTTGAGCTTTTAATGAGAAGATTAGTGCAGTGGATTACATGTTGGGTTTTGGCTCAGTCTCCTGTGTGTGAAATTGGGTAAACCATGGGATCTTTCTGGGCCTCATCTGCCTCATCTGTACAGTATGAGGCAGAGAACTGTGCCTCATGCTATATAGATGTTGTACAGAACCACCCCATACCTGTAGAAAAGAGTGAATTAAGTTATTGCACATCTAAGCTAGGAACTTAAACAATTCTGTTTTCATTGTGTTTGGAGCACCTCTCCAGAATCTATGCATAGCATGGAAGGACTGGCCAGCACTACATAAAGCCAGCCCATGTGTGTTTCTATGTTTCCTGTGACTACTATCAATGTACAAATGAGCTGGGATCACAAAACCTTAGCAGAGGGCTGGAGAGATGGCTTAGCGGTTAAGCGCTTGCCTGTGAAGCCTAAGGACCCCGGTTCGAGGCTCGGTTCCCCAGGTCCCATGTTAGGCAGATGCACAAGGGGGCGCACGCGTCTGGAGTTCGTTTGCAGAGGCTGGAAGCCCTAGCGTGCCTATTCTCTCTCTCTCCCTCTATCTGTCTTTCTCTCTGTGTCTGTCACTCTCAAATAAATAAAAAATGAACAAAAAATACTTTTAAAAAAACCTTAGCAGACCCTCCATTTTGACAGCTAATGACAAGCAGGGATGGCAAGGCCGTTCATTATTTCTTTGTTGGGTTGGTTTAACTGGCCAGGTCTGGTGGTGCGGGCTTGAACAGGCTGCAGCAGGAGCACTGCAAGTTCAAGAACTGCCTGAACTGCAAAGTGTGTTCAAGACCAGTCCAAGTAACTTAGTGAGACCCTGTATCAAAATGTAAAAATAAATAAATAAAAAGACTGGATGTATAGTTTAGCGGGAGTTGCCCTGGCATGTACAGTACCCTGGTTTTTATCCCCAGTATAGGAAAAAATAAGGTATTTACTGAGACGATACAATGCACCATCCTGCATATATCTGTCTATCCCCAGCCTGCTGAAAACTCATCTTCCCATTTTCCCTCACCCATCCTATATTCTTACCCTTGATCAAAATGTCACTATCAAAGTTGACACATAAAAATTGGTCACTGGCTAGAGAGAATGGCTCAGCTGTGAAAAGTGCTTGCTTGCAAAGCCTGATGGCCCGGGTTCAATTCCTCAGTAACCATGTAATGCCACATGCACAAAGTGGTGAATGTGTCTGCAGTTCACTTGCAATGGCAGGAGTCCCTGGTAATCCATTCTATCTCTCCCCCTCTTTCTCTCTGTCTCTCTCTTAAATAAATAAGTAAACACTTTGTTTTTTTGAGGCAGGGTCTCACTCTAGTCCAGGCTGACCTGGAATTGACTACATAGTGTCAGGGTGGCCTCCAACTCACAGCGATCCTCCTACATCTGCCTCCCCAGTGCTGGGATTAAAGGCATGCGCCACCATACCTGGCTTAGTAGAAACATTTTTAAAAAAATAAAGTTGGTCACCACTGCTTTAAATGGTTTCAAAGTCAAAACACCCACCTTGTGTAAGCTTTTGGGGCTTCTGTGGGCTCTGGCTAAACACTAACAACCGCTAAGATAAGTCTTTCCCCCATCTCCATCCTCCCAATGAGCAGGTGAAGTGGGGGAAGGAAAAGGAAAGAAAGGTTGCAGAAAATACCCACTGCCATACAGGAAAGGCCAGCAGGCATCTGTGAGGTCCCTGCTGTCAGGAAAATATGGATAGTGGAGTTTGCTGGCCCCTTGGCTCACTTCCAGCAAGTTTGGAAATGAAGTTGCTCCGCCCCCCCGCCGCTTCCCCGGCTGGGACACCCCAGCCTGTGTATAGTACACCCCCACATCCTACTCACTTGCATCTCAGTTGCTTCCTCCTTCTGGCCCAGCTATGCTCTCGGCTTCCCTACCCTCAGCCACACTGGCACTTAGTGTTGCTGTTCTCTCTGCCCAAACGCAATACTAACCTGCTGTCCTTTGCTCACTTCTCCCACAGTGAGTGATGGCAAGCTTTTGAACCAGTTTGTCTCCCCCTGGTCTTTTGCTGAAATGGGAAGCAGTCACCCTGATGGGGCTAGAAGGCACTCTGCTGTGGGCCAGCTGCCCATGCTCATTTGTAGAACACCCTCACTGCAGAGCACTGCACAGCAAGGGCTTTCCCGCTGTAGGACAGGTATTTGGAGCCTCTCTGTGCTAAAAGTGACATGGCTTATGTGGTTCACAGGACAGAAAGGTCCTTTTACTGCAATATGATTGGCTTGTTGTTTGATTCTTGGGTATTTGCCAAAAGAGTCAAGTCTCCTACTCAATTGCCTTCCATACAAATATGTCTCAGATGGTTTGGGAATTGGCCAGCTTTTCCTTCAGCTTCAGTCCTACACATCTCCAGAAGAAATAGGTCATTTCCAAGTGACATGTTGAAAGGTTCTGAGCTCCTGTTGGCTGCACTGACAGATTGTCTTGTCCCTACTCATTGTTTAACTTCTTGCCCTCTTCCTCTATGTTGTCCAGACTAATCTTGAACTCTTGGTTTCAAGTGATACTCTAGCCTCAGCATCTCCACCCCAAAATATGTGCAACTACCTCATTGTCTCTCCATCTTAAAACTTCACAACAAAATAGATTATCTTCTCAGTAGGTAGTAATGCAAACAATAAAAAAATCTAAAAGGTTCCATTAACATACATTGAAAACTAAGTCTTGGGCTAGAGGGATTGCTCAGTGGTTAAGGGCAATTGCTTGCCAAACCTGATGACCTGGGTTCTATTCCCTAGTACTCCCATAAAGCCAGATGCATGAAGTGACCTGTGCATCTGGAGTTCATTTGCAGTGGCAAGAAGCCCTAGCACTCTTATTCTGTCTCTCTCCCTCCCTCTCTTCCTGTCTCTCAAATAAATACAAATATTTTAAAAATGAAAACAACAAAAATGACTAAGTCTCCCCACCCTTTGTCCATAACCCATCCAATTCTCCTCAGAGGCAACACTGTGGTTACTGTTCTCTTGCCTATGTCTTTCCAAAAATGGTCTATGCAAAAGTTTGCATAAATGTGCATACTTGTGTTCTTTCTGTTTTGGGGTAATCAACAGTATACTACACATATTCTTTTTGTACCCTGTCTTTTTCACTAAAATGATGTCTTGGAGATGACACCATATCCATCCACATGGAGCTGCCACACATGTTTTTAATTGTGACACAGTATTCCAAGGCATGATGTTCTATTTCTTTTGTCCCCTACTGGTGGGTATGTAGACTATTTCCAATCTTTTGCTATTACTAGCAATGTTATAGCAAATATCCATGTGACATCTATCATTTCACAATTTCGGTACTTGTGGAAAGAATGTATAGCCATAAATGCTAGCTGTGTTAGAAGGCCTCTTAACTTTATCACAGAAACATTCAGATGCTTAGCTTTGAAGTATTTGCTCTTCATTTTCATCTTCTCTACATTTGTTCCTTCTCTAGTTGAATATACAGTAGCACCTACTGGATGCAAGGTGTGTTGGTAGGCTTTGAGGAAAGAAACATGGACAAGACAGATGTGGTCACTGGCCCTGTGCTGTGTATAATTACAGTGGGAAGGAGGTTGAGGGGAGGACACAAGAAATAAATAATTGTACAACAGATTATTGCAAACTGTTGAGTGCCATGAAGGGAGACAGGGTGGCCAAAAGTGTTTGACAGTGTTTGACAGGCTTAGTCTGGGGATCTGAGACTTCCCTGGGGAAGTGTTATTTATTTTGATCAATAAAACAAACTTAGCAAGACAGAGGAAATGACAGGTGAGAAGTCCTAGACAGGAAGGAGCATGGAGTTGGGCCAGGAGTAAGGATTATGTAAGATAGAAAGGGTCTTCAAAACCATTTAGTTTCAATGTCCTTATTAGACAAATGAGGAAACTAAGGTTCAAAGAAGTAAACAAGTTGGCCTAGGTGGAAAGTGGCAGAACCAGATCTGGCTCCCGGACTTGGTCAGGTGATGTCATGCTGGAGAATCCAGTGTGCTACTCCTGAGAGCTGGAGATCTGAAACAGAGAGAGTAACATTTTATAAGCCTGGACAGTTTGTGCCTGGACAGCCTGATTTGTGTAAAGGGACTTATGTTCAAGCCCTTGAGATAAGCAGCCAGCCACATTCTCTTTCCCTTTGACAGTAATACAGAGTTTGGTCAAATGGCAGTATCAAGTTCCAGTCTAGCAAGTTGGTTTGGTCTTCTGCATATTTGTCTCTTTTCCAAGTTTAGACAATCATAGTGATGACCTTAATAATAGTGGTTACTATTTAGTGCTTGCTGTGCATCAAAACAGCTCTAAACACTTTCTCTATGTTAATTACTTACTATGGACATCAATCCTGTAAGGTAGGTATCATTATTGCTCCATTTTACAGGAAAAGCAACCTGGTGCTCAGATAGATCAAGGCATTTTCTGAAGGGCATAGAGCTGGTGAGTCACCGAAAGCCATTTAGCTTCAGGGCCAGTGCTTCCTCAAGCTCTGTCAGTGCTAAGGGTTGAGCCCTGAGCTGCAGAAGGCCTATGCTAGCAGCTGTCAATTCTGGCTGCAAGTCAGAATCCTCTGGGTAGCTTGGGAAAATGCTAATGTCCAGGCCTCACACTAGGTCATTTGAATAGCAAAGTCTAGAGAAGGATCCCAATCACTGATTTTAAAAAAATGTAAGTGCTGGGTATGCTGGTACATGCATTTAATCCCAGCACTCGGGAGGCAGAAGTAGGAGAATTGCCATGATACCAAGGCCAGACTGAGACTTCACTGTGAATTACAGGTCAACCTGGGGTAGAGCAAGACCCTACCTCAACAAAATAAAAAAAAATACTTATTTGTATATATGTATATGTGTATGAGTGTGTGCATAACATGGTGCCAATGTGGAGGTCAGAGAACACACTCAGGATCTATCTCCCCTTTTTCCACCTTCCTTTGAGACAGAGACACCCCCCTCCTTGTTTTTTCTGCAGTTGCTGATGAGCTTTCCGATTCCCCTGGATCTGTCTCCCATTGCCTTAAAAGCATTAGGATTTTGGGATTACAAATACAAAATGTTTACCACTTTGTATCTGGCTTTACATAGGTACTGAGGAGGATCAAACTCAGGTTAGCAGACTTGCAAGCAAGTGACTTTAACTGCTAAGCCATTTCCCCAACCCCAGTTTTTAAAAGCTTCCCTGATGCAGAGCCTAGATTTTATATAGATACAAAAAGCTACATATATACATACATACATACATACATACATACATACATACATACATATATGATTCAGAAAGTAAAAAGGAGACTGAAGGAAAAAAGAGAGGAACGGGGGGAAGAGGAAGGGAGGAATGGAAGAAATTAGAAGCAAAGAAGAAAGGGGAGAAACATGAAGGGATGGTGGATGAATATGGTCAAAGTACATAGTATATATGAAAGAAATTATTTTTATGAGACCGATGTACACTGAATAGACACCAACAAGAATTAATTATAAATAAATAAAAGCAAGCTTCTAATGTGTGGCTAAGAGTTGAGAATCACAGGTATTTAGTTTAATTTTCCCTTTGTCCTTTGGGGACAACTATCAATACATTCTTGCCTTTGTGTTCTGGACACCTGTTGAGTGACACTTGTACAAGCACTTACTCATACCACACAATGCAAGCTCCAGGCTTCACATGAAAAGCTAATTATGGACTCAGGGCTGGGGCGGCCATATCCACTGATGGTGTATGGTAATAGGCTTGCAAAGAGCTCAGATTCTTCTTCATTCAGAACACCAGATCATGGGGTCTGCAGGACAGAGTGTGGCTCTAAGGCAAACACACTCAGGTTCTGGGTGTTGTTTTCTCTCTTGTTCTATGACTTAGACTGGTGTGTATCCTTTCCCACCCTCCATTTTGCCATCGACAAGATAGAGCTGAAGGGTACTCCCCTTCTTATGAAGCTTTGTTAAGGATTGAATGGGGTAGTACAGATAAGGTAGTATAATGCCTGATATCCAGCCCACACTCAGCACTGGCCATTTCTTTATTTCATGGCCATCCATGTGGCTTACTTAGGTCTCAGAGGTGTAAACGGGGCTTAAAGTAAACTGCTGTGGTTGGGAAAAACTGTCAGTGACAATGATATTGAGGGGGAATTACCTGACAGTTAATGAGTGCCTGGGCTGTAGGATGCAGGTGTGAGACACTAAAGAGCCAGGCTGGCAGGAAGCTCCTGTGCCTGCTCTCATAAGTCTGCTGGACAGTTAACTCACACAGGGTATAATGTACCACAGCAGAGGCCTAGACCAAGGGCTCACAAGACAGGAAGAGAAAAGTAATTCAAGCACAGAAGGCAGAATACAACTATCAGAGGCTAGGAGTATAGGTCAGTGGAAAAGCATTTGCATAGCATGTTAAAGGCCCTGGATTCCATCCCTAGCACTGCAAGGAAAAGAGAGAGAGGAAGGGAAAAATAGAGTATGATAATTGAAGAAATGTGAACATGGGCTGAATATACGATGACATTAAGGAATTATAAAATTTTAAGTGTGAGTATATAGATCTTTGCATGTATATGTATACATTCCCACACAAAATCATTATGTTTCAGAGATACACAATTAAATATTTAGAGATGAATTGAAATGATATCTTATAGATTAGAGATGAAAAAGTGGCCATGGTAATTGATAAAGCTAGATTCTGGAATTTTGTGCTTATTTTATTAGCTTTGACACTCCTGTGTATGTTCAAAATTTACAATAAAAGACATTCAAGCTGGGCATGGTGGTGCACACCTTTAATCCCAGCACTCAGGAGGCAGAGGTAGGAGGATCACTGTAAGTTTGAGGCCATCCTGAGACTCTATAGTGAATTTCAGGTCAGCCTGGGCTAGAGTGAGACCCTACCTCAAAAAACCAAGCAAAAAAAAAAAAGACAATTAAAAGATGGTCTGGAGAGATGGCTCAGCATTAAAGTGCTTGCCTGCAAAGACTAATGACCAGAGTTTTATTCCTCGGTACCCATGTAAAGCCAGAATGCACAAGGTGACACATGCATATGGAGTTCACTTGTAGGGGCTGGAGGCCCTGGCACACTGTGTCCATTCTCTCTGTCTCTCTTTGCCAGGTATGGTGGCACATGCCTTTAATCACAGCACTTGGGTGGCAGAGGTAGGAGGATTGCTGTGAGTTCAAAGGCAGCCTGAGAAGACATAGTGAATTCCATGTCAACTTGGTCTAGAGCCATACCCTACCTCAAAAAAAAAAAAAAAAAAGATGGAGAGATGGCTCAGCAATTAAGGAACTTACTGCAATGCCTGATGGTCTAGGTGAAATTCCCCAGTAACCACATAAAGCCAAATGCACAAAGTGTTGCATGCATCTGGAGTTTGTTTGCAGTGACTAAAGGCCCTAGCACACCTATAGTCAGTCAGTCTTTCTCTCTCTCTCTCTCTCTCTCTCTCTCGCTCTCTCTCTCACTCCTTGTAAATAAATAAATAAATAATTTTTAAAAAAACAAGAGGTGGGCTAGAGAGATTGCTCAGTGGCTAAGGTGCTTGCCTGCAAAGCCTAATAATCCAAGTTGGATTCCCCAGTACTCACATAAAGCCAGATGCACAAAGTGGCACATGCATCTGGAGTTTGCAGCAGCTTGGGGCCCTGGCATGCTAGTTCTCTCTGTCTGTTTCTCCTATCTCTCTGTTTGTAAATAAATAAATAAAAATATTTGTTTATTTATTTATTTATTTGAGAGAGAGGAAGAGAAAGAAAGAGTGAGAGAGGAAGAAGCAGATAGAAAGAATGGGCACACCAAGGTATCTAGCCACTGCAAATGAACTCAGACACACGTGCCACCTTGTGCATCTGGCTTATGTGGGTCCTGAGGAATCAAACCTGGGTCCTTAGATTTTTTTAGGCAAGCACCTTAACGACTAAGCAATCTTTCCATCCCCAAAAATATTTTTTAAAAGAGAAAGAGATTAAATTAAGAAAAGAAGGGAGTCGGACATGGTGGCGCATGTCTTAAATCCCAGCACTTGGGAGGCAGAGGTAGGAGGATAGCCGTGAGTTCGAGGCCACCCTTTGACTCCATAGTGAATTCCAGGTCAGCCTGGGCTAGAGCGAGACCCTACCTTGAAAAAACAAAAAGAAAAAAAAAAAGAAGAAGAAAAAGAAGGGAGTGAGCAAGGCAGCATGCAAAATCAGTAATAACATCAGAATGAGATGGCATTTGATACAGGCCTGGATGACAAGTATCTATCCCATCAGGGAAAAGGTATTCACAGTGTTTGAAGATGTCTGGGGAAAGTGTGATGTGGATATGTTGAGATGGGAAAATAGTGTAGGCAAGGTTCTTCAGAGAGATAAAACCTATAGGGTATGGGGTGTGTGAGGAGGGATTGATTTTAAGGGGTATGTCCACATGATTATCAGGACTGGCATATAGAAATCTATAGAATTTCTGGGCTAGTGTGAGACCCTGCCTTAAAAAAAGAAAGAAGAAAAAAAAAAACTGGGTGCACGCCTTTAATCCCAGCACTTGGGAAGCAAAGGTAGGAGGATCACCGTGAGTTTGAGGCCACCCTGAGACTACATAGTGAGTTCCAGGTCAGTCTGGGCTAGAGTAAGACCCTACCCTGAAATAAAAAGAAAGCACCCTGCAATCTACCAGTTGGACTGGCAGGCTACAGACTAAGGGAAGACTTGATGCTGAAATCCAACTCCAAACACCAGTCCAATGGCAGAATTACTTTGATCCCAGAATCTTGGTTATTTTTCTTTTAAGAACTTCAACCGACTTGGTAAGGATCACCCACATTATGAAGGGTTGCTTGTTTTATTTGAAATCTGATTTAAATGTTAATCTCCCTAGAAATGGTATCACATACCTATAATTCCAGCTATTCAGGAGGCTGAGATAGGAGGATCATGAGTTCAAGGTTAGTCTGGACTACACAGTAAGACTCTGTTTAAAAAATACTAAGAACCAAGGGCTGAAGATGTAGCTTAGTAGTAGAGTGTTTGCCTAGCATGTGTAAGACCCTGAGTCCCATCTCCAGCCAAAACAAAAAAAGTTAAACTCATATATTAAAAATGCTTTCACAGAAATAACTACACAGGTTTTTGAGCAAATACCTAGGTATTCAAGCAACCTGTATTTTAACTCAATGGATTACCAAAAAACAAAAAAAGATATAAAAATAGAGAGCAAATTAGTTGGGAAAAAGAAGGGATTTGGTGGGAATAAGAGGGAGACAAGAGAAGGTAATGAGAGTGAATGTGATACATACGTGTGTGTGTGTGTGTGTGTGTGTGTGTGTGTGAAATTGTCAAAAATAATTAAGAAGGTAATACTTTATTCTGAGGGCAAATGGGACCCACTTCAGAATTAAGATCAAGGGCATAAGGTGAATGAATCAGTCTAGCAGTTCTATGGGGAATAAGGACAAGTCAACCGGCTAGAAGCATTGGTAATAGTAGTGGTAAAAGAAAATAGTGGTTTGGCTAGAATGAAAGAAAGATGGTGGAAAGAAAAGTAGACAGAGTTGGGATATGTTTGGAGTCCCTGGAACTTAGCTAGACTAGTATGTGGCTCAGATTTTTGGCCCAAACAAGTAGATCACTGGTGGTGAAGAAAACTAAAGAATGATTGAGATTGGGGTGGAATAAAATAAAGAGTTCTTACTGGGACATAAGATGTTTGAGATGTTCATGACAGTTCTGAGTGGAGATGTAACATAGTGTATAACCTATGGCTGAAGGAGTTAAGAGCCAGGATAGCAATGTGGAAATGATCAGGAGAGGAGAACAAAAAGCCGAGCCAGTGCAATGGAAGTATAGAAGGACCCATGTTCAATTCTCCAGGACCCACGTTAGCCAGATGCACAAGGGGGCACATGGGTCTGGAGTTCGTTTGCCGTGGCTGGAGACCCTGGTATACCCTTTATCCCCCCCCTCTCCCTTCTTTATCAAATAAATAAATAAATAAATATATTTTTATATTTTTTAATCAACAAAAAGTACAGTCTTCAAATTAGATGAATAATGAAAGATAGGAATCATTAACAGAACTATGGAACCTCATTAATTTGCATGTAACTAATCTAAAATGAGAATATCCCAGAGCTTAGTAAACTAATGAATCATATAATTGTGGGGATATTTAAACTCATTACCAAAAGAAGTTGCTTTTAATATTTTTTATTTTATTAGTTTTACTTGTATGTATAAGTATGTGCATGCATGCATGATGTATATATGGAAGTCTGACAACAACCTCATGGAGTCCATTCTCTTCACTTTCTTTGACACAGAGTCTTTATTGTTGTTTTGCTGCAGTGTGTACCATAGTAGCTGGCCTAAGAGCTTCAGGATTCTTCTGGCTCTGCCTCTTATTGCTTTAGATGTGTTGGGATCATAGATGCATGTGCCAGTTTACATCTGGTGTTAATGGGTACTGGGGAGGATTGAACACAGGTTGGCAGGCTTTCAAGCAAGTACCTTTTTTTGAGAGAGAGAGAATTGGCACACCAGGGCCTCCAGACATCTTGTGCGCATGTATAACTTTGTATGCTTGCGTCACCTTGTGAGTCTGGCTTGTGAGTCTGGCTTACGTGGGACCCAGAGGGACATAAGTGGGTCCTTAGGCTTCACACACAAGCACCTTAACTGCTAATCCATCTCTCCAGCCCCAAGCAAGCACCTTTAACTGCTGAGCCATGTCCCCAGTCCAAAGTTGCTTACAGAGCCTTTTGAAATCTATATTTACTATAAATAATAGTTGATATCACTGAGCCCATAAACTCTTCCTGTCACTCTTCGTGTATCTCATTTGACTTACACAGCAACTCTAAGAAATAGCTATTATGGCCCCATTTTTGAAATGAAATTGGGGCTACTGAGAGAAATTAATAGTGAGGGAAAGAGACAAGAGTTCAAATCCAGATGTGCATGATGCTAATGCTAATGTAGAACATTGCTGCTTTACTTGGGCTTCTAAAAACTCCTCAACTATGAGCAAAAGTAGGGCATGAAATGTTTCTTTATCAAGATGCCCTTCATGAACTTGTCATAGTCATATGTAATGAAATGGAATATCTTTACAAAATTCCAGAATTCAAGTTTTCCCCTACATATATTCATGACTTGGAATTAGTGATATTTTGCTGTGTTATTTGTTGACTATCCTCCTAGTGGGTGGGTCAGAAAGAAACTAATATACAATTTGGGGAAGATGACCAGTGTCCTTACAGGGCTGGCTAGCAACAAGTGGTAGAGTGAGGCATCCTGCCAGAATACCAGTTAAGTAACTTTCAAGTATAGCACAAGATATAGTTTTGAGCCTTAGAGCCTAGGAACCAAGACCAGGGAGCCATGGTGAAAGGATCCTGGAGTCCAGGAGGCAAAATATGTGATTTCTATAGTCCTCTGCCTCACACAAACTGGGGCTTTAGTTAATTCAGTCTTCCACTTGAGGTCTTGGGTTTTCATTAATGAAGTGAAGTAAATAGCGTAAGCATGAGGACCTGAGTTCAGAGACCCAGGACCTGTGTAAATGCCAGGACGGCTTGGTGGCCTTTCTGTATTCCTAGCAATTGGGAGGTAGAGACAGAGGATCCCTGCGGCAAGCTAGCTAGTGAGATTAGTTGAATCAGCGAGTCCCAGAGTCGAGTGGAAAACCCTGCCCTAATAAACTAAGAGAAGAGCCATTGAGGAAGACTGCCCCCCAATGTCAACCTCTGACCTCCACATGCACACGTGCACACACACCCAAAAATACTGCATACACATGCAAAATTCACATATGCACACATACATATGAAAATAAATAAAAACAAGCAAAGTAATGGGAAAGCACTTGCTGGTATGGATGTGGTCCTGAGTTTCATCCCTGGCACTACAAAAACAGAGCCAGGTTTCAATGACTAAAAGTAACACACATCAGATATCTAGACATCATTACAACTGAGTAGTTAGCTACACCCTGATTATAATGTGTTTATATATTCTGTGTTTTTTTATGCAAGCTAACAAAGAGAAGCGAAGTAAAACATGGTCCCTGCCATTAGTGATTCCACAATCTCTTGGAAAGAGGGTTTAAGAAAATCAAATTTAAAGGCTGGATGTGGTGATACATATCTTTTGTCCTAGCATTTAACAGGCTAAGGTAGAAGGAGTTCAAAAGTTCAAAGCTAGCCTGAGGCTACAGAGTAAGTTCCAGGTCAGCCTGACCTGAAGAACAACAAAAAAAAAAAGAATAAAATGTGTTAGTAACTAGCTGTATGCCTTTGGCTAAATCACTTAACCTGTTCTTGAATCTCAGTCTCTTCAAATGTAATAGACACATTTATTGTTAGTGGTAGTAGTAATGTTACTATGGACTATATACGTGATTATTTTATATAGTAAACTAAGATATAGCTATCTGCAAAGATAGATCTACAAAGTGTTATGAAGAGAGAAATGATATGAGAAAAGAAATGAAATATGAATTTTGGAACTTATTTTCTTGACATGTAAACTTTATAATTCATACATGCAATTATGTCAGAATGCTTTAAAAATTCCAGCTTGCCTCCCCCCAAGTGTTTTATGAACACTCATTCATTTGACAAGCCATGTATTGAACACTAGCCATGTATTACTTGCTAGTTAGAGATACAGAAATAAGACCCAGTCTTCACAGATTACACAGTTGTGTTAGTCAGCTTTCGGTTACTCTAACAGAATATCTGAACCAATAAACTTACAAAGTGAAAAGATTTGTTTTGTTTCAGAGTTTTTGGAGGTTCTAGTCCATGGTCAGTTAGTCCCATCACTTTGGGGCCTTTGGAGGTACAACAATTCATGGCAGATCAGAGCCACTTACCCATGGTTAGGAAGCAAAAGAGTAAAGAGAATGGGGTCCCACAATCCCTTCTGAACTATCTCCTAATAGCATATCAGGTTCACAGGGACTTGAATCCTTGAATCTCTTTGGTTAACTCCAGTATCTTGAGTAAGTTCTCTCTCTCTCTCTCTCTCTCTCTCTCTCTCTCTCTCTCTCTCTCTCCCTCCCTCCCTCTCTCTCCCTATCTCTCTCTCTCTCTCTCCCTCCCTCTCTCTCTCTCCCTCCCTCCCTCTCTCTCCCTATCTCTCTCTCTCTCTCCCTCCCTCCCTCCCTCTCTCTCCCTATCTCTCTCTCTCTCTGCCTGTGTGTGTGTGTGTGTGTGTGTGTGTGTGTGTGTGTGTGTGTGTGTGTACCGTGCAGTGATGAGTGATGGGGATCAAACCCAAAGCCTCCCACGAGCATGTGCTGTATTTAGCACAGGCTACATAGAAAAGGCAAAAAAGAGGCAAATTGCAAGGTGGCTAGAGGCTGATAGAATTATAGAGCTGTAGCATCCCAGCAGGAGCACCCCAAACCAGAAGCAACCAACATGGATGACAGGATGATGGCTTACTGTATTTTGCTTCATTATAATTATATCTCCATATCATTAGCCTTGCAAAACTACCAACTTCTGTCATCTATCTGTTGTCATGCCACATTAGGGAAACCCCCATCCATGTAAGACCAAAAAGGGGAAGTAAATACTGTTTCAGGAAAATTCCAACCCATCCTTGGAATCCCCCACCTTTTCCCTTACTTCAATTCATGAATAATTCTCTCCTCCATTAAAGTTTGCCTATAAAGCAATCTATCCAAAATCTCAGCAATGAGACTCTGTTTTGAGAATCCTATTCTTGGGTATAACTTCTGTCCTTTCATTAATAGCCACCACTTTAAAAACCCCAACTTTTGCTTCATACAGACTCATCCTAAGAGTCTCTTCTATGGTGTAGGCCAAGCTCCAGCCTCAGCTGAGTAGAACTCTGAACAGAACTCTCCAGACACAACACTGCCAATATTGAGCTGCATCTCTTTCTGAGTCTCTACTGCCACTTACAGTAACTTCTCAGCTGTACCCTCAACATTTAAATATTTGAATAAATGAAGTCTTCAGAGGGGTCATGGGAGCTAACAGAAGTACAAGAAAAGAGTTAAGAAAAAAAGTTAGTATAGCTGAGGTGAATGATACTTTTATTGTGGAATAGTCTCCCTGAAGGGCTTCCTATGCTATTCTAAGTCAGCAAAAACAGTAGTCCAGACTGAAATCTCAGAAGTTCATTCTGACTGCAGTGTGAAGTATGAATTGAAAAAGACAAGAGTACACCCAAAATGCCAGTAAGAGATAGTTTCAAAAATACATTCACCAGATGAAAACAGCAGGACCTGGGGCGGGAGGTGTTAGCATTGAGGATGTAGAGAAGGGGATGGAGCTGAGAACTACTATGTTTAAAAGACTGATAGGACTTGAGTTTCTGGTTTGGAAGAGTGAGATAGAAGTAAAAAGATAGTTGAGTGAGCTCAGGAAAAGAGGACTTGCCCCACAAAAAGAAAGAGCATGTGACTCAGTAGGAAGATACAATGGGCTCTAGGTGTACCAAGTATTAAGTACTTGTTTGTTATCCAGGTGTAGGTGTCTAGTAGGCAGCTGGATGCTTGGTTTAGAGCTAGGTAGGGGAGAGTCAAGATTGAAGATTTGGGGGCTGGAGAGATGGCTTAGTGGTTAAGCACTTGCCTGTGAAGCCTGAGGACCCTGGTTCAAGGCTCAATTCCCCAGGACCCACGTCAGCCAGATGCACAAGGGGGCGCTCACATCTGGAGTTCGTTTGCAGTGGCTGGAAGCCCTGGTGTGCCCATTCTCTCTCTGTGTCTCTCTCTCTCTCTCTCTCTCCCTCCCTTTCTGCCTGTTGCTCTCAAATAAATAAATAAAGATAAACAAAAAAAATTTTAAAAAAAGATTGAAGATTTGGAAGTCACCTGCGTATAGACAGTGTTTAAAGCCATACCTGTAATAGAATTCCCTAGAGAGGATAAAGTTCAGGAAGACAGAGAAGTACTGGAAAGGAAAGGAGGAAGGGAAAGGAAAGGAAAAGAAAGAAAAGAAGTGAACGAGGAAGGAAAAAGAAAGAAAAAGAAATAGAAAATGATCAAAAAGGCTAGGATGGTGGCTTATATATTTGGGCAGCTATGACAGGATGGCCCATAAGTTCTAGGTTAGCCTGGGCTACAGAGTGAGATCCTGGCCCTGTTTCAACCAAAATGAGGAGAAGGAAAATAAGTAAAAGCTATCCATTGGATTTGGTAATTAGGAGGCCACTATCCATTGTACGTATTAATGCTTATTGAATATGGAGTATGGGTGCTGAAAATACTTTACTGGGAAGCCAAACAGAAAAAATCCCCTTTCTACACAGCTAAAATTCTAGTTGGGTGGAGAGGAAAACAACTCTTAAAATGCAATAAATAGGGCTGGAGAGATGGCTAGGCATTTAAGGTGCTTGCCTGAGAAGGCTAAGGACCCAAATTTGATTTCCCAATACCCATGTAAGCCACATGCACAAGGTGGTGTATGTATCTGGAGTTCCTTTGTAGTGGCTGGAGGATCTGGTGCACCCATTCTCTCTCTATCTGCCTCTTCCTCTCTCTTAAATAAATAAATAAAATATATTTTAAAACTTTTTTTTTTAATTTTTTTTTTTATTTGAGAGCAACAGACACAGAGAGAAAGACAGATAGAGGGAGAGAGAGAGAATGGGCGCGCCAGGGCTTCCAGCCTCTGCAAACGAACTCCAGACGCGTGCGCCCCCTTGTGCATCTGGCTAACGTGGGACCTGGGGAACCGAGCCTCGAACCAGGGTCCTTAGGCATCACAGGCGAGCGCTTAACCGCTAAGCCATCTCTCCAGCCCTATTTTAAAACTTTTTAAATGCAATAAATAACACCAAATACTATAATGTGGTGATTGTTCTGGGAAAAAAAATAAGAGCAAGGAAAAGATATAAGCCTGGCAAGATGCAGTTATGTAGAGGAGATGGATGTCAAATGGTAAGGCATATATGTGAAGGCAGTAGAATCAGCCACATGACTATTTCAAAAAGCATAAATAAGATGACAATGAGATGTTCTTAGACAGTTGAATGCATAGCAAACTACACTAGAGCCTCAAAAAGGAACACTAGTCAGCCATAAGAAGAAGCTGTTGGGCTGGAGAGATGGCTTAGCTGTTAAGCGCTTGCCTGTGAAGCCTAAGGACCCCTGTTCGAGGCTCGGTTCCCTAGGTCCCACGTTAGCCAGATGCACAAGGGGGCGCACGCGTCTGGAGTTCGTTTGCAGAGGCTGGAAGCCCTGGCGCGCCCATTCTCTCTCTCTCCCTCTATCTGTCTTTCTCTCTGTGTCTGTCGCTCTCAAATAAATAAATTAAAAAAAATTTAAAAAAAAAAAAAAGAAGAAGCTGTTGCTGTACACACAATATTGGTAATATTGGTAAATCTTGGAGGCACTATTTTGAGTGAAAATAAAAAGCTAGTTTCAAAAGGGTATGCTTCCATTTATATGACATCCTCAAAAGATAAAACTGTCAGGATATACATGTTGCCAGGGTGTGGGCGTCCCTGAAGCCTTGACTACAAAGGGGCAGTACAGGAGAATTTGGGGTCTCATAGAATAGTTCTGTGTCTTGATTGTGGAGGCAGTCAATCAAATCTCTGTATCTATTCAACTCCTAGATCTCTACATCAAAATAAGATCATCTAACTTTTCGTGTGGGTGAGAGATTGAGCAATGTCTGAAAGACAGGACTGAAAGAAGTTGTTTTTGAGATGGGTACAACCTGATTTAATTCACTTCTAAAGGGGAAAGGTGCCTAAGAGAACTCAAGGTGTGACACTCATGGAACCCATGGGAAGGAAAGACATGAAAAGAAGCAAAAATGGAAGCCTTTGTGTTAACCCTGTTTTTTCCATGAAAGGGGGAAGCCAAGTAATCTGGCTAGGAAGGAAATAGGTGTGGCAAGACTTAGTAAAGCAGTCATAATTGTGAAAGTAGGGCCAGGCATGGTGGCACATGCCCTTAACCCCAGCACCTGGGAGGCAGAGGTAGGAGTATTGCCAAGTGTTCAAGGCCAGCCTGGGCTACAGAGTTAAGTCCCAGGTCAGCTTGGGATAAAATGAGACTCTACCTTGAAAAAATAAATAATTAATAAATAATAAATAATAATAATAGAAGAAGAGGAGGTGGAAGAAGGTGGTGAAAGGAAACTGGAAATTTTAGACTAGGCAATAGCTCTATTAATAAAGTGCTTGCTTGCTGTGTAAGAATGAGGACCTGGCCTGGACGGATGGCTTAGCAGTTAAGGCATTTGCTTGCAAGGCCAAAGGACCCAGGTTCGAGTCCCCAGGACCCACGTTAGCCAGATACACAAAGGGGGCACACACATCTGGAGTTCGTTTGTGGTGGCTGGAGGCCCTGGCATGCCCATTCTCTCTCTCTGTCTATCTCTCTCCCCCCCGCCCCCATCTTTCTCTGTCAAATAAATAAATAAAAATATATTTAAAAAAAGAATGAGGACCTGATTTTGGAATCCCCCAGCATCCAAAATAAAAGTTAGGCACAATGGCATAAGCCTGTAACACCAACACTTTGGAGGTTGTAATGGACTCGATTTTGTACTTGCATTCTGATACATGGTTTGTAGGGAGTCTAGGATAGTCCTTGAACCCCAGACCCTTAGTTTGTGTCTGCTTTAAACCAAATAATTGGATAAAATAAGACTAAGAAGGATAATTACCAAATTATATTTATATAGAGAAGTACAAAATCAAGAGAAGGAAAATAGATACACCTACGTGGTCTGAAAGTCCACATGGTGGGCCTGGAAGAAACATAAAAAGAGAGTTAGAGAGGAAAGAAAAGAATGTACAAAGAGCTCCTGCCATGTGAAGGGGGGAGTAAAGTGCCCTTGTTGGAGTAGGGGTCAAAGGGTTCTCTCCTCATCTCAGCTCTGCTGGGATGAGTCATGGGTGGGGAGCTCTCATTGGAATCTAGAGGTTCAAGATTAATGAACAGGCTTCCAAGAGAAGTTGTCCTCCCCTTGTAAAGGTAACCTTTCTATAATGGGTTTTACCTTCTGACTCAGGTGAGCCAGAGAAACAGCTGACTGGTCTGGGCTAGAGATGTCTCAGGAAGAAGCTAGCCATGACACCAAGTTCTGGGAGCTTGACCAACCACAATGTCAGGAATAGATTTAAATTCTAGGAATCTGGACCTACCTCCCAGGAAGGGCTTATGTTGTTTGTGGAAAAATAGAACTAGGGAAGAGATAAGAAGTCAGATCATACTTTGATCTCTAGCAAAGTGGAGAGACTGCCAGGATAGGCCCAAAGACATTCCTGGTTTTTACTTACAGAGGCCTAGTCATTCTAAGCTACCTAACAAAACTATCTCACTCCCTCTCAATTCCTTCCCGCCTATGCCCTCTGAACATGGTCACTTACTTCTGTGCCTTTGACTTCTATTAATGCCCTTGTGCTTCATTGTCTTAACTGATCATCTCTTGGGAAGCTACCAAATGGGGGCTGCTTATCTTCTCATATCACAGATGTCACATATGGAAGCAAGATGATGAAGGCATCCTTCTGGCTTCCTATTATTGCTGCCAGACTGACTCCTTCACTCTTATGCCAAAAATGCTCATCTGAAGCCCATGTTACTAGGGCTTGCTGTCTAGCTAATATAGCTTAATTGGTGAGCTCTGGTTTTAGTAAGAGACTGTCTCAAAAAATAGTGTGTACATTAATGAGGGAAGGGTCCATGAGACCCCAGAATTTCCAGAATACCTAATGGCAGCTGGTGGTTATTGGGAGAGTGGGAGATAGGTTCACGCTACCAAGTATAGCCACTGGTAAGTTGTCCATTCCACAGTAAATAACCCTTTACCTGGGCTGGAGAGATTTCTCAGTGGTTAAGGCATTTGCCTGCAAAGCCAAAGGACCTAGGTTTGATTCCCCAGGACCCACATAAGCCAGATGCACAAGATGGCACATGCATCTGGAATTTGTTTACAATGGCTGGATGCCCTGGTGTGTTCTCTCTCTCTCTCTCTCTCCTCGCTCCTCTCTCCTCGCTCTCTCCCTATGTCTGACTCTGTTTCTCTCAAGTAAATAAATATAAATAAAATATTTTTTTTAAAAAAACCTTCTACCCATGATCATACAAGCAACCCTAATTTAACTCAATGGATTAAAAAAAACACATTAAGGGTTGGAAAGATGTCTTAGTGAATAAGTGCTTGCCTGTGAAGCCTAAGGACCCTGGTTTGAGGCTTGATTCCCCAGGACCCACATTAGCCAGATGCACAAGGGGGTGCACGCGTCTCGAGTTCGTTTACAGTGGCTGGAGGCCCTGGTGTGCCCATTCTCTCTATTTCTATCTGCCTCTTTCTCTGTCTGTTGCTGTCAAATAAATAAAAAGTTTCAAAAAACCATTAAAGTAAGATGGAAATTAATGGGGAAGAAGAAAGATGTTAATGGGAGAGAGAAAAGGATAAGAGAAGATAATTGGAGGGAATAAGATCAAAGTGCGTTGTATACATGTATGAAAATGTCAAAAATGTAAAAGGTAAAAATTTTTAAAATAATAATGTAGATAACTACTGAGGAAGACAACAGATGTCAACCTCTGGTCTCCACACACATGCACACCCACACAAACACCTATGCTCACACACATACACATACACTCATGCATGCACACCACACACATAGGTGCAAAAAATATTCTAGTACCAGACATATGGGAGATGCCTATAATTTCAGCAATTGGTGGGGGGTAACTGTAGCAGGAGGATCAGGAGTTTGAAGTCAGCCTAGGCTACATACCAAGATCCTATGTAAGAAAATAAATAGGACACCTCGAAAATGTGCCATACAGTCTGAGAAGCTGCAGAAATTGGAGGGCATGAGTTTTCTGTAGCCTCCAGCTGTCTTTACATGGATGCATCTTCAACATCTTGAAACAAGCAGGAAGTTGTCGGACTGGGATTAGCTAAGGACAAGGATTTGCAGGTGGTGGTAAAAACGAGCTGCAAGTATGAAAAGGAAGGGGCCTCAGTTGGTAGAGTTCTTGCCTGGTGTTCACAAAATGTTTGATTCCTAGTACCAAGTAAATTGGGCATAGTGGCACATGCCTATAATCCCAGCCCTCAGGAGGTATAGACAGGAGGACCAGAAATTCAAGGACATCCTCAGCTACATAGCAAATTCAAGGCCAGTCTGAGATACACACACACACACACACACACACACACACACACACACACACACACACACAATCTTATCTAACATGATAGTGAGGCTACACAAAGTTGAGCCACCAAGTATGTCTCTAGTAAATAGGGAAAGGTAGCCAGGAGGTAAGTAGAAGGGTGATAGAAGGGCATTTAGAATGGGGTGACATGAGCCCCAAATGAGTATTTTTGGCATGAGAGTGAAGGAGTCAAAGTCTAGGGGCAGCAACAGTAAGATGCTGCCATCGCCTTGCTTCCATATGTGACATATGTGATATGGGAAAATAAGCATCTTCCATTTCTTAGCTTCCTGAGAGATGATGTTAAGACAATGAGGCACAAGGGCACTAACAAAGGTTAAAGGCACTGGGGTAAGTAACTCTGTTCAGAGGATATAGGTGGGAAGAAATGTTAAGTACAAAATCAAGTCTATCACAAATGCCTAATTTCTTCTTAGAAAAATAAGCCCCATATATAAGAACAGAGTATCACGGTGTTGCAGCATACTAATGTTCGTTTTAAGCCAGGCATGGTGGGTCACACTTATAATTCAAGAAGCTGAGGCAAGGGGTACAGATGTAGTTCAGTTGGTACAGAGCTTTCTTAGCATGCAGAAAGTCCTGGATTCAGTCTTCAGCATCACATAAGCCAGGCGCAGTGTTTGAACTAGATCTCCCCCATAAACTCATGGGTTCTGAATGCTTGATCCCCAGCTGATGTCAGTTTGGGAATTGGAGCTTTACTGGAGATTTGTTGGGGGCGGGTTTATAGATGTTATACCCAGTTTCACCCTTGCCAGCGTTTGGCACACTCTCTTGCTGCTGTTGTCCACCTGATGTTGGCCAAGAGGTGATGATGTCCAGCCTCTGCTCATGCCACGTTTTCCCCTGCCATCATAGTTTCCCTTAAGTCTATAAGCCAAAATAAACAACCTTCCCATCAGCTATTTTTGGTCAGGTGCTTTCTGCCAGCAATGTGAAAGTAACAACACCAGGCATGGTACTCATGGCACAAAATCCCAGCACTTGGGAAGTAGAGACAGAAGGATCAGAAGTTCAAAGTCATCCTTAGCTACATAGTGAGTTTGAGGCCTGCCTGAGATACATAAGACCCTATCTTAAGAAAAAAGCACCAAAAGAAAAAAAAAGCCAAGTGTGGTGGTGCACACCTTTGATCTCAGCACTTGGGAGGCAGAGGTAGGAGGATAGCCATGAGTTTGAGACCCTACCTCAAAAAAAAAAAAAAAAGAAAGAAAGAAAGAAAGAAAGAAAGAAAGAAAGAAAGAAAGAAAGAAAGAAAGAAAAAAGGTGAGGCAAGAGATCATGAGTTCCAGGCTAGTATAAGCTACATGTAAGTGAGACCCTGTCTCCAAAAGAAAATTTCATTCTAAGCCCAGGGAACAAGATAAAGCCTGTAGTAGCCATGTTTTTGTTGCTTTCTTGAGGCAGGGTCTTGCTCTAGTCCAGGCTCTCCTGGAATTCACTATGTGGTCTCAGGCTGGCCTTGAACTCACAGTGATCCTCCTACCTTAGCCTCCCAAGTGCTTGGATTAAAGGCATGAGCCACCACTCACGGCAGCTGTAGTAGCTATTTTCTGCTACCATTTTGACACATAGCATCCAAAGCCTAGATCTGGAACCCTGCCTACTTTGACTAGGACATTTACTCTCTGGTCCTTCAATCATCACCTCTCACCTTCTATTTCCCACTAGGCTCAGAGTTCCTATCTTCCTTACTGTGGAGGAGTAGATGTCCATTTCTCAGGAGCACTGGACTGCTTCCGGCAGATAGTAAAAGCTCAAGGGATACTGGGGCTCTGGAATGGATTGACAGCCAACTTACTAAAGGTGAGAAGGGTGACCTGTTGCCTGCTTCCCAGCCTCTTCCAATTCTACCTCCTTTCTTTATCACCTCAGTAAAATTTGCATAGCACTGAGCAGCTGTCACCACTGAAGAGATGAGACCTGTGCAGTGGTATGCATCTTATACTCCATCCTAGAGGAGCTGAGCAATTCAAGCAGGTGTGTCCAACCCACGGCGTGGAATGCATGCAGCCCAATACAAAATTGTCCACTTAATTACATCATTATAAGAACTTTTTGTGACTCAATTACATGGTTCTCAAGTATGAACTTTGAGGAAGACAACATTGTGTTAGAATGTCAAAAGGGTAGGTACGCCTGGTAGAAGTTCTAATGTGGGGGCTCACTGATCCTTAAAGGGAACCTAGCCCCCACCCAAAAGTTGTCTGCAGAAATGCATGTGTTTCTATTATGAAGGCAAGTATCATATTCCCATAGACCCCCATAACCAGAGTTAAGGTCAAGAATTCCGGGCGAAAGCGCCACATGTTCTCTCTCATATGTGGATCCTAGCTACAGATGACTGGGCTTCTGCGTGAGAATGAAAATACTTAGTAGCAGAGGCCAGTAAGTTGAAAAGGAGACATAAAGGGTGGAGAAAGGAAGGGAAGAGGATACTTAATAGGTTGATATTGTATATATGTAATTACAATGATTGTAATGGGGAGGTAATATGATGGAGAATGGAATTTCAAACGGGAAAGTGTGGGGGTGGGGAGGGAGGGAATTACCATGGGATATATTTTATAATCATGAAAAATGTTAATAAAAATTTAAAAAAAAAAAAAAAGAATTCCGGGCGAGCCTTGCACTAGCTCACATTGTAATCAAGGTCAGCATCTAGAGCCCACAGCATGCCCTTCAGTGACTCTGCCATCTCTCTTCTCCCACCCACACTGTGCCAGCCCTTCCTTTTGCCATTTTCTCTGAGTCCAAAAAGAAGTACCATGCAGTTTGCCACAGCTATTATCTCAGTTTACCCTTACCCAACTGTTTTCTTCTTGAGAGTTTAACATTATTTTCACTTTCTATTTTAACAGGTAGTTCCATATTTTGGAGTTATGTTTAGCATGTTTGAGTTCTGCAAGAGAATTTTTCTTTACCAAAATGGTTACATCCTGTCTCCTCTGACCTATAAATTGACCCCAGGGGTGGACCAGAGTTTGAAGCCCCAAGAATTACGGGAAATAAGGAAGTTCTTCAAGACTAGAAAGCTGAAGTCTAAAAAACCAACTCTGTAAATCGGAACGGAACTAGAAGCACATTGGCTGAAGGCATGCAACAACCACAGATCAATGTGGCCTTGTAACAGAGTAATGAGAGGGTGCTCCCGTCTGCTGCCTTTGGAAATGAAACCACTTGGCCACCCAGCACCTCAGCCCCAAATTGCCCCTATCAGCACCTGTGCCATGACACATTTTCCAACACTGCTCGATCATGGTGGCATACCACCCGATTTTACAACCAAAGTTTAGCAGTAATAAAAAGTACAGTTAACCCTCTGAAGAGAAACACACTGAAAAAGGCCAGGGACACAATGCTTCAAATCAATATGTAATTGAAGTGGCAGAGCAGAGACCATGTCATGGGCTCAGCCACAGGGACATGCCAAGTCTATGCAGAATGGACCAAGTTTCACTAAGTTTGACCTGTGGCCTCCCCATACAGAGTTAAGCTTTGGTGCCTTCTGAGAGCACATGCCACAGTGTAGATTAGATCTTGTCAAAACCAAATAAAAATGTTTTGTTTTGTTTTGTTTTGTTTTCAAACCATCTTGCAATGTGTTGCAGTCAGATTCACATTGCTGGCAGAAATCACCCAACCAAGAGCAGCTTTTGGGCAAAAAGGGTTTATTTTGGCTTAAAGACTGGAGGGGAAGCTCCATGATGGCAGGGGAAAATGGCACGAGCAAAGAGTGGACATCACCCCCTTGCCAACATAAGGTGGACAATAGCAACAGGAGAGTGCCATATATTGGCAAGGGGACAATGGCTATAATACCCATAAGCCCACCCCCAACAATACACTGCCTCTAGGAGCCATTAATTCCCAAATCTCCATCAGCTGGGAACCTAGCATTCAGAACACCTAGGTTTATGGGGGACCCTGAATCAAACCACCACACTATGTATGTAACCCAGCCTGGCCTTAAACATGTAATCTTAACTGCCTCAGCCTCCTGTGTGCTAGGATTGCAGGGATGCACCACTATGAATAGCCCTAGTACTATCACTCTTTATTATAAAGCATCTCAGACTTAGAAACTTATGTTTCAAGAAGGCAGTTTCTACCATGACCTCTTAATTCTGCCCCCACACTCCTTCTGACTGAAGTCATGTACAATGCAAATGGCCTGGATTTGCTGCTTTTTTAACTTGCTTTGCAAGCCAACCGTGAAAATAAATTATTTAGTCATCTTACATTATTTTCACAAGATGTCCTAGTTGCTTAGAAAAGATTAAATGGAACATTTGACACACAGACTCCTCTAAAATGTCATAGAATAAAAAACGATCTAGGCTAATCTATAATAGATTTTTTAAAACAATCATTCAGAGCTGGAAAGATAGCTCAGTTAGTGCTTGCCTTGACGGCATGAGGACGTGAGTTCAATCCCCAGTAGCCATGTAAAAATGCTGCACATGGTGGCACATGCCTTAATCCCAATGCTTGAGAGGAAGAGACAAGGGGACTGGAGCTCACTGGTCAGACTAACCTAATTTGTTAGCTTCAGTCCAATAAATTACCTTGCCTCAAAATAAAAAAGAAGATAGATAGATGGTTGTTCTGAGATTGAGGTTGTCCTCTGGCATCCATATGCACATACACACCCACACACACATTAACATGTATGGATACACAAACGCATTAAAAAAAAATCAAACTTCAGGGCTGGAGAGATGGCTTAGCAGTTAAGTATTTGCCTGTGAAGCCTAAGGACCCCAGTTCAAGGCTCGATTCCCCAGGACCCATGTTAGTCAGACGCACAAGGGGCACACGCATCTGGAGTTCATTTGCAGTAGCTGGAGGCCCTGGTGTGCCCATTATCTCTCTCTCTCTATTTGCTTCTTTCTCTCTCTGTCTGTTGCTCTCAAATAAATAAATAAAAATAAACAAAAATTTTAAAAAATCAAACTTCAGAACTGTTCCACTTGAGAGGTTCCATGTAAAATTTATGTCATTGTACCTTTTGATTAGTGCCAAACTATGTATTTTAAAATGCATTGATATATAGTCAGATATAGTGGTTCACATTTGTAATCTTAGCCCTAAGACCTAAGGCAAGAAGATTATGAGTTAGGGGCCAGCCCATACATATCAGCACCCTGTCTCAATAAAACAAGAGAGAAATAAAAAATCAAAAACAGAAGCCAGGCACAGTGGCACATGCCTTTAATACCATCACTCAGGAGGCAGAGGTAAGAGGATATCTGTGAGTTCAAGGCCACCCTCAGACTACATAGTGAATTCTAGGTCAGCCTGAGCTAGAATAAGGCCCTATCTCAAAAAATAAATAAATCAAAAACAGGGCTGGAGAGATGGCTTAGCAGTTAAGGCACTTGTCTCCAAAGCTAAAGGATCCAGGTTCAATTCCACAGGACCCACATAAACCAGATCCACAAGGTGGTACATGTGTCTGGAGATCCTTTGCAGTTGCTTAAGGCCCTGGCATGCCCATTCATTTTCTCTCTCTCTCTCTTTCTCTCTCTCTCTCTCTCTCTCTCTCTCTCTCTCTCTCTCTCTCTCTTATAAATAAAAATATTTTTAAAAAATCAAAAACAAAGCCAGGTGTGGTAGTACGTGCCTCTAATCCCAGCACTTGGGAGGCAGAGGTAGGAGGATAACTGTGAGTTCAAGGCCATCCTGAGACTGCATAGTAAGTTTCCATGTCAGCCTGGGCTACAGAGAGACCCTACCTCAAAAAAAAAATGTATCAAGCTGGGCGTGGTGGCGCACACCTTTAATCCCAGCACTCAGGAGGCAGAGGTAGGAGGATTGCCGTGAGTTCAAGGCCACCCTGAGACTCCATAGTGAATTCCAGGTCAGCCTGGGCTAGAGTGAGACCTTACCTCAAAAAAAAAATTGTATTACTATCTAATATTGTTAACTCACACATTCATTCTCTCTTCCTCCCTCATATGCACTAATGTTTGCAGAATGTTGAAATTGTGTTTTCCTTTTAAACTTATTTTTCAAAGAAAAATATTGTGTTGGTCATTTATTACTAATCAAAGTTATAAAACTATGGTTAGAAACCTAACTATCAAAATCATTAAACTCTCAGAACCTTGTCCTATTTACACCAAAATAATTCACTCTTCCAACTACTGTGACAGATTGTATTTTACAAGGAATGGCAGTTAACACACATCTATAACACAATCAGCTAGGGTTTGGGGTTGGCAAATGCTGAGTCCACAGTGAGGAGTCCATGATGGTTAGTCTTTATTGCCCTTGAAGCAAAAATATTGCTGAATTTGCCAGGCATGGTGGTGCACGCCTTTAATCTCAGCACTCGGGAGGCAGAGGTAGGAGGATCACCATGAGTACAAGGCCACCCTGAGACTATATAGTTAATTCCAGGTCAGCCTGGACCAGAGTGAGACCCTACCTTGAAAAACCAATATATATATATTGCTGAATGATTCAAAACTATTTTTGACAAAATCTAAAATCCCAGCCTCGGGTTATTTACATTATAATATATCTTCTATATATTCTTCCACAGGTACCAAATAGATACCTACTTGGCACCAGTGTTATCTGTGCTGCAGTTTTCATTTTTTTTCAGTAAGGGAAATATGCCTCAGTTTTGTAGTTTCAAAACAACGTGCTAAAACTCAAGTTCTGTTTATACAATGAATGCAGAGCTATTTTTATTTACTTGGATGTGTGAAGGAATGTTCTGCCTTCCTGATTTATGGCTACCAGTGTACTTCCCACAGAACTAAGTACTTAAGTATAGTTATTTTTAAAAAAAATAATAGGACTAGAGAAATGGCTTAGCAGTTAAGGCACTTGCCTGCAAAGCCAAAGGACCGAGCTTTGATTCCCCAGGACCCACGTAAGCCAGGTGCACACGGTGGCACATGCATCTGGAGTTTGTTTTCAATAGCTAGAGGCCCTGACACGACCATTCTCTCTCTCTCTTTCTCTCTCTCTCTCTCTATCTGTCTTCCTCCCTCTCTCTCTCTCTCTCTCTCTCTCTCTCTCTCTCTCTCTCTCTCTCTCTCTCCCTTCTCTCCCTCTTTTTTTCCTCTGTCTCTCTCAAATAAATTTAAATAAAACAATAATAATAATAATAATAATTTGGGCTGGAGGTGGCTCAGAGGTTAAGGCACTTGTCTGAAAAGCCTAAGGACCCAGGTTTGATTGCCCAGTACCTACATAAAGCATTAATTGGCACATGCATCTGGAGTTCATTTGCAGTGGCTAGCTAGAGGCCCTGGAATACCCATTCTCATTCTCTTCTCTCTCTCTCTCTCTCCCTCTTTCTCACTCTAAATAAACATTTAAAATAATAATTTCACCCAGGAGTAACTTACAATCTTTTTTTTTTTTTAATTAGAGTCTCATTCTAGCCCAGGCTGACCTGAAACTCACTCTAATCCAGCCTGGTCTTAAACTCACAGTGATTCTCTTACTTGCTGAGTGCTAGGATTAAAAGTGTGTGCTACCTAAGTATCAAGATTACAGGTGTGAGCTGACAGAAAGCTGGAAGAAACCGTTCTCCATGCAGTTCAATGGGAGAAAGAGATACCACCAGTGAAGATACTCAACAGTGGACACTGCAAGCCTTTTATTTGGCCAACCAGGCCAAATGAGCCAACGGGTGCAATTGTGGCACATCTGTCATGGTGGAAACCAACTGCCCTCTAATTGGACTGGAGGCCTGCTCCATGGGAGGGAATACATCCCTGATACTGAAAACTTAAAACAGGGGTAGTCATGAGCCCTAGGGGTGAAACATCTGCTGCTGTCTGGCTAAATGTATATAGTATGCCTATAAAACTGCCCAGTAAGCATTTCTCTTAATGTTCATACCCTTATATTAATGCTACTCTCACTTTTGGTAGAGAATCTTCTCTTTCCAGATGGCAGTGACCTTGGGATGACTCAGAACACATCACGGTGCAGGAAAAAAGTGACAGGAGTGCTCAATACTGCAATATCTCTATCACAATTTCCAAGGCTCAGGGTCCATTGTGGAAAAGGTGGCAGAAAGAATGTAAGAACCAAAGGAAGGGTAGGACTCCTTACAATGTGCTCCCCCCAGACACAAAATGGCCTGGATATCCATGACCTCATAGTGCCTGACACTACCTACAGAAGACCATCATAATAGGAGGAAAAGATCATGATATCAAAATAAAGAGAGACTGATTGAGAGGGGGAGGGGATATGATGGAGAATGGAATTTCAAAAGAGAAAGTGGGGAGAGGGAGAGCATTACCAAGGGATATTTTTTATAATCATGGAAGTTGCTAATAAAAAGATTTTTGAAAAGAAAAAAAAAATTACAGGTGTTTGCCTCTGCACCAGGCTCTGAATTGAGTTATTATTTATTTACTTACTTATTTATTTATTTGCAAGGAGAGAGACAGAGAGGGAGGGAGAGAATGGGCATGCCAGGGCCTCTTGCTGCTGCAAACAAACTCCAGACACATGCACCACTTAGTGTATCAGGCTTTACTTGGGTACTGGAGAATCAAACTCAGGCCTTCAGGCTTTACCAGCAAGCTCCTTAACTGTTAAGCCTTCTTTCCAGCCCCTGCAATTAGTTTAATTAATTTTTGGGGGGGTGGGGTTCAATACAGTGTCTCACTCTAGGCCAGGCTGACCAGTCCAAGGCTGGCCTCGAACTCATAGCAACCCTCCTATCTTAGCTTCCTGAGTGCTGGGATTAAAGGCATGCACCACCATGCCCAGCCCTGAACTGAGTTTTTTTTTTAAATATTTTTATTTTTATTTATTTATTTGAGAGAGTGAGAGACAGAGAGAGGAAGAATGGGCATGCCAGGGCCTCCAGCCACAGGAAACAAACTCCAGATGCATGTGCCACCTTGTGCATCTGCCTTACTTGGGTCCTGTGGAATCGAACAGAGGTCCTTTGGCTTTGCAGGCAAGCGCCTTAACCACTAAACCATCTCTCCAGCCCTGAACTGAGGTTTGAAGAAAGGGAACAGGCCTTATTACAGAGGTGGGAGAAGCAAAGGATGCTTGGGATAGAGTAAGGAGACTGGCTTCATGCATTTATTCAACACTGCCAGGTTGTGAGAGGCAAATCATATCATTGTCCTTCTAGAACTAATATCCTAGTGGAGATGAAGGTCAAACAAGTGCACTAACCCAAAAGCTAGGTTAGCATTATCATGCTAGTAGGGGGCTTAAGTAGAAGGCTTTACTAAAGGATTATGTGAGAGAAGAGTAAATTCTTTACACTAGGGAGGCAGAGATGGCCAGTCTGAGAAATGACATTTGAGATAAGACCTAAACAATGAGAATGAATGATGGGAATTACAGACAAAAAGTCTGAATGTTATACTTGGGCTGCAAGACCACTAATAAATCCTGCTGGAACTGAGCTGATAACCTCCTCCATGTAGACCAGCTGACAGACAGCTAGAAAAAAGCCACGCTGCATGCAGTTCAACGGGAGAGAGAGAAATCATCAGTAAAGATACACAACAGTGGACACTTCAAGCCTTATATTTGGCCAGCCAGGCCAAATGAGCCAACGGGTGCAACTGTGGCACATCTGTCATGGTGGAAACCAACTGCACTCTAATTGGACTGGAGGCCCGCTCCATGGGAGGGAATACATCCTTCATACTGAAAACTTAAAACAGGGGTAGTCATGAGCCCTAGGGGTGAAACATCTGCTGCTGTCTGGCTAAATGTATATAGCATGCCTATCAAACTGCCCAGTAAGCACTTCTCTTAATGTTCAGACCCTTATATTAATGCTACTCTCACTTTTGGTAGAGAATCTTCTCTTTCCAGATGGCAGTGACCTTGGGATGACTCAAAAGGCATCATGGTGCAGGAAAGAAGTGACAGGAGTGCTCAGTACTGCAATATCTCTATCACATCTTCCAAGGCTCAGAGTCCATTGCGGAAGAGATGGCTGAAAGAATGTAAGAGCCAAAGGAAGGGTAGGACTCCTTACAACGTGCTCCCTCCAGACACAAAATGGCCTGGATATCCATGACCTCACAGTACCTGACACTACATACACAAGACCATCAAAATAGGAGGAAAAGATGATGACATCAAAATAAAAGAGAGACTGATTGAGAGGGGGAGGGGATACAATGGAGAGTGGAGTTTCAAATGGAAAAGTGGGGGGAGGGAGGGTATTACCATGGGATTTCTTTTATAATCATGGAAGATGTTAATAAAAATTTTTTGAAGAATAAATAAATAAACTCTGAATGTGGGAAAAGTCTTAGTGAGCAGAAAGAAGGAAGGTGTAGCCAAAATGTGATCAGTGACTGAGAGGGATATGAGGCTGAATAAAAAGGCAGATTGTCTTCATTTGTGGTTTGCAGGGCTGGCAAAGGAACCCTAGGCTATGCACATGCTAATAAAGCACACTACCACTAAGCTATATCTTCAGCTTCTGAGAGCCAGACCTTATGTGGGCACATAGGACAGAATAAGAACTTGGGTTTTATTCCACATATAGTCAGAAGTACTGAAGATTTTTAAGCAGAAAAACAATATAGTCTGATCTTCAGTTTCAAAGATCACTCTGGTTGCTACATGACAGCACAAAGTGGAGGAAAGTATGATTGGGAATGGGAAGATAGGTAAGAGATGACTCCAGGATTGCAAGCAAAAATAAATGATGGCCTGGACGAGAATGGTGGCAATAAAGAATGAGCTCAAGGGCTGGGGAGATAGCTCGGTGGGTAAAGTGCTTGTTGCACAAGCTTCAAAACCTGAATTTGGATCCCCAGATCATACTTAAAAGCCAGCACCTGGGACAGGCTCTGCAATCCCAACACACCTACAGAGAGAAGGGAAGGAGAAACAGGAAAATTTCCTGGAAGTTTGTGTACCAGCTGGCCTGGAAAACATCAGGGGAATAAGAGTCCCTGACTGAGAATGACTAGAAGGCTAGCACCAAGAGCCAAAAGTTCTCCTTTGACTCCAAATACTCACATGCCCACACTCACACACGTAAACAAACACTGTTGCAATCAGGTACGCATTGCTGGCAGAAAACACCTGACCAAAAGCAGCTTGTCAGAAAAAAAAAAAGTTTGTTTTGGCTTACAGGCTCAAGGGGAAGCTCTATAATGGCAGGGAGAAACAATGGCATGAGTAGAGGGTGGACATCACCTCCTGGCCAACATCCGGTGGACAACAGCAACAGAAGAGTGTGTCAAACACTGGCAAGGGGAAGCTGGCTCTAACTCTGGCATGGGGAAATTGGCGATAACACCCATAAGCCAGCCCTCAACAATACACTGCCTCTAGGAGGTGTTCATTCCCAAATCACCAACAGCTGGGAGTCTAGCATTCAGACCATGGAAGTTTATGGGGGACACCTGAATCAAACCACCACATTCCGCCCCTGGACCCCCTAAACTGATAACCATACATGATATATAAATGCATTCAGTCCAACTTTAAAAGTCCCAATAGAGCCAGGCATGGTGGCTCATGCCTTTAATCCCAGTACTCGGGAGGTAGAGGCAGGAGGATCACTGTTGGTTCAAGGCCACCCTGAAACAACATAGTGAATTCAAGGTCAGCCAGTACTACAGTGAAACCTTACCTTGAAAAACCAAAATAAATAAATAAATAAATGCCCCAATAGGTTTTTTTTTTTTTTTTTTTTTTTTTTTTGGTTTTTAGAGGTATGGTCTCACTCTGGTCCAGGCTGACCTGGAATTAACTCTGTAGTCTCAGGGTGGCCTTGAACTCACGGCGATCCTCCTACCTCTGCCTCCCGAGTGCTGGGATTAAAGGTGTGCGCCACCACGCCCAGCTGCCCAATAGTTTTATAAATTTTAATGATGTTCATGCATCCCCATAGTCCAAGATCTTATAATTGAGCCATAATACCAAAAATAACCCATAATGGCACAGATTAAACATTCACACTGCAAAAGATGACATTAAGCAGAGCAAAGAAATATTC
This sequence comes from Jaculus jaculus, assembly GCF_020740685.1. NCBI lineage: Eukaryota > Metazoa > Chordata > Mammalia > Rodentia > Dipodidae > Jaculus > Jaculus jaculus. The sequence goes on from NC_059125.1 coordinate 114,418,848, forward strand.
AACCAATATAAGATGTAAACACTGCAAACATCTACTCTGTAGCTCCAAGTCCAACAACTCTAATCAGTGACGACTCTCCAAGTCAATTCTATCCAGCAAACAGTCTTTAGAGCTTAAATTTTGCCTCTCCAGCTAGGCTACTAACAGTCTGGAAAACTTCATCCAGTGCTGGTAGCTCTCCTTAACAGCCATCTCATAGTCCTGGCATCTCCACTGCAACCCAGATTTCATCCTCATGGCTCCATAGGGTCTCCACGTAGGTAATCCAACATTCCTGCTTCACACTGCCCATGGCCATTTCCAAAAAACAAAATCATATTGCAAATTCAATGATGCTCTCTTTCCTGCATTTGTTATATTCCATAATACCAGGTGGGCTACCAGTTTGTTAATCCAGGAGGGAATAAAGCAGACTTTGAAGAACAGCACACTCCTTCAGCATTCAGGCCCCTTCAAAAGAGTCTGCATTCTTCCTGTTGTCCCAATGCAGGTCAACTGCCCAATCTCAATGGCTGTAAATTTCCTATTGTCCCAATGTAGGTCAGCTGGCCCAATCTCAATGGTTGTAATCTCTCAAACAATTGCATCTGAATGGGCAGCAGTTTCAGGCCAAAAATTTCACTTCTTCTGTGCCATATCTTTCTGCTCACACCAGTCCATTTCTACACAGTGCTACCCTGCACAAGTTCTCGGGACAAAAGCATAAAAGCAAGCCTCTCACACACATTGCTTCTAGCCTAGTCCAGGCAAAACTCTTTCACACCCTCATATACCAAACCTCACAGTCCATAGTTCTTACTGCATTCAGGTCTTTCAACTCTGACCAGAATAGTCCATCAAGCTGGACTTACAGCACTGCAGGGCATCTCTTAGGCTAAAACTTCATGTTCTTCCACATTCCTCCCACAAATCAGTTCCAAAAAGCCAAAAGCCACACAGTCAGGTTTCTAGCATCAATGACACTACAACTCAGTACCAGTTTTACTGTTGCAGTCAGGTTCATATTGCTGGCAGAAAACACCTTATCAAGAGCAACTTGTGTGGAAAAAGGGGTTTATTTTGGCTTACAGACTCAAGGGGAGGCTCCATGATGGCAGAGGAAAATGATGGCACAAGCTGAGGGGGGACATCACCTCCTGGCCAACACTAGATGGACAACAGCAACAGGAGAGTGTGCCAAACACTGGCAAGAGGAAGCTGGTTATAACACCCATAAGCTGGCCCCCAACAATACACTGCCTCCAGGAGGTATTAATTCCCAAATCCCTATCATCTGGGAACCTAGCATTCAGAACACCTAAGTTTATGGGGGACACCTGAATCAAACCACCACACACACCAAAAATAAAAAGAAGGCAGGACATGCCATTAATCCCAGCACTTGGGAGGCAGAAGTAGGAGGGTTGCCAAGAGTTCAAGGCCAGCCTGAGGGTACATAGTGAATTCCAGGTCAGCCTGTGCTAGAGCAAGACCTTGCCTCAAAAACCCCCCCAAAATAAAAAAAAATTAATTAATTAAAAAGAGGTTGTGAAGATGACTCAAAGGTTAAAGTACTTGGTCGCAAAGCCTGCCAACCCAGGCACAAACATCTAGTGTTCATTTGCATAGAGGAAAGAGGCCCTTGTGCACGCTGTGCATGCATCCCCCCCCCCCACACGCACAGGTGCAAATATTTTTTAAATAAAACATACCAATGAAGAAATGTATATGGGGTCATAAAATCACCATTTACCAAAATCAGAAAAAAAATTAATTCAGAATGACCAAAGGATCTTGAAGTAACTAGGTGAGCCCTGAATGAGGAACAAAATATTTACATATACATTTGCTAGAACCAGCAAATATAAAAGCATAAAATGCCCAATTATAAGATAAAAAGTTGGGGCTGGAGAGATGGCTTAGCGGTTAAGGCGCTTGCCTGCAAAGCCTAAGGACCCATGTTCTACTCTCCAGATCGCAGGTTAGCCAGACACAAAGGTGAGGCAAGTGCAAGGTCGCACATGCCCACTAGGTATGGAGGTCAATTGCAGTGGCTGTGGCCCTGGTGTGCCAATTCTCTATCTCTCCTGTCTCTGCGTCTCTCTTGCAGGCACTTGCTCTCTCTAAAAAATATTAAAAATTTAAAAATAAAATAAAGAGTTGCACTCGGCAGGATTTGCTCAACAATTGAATATTGGATGTAGAGGGAAGGAGTTGAGGGTGACACCTATTTTTTATTTTTACTTTTTAAAAATATTTTAATTTATTTATTTGCAAGCAGAGAGAGAGAGGGGGGGGGGGAGAGAGACAGAGAGAGAATGGGCACACCAGGGCCTCCAGCCACTGCAAATGGACTCCAGATGCATGTGCCACTTTGTGCATCTGACTTTATGTGGGTACTGGGAATCAAATGCCGGACGTCAGGCTTTGCAGGTGTGGTGGTTTGATTCAGGTGTCCCCCATAAGCTTAGGTGTTCTGAATGCTAGCTTCACAGCTGATGGAGATTTGGGAATTAGCACCTCCTGGAGGGAGTGTATTGTTCGGGGTGGGCTTATGAGTGTCATAGCCAATTTCCCCTTGCCAGTGTTTGGCACACTCTCCTGCTCCTGTTGTCTACCTTATGTGGGCCAGGGAGTGATAGCCACCCTCTGCTCATGCCATCCTTTTCCCCTGCCATCGTGGAGCTTCCCCTCGAGCCTGTAAGCCAAAATAAGCCTCTTTTTCCCACAAAAAAGGTCCACCTTATGTGGGCTAGGGGGTGATGTCCACCCTCTGCTCATGCCATCATTTTCCCCTGCCATGGTGGAGCTTCCCCTCGAGCCTGTAAGCCAAAATAAACCCCCTTTTCCCACAATCTGCTCTTGGCTGGGTGATTTCTACCAGCAATGTGAACCTGACTGCAACAGCAGGCAAGCACCTTAACCACTGAGCAATCTCTCTGGCCCTGGCTTTTGACTTTTAATTGAACAAGGGAGAGGATGCTGCCATCTATTTATATGGAAACAACTGGGGGAAGGTGGAATGTTTGTTGGGAAGGGATGAAAAGTTCTATTTGGGGCAAGTTAAAGAAGAAATGCCAGGCTGAGGAGATAGCTCAGTAGTTAAAGGCACTTAGTTGCAGTTACTGGCCCAGGTTTGATTCCCCAGTATCCATGTAAAGCCAGACTTAAAAAGTGATGCATGTGCCGGGCGTGGTAGTGCACACCTTTAATCCCAGCACTCAGGAGGCAGAGGTAGGAGGATCGCCGTGAGTTCAAGGCCACCCTGGAGACTACATAGTGAATTCCAGGTCAGCCTGGACCAGAGTGAGACCCTACCTCAAAAAAAAAAAACAAAAAAAAGAAGTGGTGCATGCATCACATACATACATACATAAAAATATTTTAAACGTGGAGCTGGACATAAGTGGCACACACCTTTATTCCCAGCACATAACAGACAGAGGTAGGAGGATCCCCATGAGTTCAAGAACAGCTTGGGCTACAGAGTGAGTTTCAGGTCAGCCTGGACTAGAGTGGGACCCTACCTCAAAGAACCCAAGAAATTTTTTTTTAAGTCTTTAATCTCAGCACTTGGGAGAGAGGGATAGGAAAGCCATGAGTTTGAGGCCACTCTGAGACTAAGACTACATAGTTAATTCCAGGTAAGCCTGGGCCAGAGCAAGTGAGTGAGACCCTACCTCAAAAAAAAAATAAATTAGGTACTTGAAAACTGGGGAGAGCTGGGCATGGTGGCACACGCCTTTAATCCCAGCACTCGGGAGGCAGAGGTAGGAGGATCGCCATGAGTTCGAGGCCACCCTGAGACTCCATAGTTAATTCCAGGTCAGCCTGAGCTAGAGTGAGACCCTACCTCAAAAAAAAAAAAAAAAAACTGGGGAGAACAGCGTGGAGAGTGGGACATCAGTTAGAAATGCAAGGACAGAAGAACAGGCTCTGAACGCAAAGGTACCTAGGAGCCAACAAATAGGAATGGTCTACAGAAACTGAGAATTATCTTAAGGTGACAGCAAGTAGGGGAACAAGGACGTCAGTCCTACAACCGCAAGGAACTGAATTCAGTAACCTGAATGTGCCACAAAAAAGATTTCCCCCAGAGCCTTCAGGAAGGAACACAGCCCCACTGACCAACCCCTTGATTTTTGCCTAGTGGTATGTGTATCACAGTTTTGGCCTATGGAACTGTAGCATGGAAAATTTGTTTTGCTTAATCCACTGAGTTTGTGATAGTTGTTACAGTAATAAGTTGTTACAGTAGTGACAGGAAACAAATAGACCCAAACACTACTGAAAATGATTTTGAGATAATGATACAGGGATTTGGGGGTGTTCTCTGCCAATGCACCAATATATACCAACACATCAATAATTTTGGGATGTCCCCAGAATCTTATCTTGGGAATTTGATGAATGAAATCCACAGACCAGAATAAGAATCAGAAATATTTGATTATAGCTTAGAGATTTAGGAAGGAGAGCTTTAAGAGAAGGGTAGTTTAAGGGAAAGAAGACAGCTCTTGCCCAAAGAGGCAAGAGGGGATTTGAGAAGCCCAGAACTCAAGAGAAGGAAACAAGGCAGAGTTCTCCCGCAGGAAGGTAAGAAGGAATTTGGGAAGCCCACCTCAAGACTCAGGTTGGGTTCTTTTTATGATCCCCATGGATGGGCAGCTGGTCGAGCTAGTCTAGTCCTGATATCAGGTGTCTAAAGTCAGGATTTCTGGAAAAAGGCATTCTTCTCAGAAATCTTAATCTCTAGGAAGGGCTTTCTCAGAAGGGAGTGCAAGGACTACCTAAGGGGGCAGAGATAAGAAAAGGACATACCCTTCTGAAGATTCTGACCTGTAGTAATGTGTAATGACCTAAATTTTTCCACTACAGGCCCAAGGACAATTCCTGCATATAGTCAAGAGAAAGCTATCTGCTTTGGGGCCCTGTCACTCCTAAACTACCTTAATAACAGACACAAGTCTGTGTTTCAGGCAAGAGTGATGGTAAGAAATAGAAATGTGGCTTTCATCAGCAGACAGATGGATTTAAAACCAAGGGACTGAATGAGACCCCTAAAGTAGGGAACAGAAAGTAACTCCAGGACACGGGGGAAGCAACAAGAAATGACATCTAGGGGGTGGCAGCTAAAGTAAGGCCTCAAGATGTAGAGAAAATGGAATGTTTATCCTCTGCTGTTAGGAATGTGAAATGATGCAATAACTCTTGGAGAAAAAGAAAACATGTTGGTGTGCTGGAAAGATGGCTCAGCAGTTAAAGCCCTTTCCTGAAAAGTCTAATGACCCAGGTTTGATTCCCCAGTACCCACGTAAATCCAGATGCACAAAGTGGCACATGCATCTGTAGTTTGTTTGCAGTATCTGGAGGCCTTGGTGTGCCCATTCTCTCTGTCTCTCTCCAATCTCTCTCTGCTTGCAAATAAATAAGCAAGCAAACATGTTGGTAATTGGTTCAGTATACAGTTACCATACAACTTGGAGGTTCCACTCCTATTTGCCTATCCTAGAAATGAAAACAAAAACTGCACAGAAAAAATTTAGAAACTACATAGAAAGGTTTATATAGAAAAATCACTCATAATAAGCACAAAGTGGAAATGACCCAAATGTCTATTAACTAACTGATGACTATGCAAAATATGGCATAGCCTTACAGTGGGACACAACTTAGCAATAGGATAGAATTAACTATTGATATATACAACATGGATGAATCTCTAAAAGATAATTTGCCAAGAGAAGTCAGATCAAAAGAAAGCATACATACTGTATTAAACCATTTATATAAGGGCTGGAGAGATGGCTTAGCGGTTAAGCGCTTGCCTGTGAAGCCTAAGGACCCCAGTTCCAGGCTCGGTTCCCCAGGTCCCACGTTAGCCAGATGCACAATGGGGCGCATGCGTCTGGAGTTCGTTTGCGGAGGCTGGAAGCCCTGGCGCTCCCATTCTCTCTCTCTCCCTCTATCTGTCTTTCTCTCTGTGTCTGTCACTCTCAAATAAATAAATAAATAAACCATTTATATAAAATTCTAAGTAAGCAAAGCTAATATAAGTAACAGAAAGCTAAAAAATGTTTGGTTGGAGATAGAGGGGCTGCCAAGGGACATGTGAAAATTTGAGGTGAGAATGGACAGGTTCACTATGTCAATTGCCATGGTTTCCTAAGTATACATATATATGAAATATTATCAAATTGTACCTTTCTAATATGTACAGTTTTGAGGAGCCTAGTGACACAAGCCCATAAATCCCAGAACTTTGGAGACTAAAATAGGAAGATCAAGAAACCCAGACCAGGGCTGGAGATATGGCTTAGCAGTTAAGGTGCTTGTGTACAAAGCCAAATGACCCAGGTTTGATTTCCCAGGACCCAATGTAAACCAGACACACAAGGTGGCACACGCAGCTGGAGTTTGTTTGCACTGGCTAGAAGCCCTGGTGATGAGCCCATTTCCCCCCCCCCCGCCCTACTCTCTCTCTCTCTTACCTCCCTCCCTCTCTCTCAAATAAATAAAACAAAAATTTGAAGGGCTGGAGAGATGGCTTAGTGGTTAAGCGCTTGCCTGTGAAGTCAAAGGACCCTGGTTCGAGGCTCGGTTCCCCGGGACCCACGTTTTCCAGATGCACAAGGGGATGCACAAGTCTGGAGCTTGTTTGCAGTGGCTGGGTCCTGGCATGCCTATTCTCTCTCTCTCTCTCTCTCTTTCTCTCTCTCTTTCTCTCTCTCTCTTTCTCTCTCTGACTGTCGCTCTCAAATACATAAATTTAAAAAATAAAAAAAATAATAATAAATTAAAATTTTTTAAAAAAAGAAAGAACAGAAAAAAAGAGACCCAGGCCAGCCTACACTGCATAGAAAGACCCTGTCACAATGACAAACAAGGAAGGGATGTTGTGGTGAGATTGAAATCTCCTTTGATCCCTCTTTCTCGTTGCTATTCCCTATCACTGTCCTCAGCAGTCATCACTCTTAAGAGACACCGTTAGAAAAGTTTCTGAGCATTTTAATGTGCTCATCTTTTTATGTGCCTGATGGATAACTGAGAAATCAGTGGCATTTTGGAATTAGGGAATTAAGTAGGATGGCCATCACCTTGAAAGGTCTCCAGAAATGTAGGTCTGTAGTTTGGGGGGGGGGAGTGCACAGAGCCCTAGATTTGTTCCCTAGCACTCAAAAGACCAAAAATGAGCAGTTGCATTGTATGACAACAATATCTGAGACTTTTTTGGCAGTCATCTATGGCAGAAGTCCATGAAATCCTTTCTTAAACTGCCAGAAATAAAATCTTTCCAAGCACTGGTGTGGAAGAAAAAGACAAATGGGCTTCAAATGCTACACTGTGTTTAGATTTGACCTACTAAGCAAAGAAGGTCAGTAGTTTCTTGAGCAACACAGAGGATGTAATAAAATAAAATAAAAAACACTGGACAGGAAGCTGGACATGGTAGCATGTGTCTGAATCCCAGTACTTTGGAGGTAGAGCAAGGAGGATTAGGAGTTTAATGCCAACTTCAATGACACAGTGAGTTAAAGGAAAGCCTGGGCTACATGTGATTTAAACTCAAACAAACAAGAAAACTAGGTAGGAGTAGGTCTATTCCAGAAGCTGGAGCACTAAGAAATTGAGCATGAGAATATTTCTCTGCAGTGATTATACTGCAAACACCACCATGACAACAATCTTCCACTCTGGAATTGTGGTGTCTCTTAGAAATTCAAATTCTGCTTATGTGATGTCTGGTATGGTTGTCAAATTGGAAAAACTGGCTTACCACCTTCCTTAAGCAGAGTTGAAGTGGACAGTTCCCTAAAATTCAGAGCTAGAGGGCTGGGGATATAATTCAGTGATAGAATACTAGCCTAGTTTGGGTAAGACCTAGGGTTCCATCTTCAGCACTGAAAATCGAGTAATTAATTCAGAGTTAGTCAACCTAAGTTAGTACTTTGTTAATACTGATGACATCAGACATGTATTCAATGTTTATTGTTGTAGTTTGAATGTAAAATGGCCTCACATAGGCTCATTTGTTTGGACACTTGGTCTCCAGCTCATAGTGCTATTTGGGAAAGTTGTAGAATCTTTAAGAGGTGGAGCCTGCATGGAGGAAGTGGGTCACTGGTGTCATCCCCATTTCCTATGTACACTCTGCCTCCTGGTTGAAATGTGATGAACTGGCTTGCCATGCCTTCTCCACCACAATAGACTATATCTCCTCAAAACAGAAGCCAAAATAAACCCTTTCTTTCCTTGGGTTGCTTCAAGTCTGGTGTTTTGTCCCAGCAATAACAAAGTACCTAACATACTATATACCAGGCTCTGTTCTATACATAGATCATCATAGTTACTTATCCCTGCAGTCCTTTGAGGTGTAGGTACTGCTATCATTTCCATTTTATATTAAAGAAACTGAAATTTGAAAAAGTTAAGCAACTGATCCAAGGACTGGCAGCTAATGAGCAGCAGAGCCTATATTTGAATTCAAGCACTCAGAATCCAGTGGCCACTCTTAACCATTAAGCTAAATTATCTCTCCCTAATTTCATCTAGATTGCCAAGCCCAAATATTCAAGTCCATTCAGTCTTAGAGCTACAAAATACATATATGCATATACACATAAATATATATACATATATCCATAAATTTGCCTGGTCTTGAACTCACAGTGATTCTCATACCTCTGCCTCTCAAGTGCTGGGATTAAGGGCATGCACCACCATGCCCAGGGTTTTTTGTTTGTTTGGTTGGTTGGTTTTTTTGTTTTGTTTTGTTTTTTCGAGGTAGGGTCTTTCTCTACCCAGGCTGACCTGGAATTCACTATGTAGTCTCAGCCTGGCCTTGAACTCACAGTGATCCTCCTACTTCTGCCTCCTGAGTGCTGGGATTAAAAACATGCACCACCATGTGTGGCTCCTATAAAATCTTATAGTTGGTAGGCCTATAGAACTTCTTCCTCACCGACATAGTCATCTCCTCTCCAGAGTCCCTACTAAGTGGTGATTCTTCTACAACTTTTAGCATTTCCAGTAACAATTTTACCCCATAATATAGCCATCCATTTCATTTAGAAATCAGTCATATTTTACAAAGAAGTTTCTTTTTCTTTTTAATTTTATTCTAATTAATTTTGCCAATATACAAAATAATAGATTTCATTGTGGAGATATATATATATATATGCATCAATCATTGTACTTTGCTCATATTTGTACCTCCCTAGAAAATAATTTGTTGTTGAGTTGAAGTCTACCTTCACTAAGCTTCTACCAGCTGGTGTTAATCCCTTATAGCATCTTCCAAACATTGCACTGAAATAGGTAGATCCTAGCAATGCCACACACTTAGTTACCATCCCAGGGAAACAAGGCCTTGTCAGCTGCAGCCCCATAACTATGAGGACAGTTGTACTGTCTCCTTCACCCAGAGCTCCTTCCCAGTTAAATATTTATTCAGCCAGTCTCATAAGACACGATTTACAGACACTTCATTTTCCTGATGGCCTTATTTGAATATGTTTGTTAATGTCCCCTTAAACTTGGCTTCCAGAATTAAATATAAAGATACTATGGGTTGGCCAGCAAAGACCATGTAAGGCTGAAAGTTTCTCTGATCTGTTTTTCACTGTTCTCTTACTCCAACTCAAGACTCTAGCACCTTCTGGCACTTCCAACTTACAATCAACTAGGATGCACCTCCCCACCCAGTTGTTTGTTTTTTTTTTTTTTGTTTTGTTTTTTGTTTTCTTTCACAGTGCTAACATTAAATTCTCTATCTGCATCCTTAAATGTTTTTTTCTAAATATACCATTAGAATCCTTTATTGTGGTCCTTCTGATTTTATAAGCCTGGACCTATGCTAGACTTTGGCCTCTATGATTCACTTCCCAGAAATCTTTGGTGGGTTGGTCTCTGTCCTGGGAAGACCACCCCTCCTTCAGTCATCTTGATATGCACCTTTAAAATCTCAGCTCAGCAGAAAATAATCTATATGAACACTATAGTTTATTATTTCTCGCTCTCTCTCTCTCTCTCTCTCTCTCTCTCTCTCTCTCTTTCTGTGTGTGTGTGTGTTTTGAGGTAGGGTCTCATTCTACCTTAGGCTGACCTAGAATTCACTATGTAGTCTCGGGGTGGCCTCAAACTCATGGAGATCCTCCTAACTCTGCTTCCCAAGTGCTGAGATTAAAGGCGTGTGCCACCATGCCCAGCTAGCTATCTCTCATTTTTAAGTTGGACTTTTTTTTCCCTGAATTATACAGACCTTAATTTCCTTTTAGGATCCCTCTCCCTCTCGAGCTGTCTCTTTTGGTGTCTGAGCAAGATATCATGCTTATCTTCTTTGTAAAGTCTACCTACACATAGGCACACATTTGCCCAGGTGCACATACACACAGGCACATGTATGTTAGCTAGCCTGGGTGACCATTCTCGGCAGTTATTAACAAAATGGTATGATCACTTTCCCTAAGATTTTTATCACTCAGCCTTTGCTAACCAGATCTTCTCTATTTACTGTAAGTAAAATACTCCCAACCTAGCAATGTATTGTATTGTTTCTCATTATGAGAACTGCAACTATCAGAAAATTAAGAGTTTATCAGATTGTTGCTATCAAAATAGTGAAACTTAGCTGGGCGTGGTAGCACATGCCTTTAATCCCAGCACCAAGGAGGCAGAGGTAGGAGGATCGCCATGAGTTCAAGGCCACCTGAAACTCCATAGTGAATTCTAGGTCAGCCTGGACTAGAGCGAGACCCTACCTCGAAAAACCAAACAAAAAAAAGTGAAATTTTTACCAAATATTCAGATGGTCTATGTCTCTGATTATAATTTATTGCCCCTGACAGCTTTATGAAGTACTAATAGTAACTTGTATATAGCTGAGCAGTCATATATATCTGAAATGATAATAATTTTCATTCTTTTCATTATTTTGTTTTGCTTTCATTTTCTTGTCACTTGACACAGGTCTCCATGTATAGCCCAAGCTGGTCTTAAACTCACTTATGTAGCCCAGGCTGGCTTCAAATGTATAATCTTCCTGCTTTGGCCTTCTGAGTGCTGGAATTACAAGGGTGTGTCAACACAGCCACACTGAAATTCTTATTACTTTTTTCTTTATTATTTTCTTTTCCAAGAGTCACACTATGGAACCCAAGCTAGACTTGAACTTGGTAATCTTCCTGCCTCAGCCTCTAGAGTACTGGGATTACAAGTATGTGTCACCACAACTGACTTCTCTCTTTCATTCTTTTGTTTAGTGAAACAGAGAAAGACAGAGACAGAGAATTGGCACACCAGGCCTTCAGCCACTGCAATCGAACTCCAGATGCTTGTGCCACCTAGTGGTTATGTGCAACCTTGCACTTGCCTCACCTTTGTGTGTCTGGCTAACATGGGATCTGCAGAGTCGACCATGGGTCCTTACGGTTCTCAGGCAAGTGCCTCAACCACTAAGCCATCTCTCCAGCCCCTCTCATTCTTGATGGCTACTTTTCTCCTTATAGCCAATGCATTATTTCTGATACCTCCTTGACATATCTCAATTCTCCTTCCAAACTACATGATACCTCTCTAAACCAGATTTACCCTTGCTTCCTCAGATGTCATCCAGACGTTCCTTTCAATAGTCTGAACAGTATCTACAAAATTATGTTTCCCTACCTGTATTAAAACTGTATATTCAGCTGGGCATGGTGGCACATGCCTTTAATCCCAGCACTCAGGAGGCAGAGGTAGGAGGATTACCATGAGTTTGAGGCCACCCTGAGACTACACAGTGAATTCCAGGTCAATTGGGCTACTGCAAGACCCTTCCTCAAAAAAACAAAAAAGAAACAGAAAACAAATGGGTCTCCTCCTCCTTCTCCCTCTCTCTGTCTCAAAAATAAAATAAAAAATAAAGGTTTCCTTGACTTAAAAAATTAAAAGAAGCCAGGCATGGTGGCACACGCCTTTAATCCCAGCACTTGGGAGGCAGAACTAAGGGGACTGCCGAGAGTTCAAGTCCACATAGTGAATTCCAGGTCAGCCTGGGCTAGAGCAAGACCTTACCTCAACAAACCAAAAAGAGAGAGAGAGAGAGAGAGAGAGAGAGAGAGAGAGAGAGAGAGAAAGTTCAGCCTTGGGCTGAAGGGATGGCTTAGTGGTTAAGGTGCTTGCCTGCAAAGACAAAGGACCCAGGCTTCATTCCCCAGGACCCACCAAAGCCAGATGCACAAGGTGGTGCATGTGTCTGGAGTTCATTTGCAGAGGCTGGAAGCCCTGTCATGCTCTCTCAATCTCTCTCTTTCTCTCCCTTGTTCTCTCAAATAAATAAATAAATATTTTTTTTAAATTCACTTTGGAAGATAGAGGTAGGAAGATTGCTGTGAGTGCAAGTCTGGCCTGGGACTACAGGGTCAACCTGACCTAGAGTGAGACCCTACCTCAGAAACAATAATAATAATAATAATAATAATAATAATAATAATAATAAAGCCAAGCGTGGTGGCACACACCTTTAATCCCAGCACTCAGGAGGCAGAGGTAGGAGGGTCACCATGAGTTCAAGACCACCCTGAGAATACCTAGGGAATTCCAGGTCAACCTGGGCTAGAGTGAGACTCTACCTTGAAAAAAAAATAATATATAATATGTAATAATAATAATAACCCAATTTTGAAGAACTAAATAGACAGTTTCTAAAAGACATGCACATTGGCTAACAACCATGAAATATAATGTTCAACATCACTAGTCATTAGAGTTGTGAAACCCCAAACCATAATGAGGCATCACCTCTCCTCTTTATGGATATTAAAAAAGTAAATAAATATAATAAAATTTTAAAAATAAAATAAATACATACATAAAAGGAATGGATATTATAAAGTTGGGCATGGTAGCACACACTTTTAATCCTGGCACTTCAGGAAGCAGAGGTAGGAGGATGGCCATGAATTCGAGGCCATCCTGAGAATACACAGTGAATTCCAGGTCAGCTTGAGCTAGAGTGAGACCCTGCCTCAAAAATGGTTTAGTAGTTGAAAGGTACTTACTTGCAAAGCCTACTGGCCCAGATTCAATTCCCCAGCATACACATAAAACTGGACGAAAGGTGGCACATGTATCTGAAGTTTATTTGCAGTGGCAAGATTTCCTAGAGGACATGCACACACACACGTGTGTGCACGTACATAAATAAATAAATGGAATGGAATGGCTATTACCAGAAAGACAAAAGCAACAAGTGGTGGCAGAGATGGAGAGGAAAGAAAATTCTTGCACACTACTGATAAGAATGTAAATTATTACTGCCATCTTGGAAAACAATATGGAGATCCCCTAAATTAAAAATACAGGAGCCAGGTGTGGTGGCTGTGGTTGTTTGAATAGATGGCCCCCAATATGTTAAGTTTTTTATTTGTTTGTAGTTTGCATCTGCAGCCACCTGGCTGGAGGCAGTGTCACTGGGTGGATCTTAATGTGTGGTGGTGGGTTTCAGATTTCAATCTAAAGATATGCAAAGTGTACCTAACTGGAGCTCTGAAGTGTGCTGTGTGGCTTTTGGCTTGTGTTTCTCTCTCTCTGCTTGGTCCTATGAAAGCAGGCCAGCTTCTTCTGCTATTATGGAACTTCCCTGGATCTGTAAGCTTCTATAAATCCCTTCTTCCATAACTGTGCTTGGTCTGGAAGTTAATTTCAGTGAACCTGAAGCTGTCTGCTACAGTGGCATACACATTTAATCCCAGCACTCAGAAGGCAGAGGTAGGTGGCCATGAGTTCAAGGCCACCCTGAGACTAGAGTGAATTTCAGGTCATCCTAGGTTAGAGTGAGACCCTACCTTGAAAAACCAATATATATATACCAATATATATAATCGAGTAATCATACTAGTACATATATAGCCAAAGAAATGAACTCAGTATGGTTGGGTTTTTTTTTGTTGGTGGTGGTGCTTTTTGTTTGTTTGTTTTTCAAAGTAGGGTCTTGCTGTAGCCCAGGCTGACCTGGAATTCACTATGTAGTCTCAGGGCAGCCTAAACCTCATAGTAGTGATCCCCCTACCTCCGCCTCCTGAGTGCTAGGAATAAAGGCATGTGCCACCACGCCCAGCAGGGTGTTTTTGTTTTTGTCTTTGTTTTTGTGTTTTTGAGGCAGGCTCTTATTCTAGCCCAGGCTAACCTGGCACTCACTCTATAGGCCCAGGCTGGCCTTGAACTCATGGCAATCCTCCTAATTCTGCCTCCCTTCCAAGTAATGGGATTAAAGGCATGCACAAAACACACAGCTGAACTAAGTATTTATGAGACTTCTACACTCATATATTCCTTATAGCTTTATTCCCAATAGTCAAGAAATGGAAGCCATAGGGATAGAGAGGTGGCTCAGCAGTTAAATCGCTTGCCTAGATGATTGGAGTGTGTGTGTGTGTGTGTGTGTGTGTGTACTAAGAGATAAAAATAATGTGCACAATAGAATGTTATTTAGCTTTAAAAATTATGAAATTCTGTCATTTAAAAATATTTTATTTGGGCTGGAGAGATGGCTTAGCAGATAAGCGCTTGCCTGTGAAGCCTAAGGATCCCGGTTCAAGGCTCGATTCCCCAGAACCCACGTTAGCCAGATGCACCAGGGGTGCACACATCCGGAGTTCGTTTGCACTGGCTGGAGGCCCTGGAACGCCCATTCTCTCTGTCTCTATCTGCCTCTTTCTCTGTCTGTCACTCTCAAATAAATAAATAAAAATAAACAAAATAAAAAAATATATATATATTTTATTTATTTGCAAGAAGAGAGAAAGAATGAACTCACCAGGGCCTCTAGCCACTGCAAACAAACTACAGATACATGCACCATTTTGTCTATCTGGCTTTACATGGGTACTAGGGAATTGAACCCAGGTTGTTAAGCTTTGTAGGCAAGTGCCTTAACCACTGAGCTATCTCTTCAGCTGCCCAAATCCTATCATTTTTAATAATATGGAACTGGAGATTATTATAAATGAAATAAGCCAGGCACAGTACTACATGATCTCATTCACATTTGGAACCTAAAACTCTTAATTTCATATAAGTTCAGCAAATTGGTGGTTATCAGAGGCCAGGGAGAATGTGGGAGCAAAGACTAATGAATGGGCACCAAGTTTCAGCTAGGTAGAAACAAGAAGGTCTGGTGTGCTATTGCTCAGTAAGGTAACTATGAATAATAATAATAATATGCTGTATGATTCACAAAGCCTGAAGAAAGAATTTTGAAAGTTTTCACTGTAAATAAATGGTAAATGTAGACCAGGCCTGGTGGTGCACACCTTTAATCCCAGCACTCGGGAGGCAGAGGTAGGAGGATTGCCATGAGTTCAAGGTCACCCTGAGATGACAGAGTTAATTCCAGGTCAGCCTGGGCTACAGAGAGACCTTACCTCGACAAACCAAAAAAAAAAAAAAAAAGGTAAATGTTTGAAAAGTTATGATGAATCTTATTTAAATATTATATAATATATACATGTTGGATAACCTTGCATAAGATCCACTAACATGCACACTTTTTGTTTCATGTATAAGTTTTAAAATAAAATACATATTTAAAATACTATTTCCATATATCTTTTCCCTAACTTTTCTAAATGTTAACTTCTTATTTTTTCAAGGTTGAATTTCATTCTAGCCCAGGCTGACCTGGAACTCACTATGTAGTCTCAGGGTGGACTCCTACTTCTGCCTCCCCATTGCTGAATTAAAGATGTGTGCCACCACGCCCAGCTCAATGTTAACATTTAAAAAAAAATTTTTTTGTTCATTAATTATTTATTTGAGAGTGACAGAGAGAAAAAGAGACAGAGAGAGAGAGAGAGAGAGAGAGAGAGAGAGAGAGAGAGAGGTTGAGAACAGGCGCGCCAGGGCTTCCAGCCACTGCAGACGAACTCCAGACGCGTGCGCCCCCTTGTGCATCTGGCTAACGTGGGACCTGGGGAACCGAGCCTCGAACCAGGGTCCTTAGGCTTCACAGGCAAGCGCTTAACCGCTACGCCATCTCTCCAGCCCAAAGGTGTGCCTTTTATCTAAAGAATCCTGGGTCCCATCCCTAGTACCATAAAAAAATAAAATAAAATAAAATAAAGCAAAACCCTCCAAAATTCTTTATAGTGCCTAGCACACTTAACACTGAGGGGGTACACTTGTATACAAATTTTCTTTAGCTGATTCTTCTTTTACCAGAAGCACAAAAGTGACTATGGCTTTCACAGGATATGCCCTATTCTCTGGCACTGTACAAAAAGAACAGTTTCTATAACCAGCTGCATTACTGTTAAAATCCACCAAAGTGAGCCTCAAGAGAAGGCTTAGTGGTTAAAGGTGGTTCTCTGCAAAGCCTGCTGGCTAGGTTCAATTCCCCAGCTACCCACATAAAGCCAGAAAGGCATTCAATTGCAGCAGCAAGAGACCCTGGCACAACCATACACACAAACACACACTAGCAAACAGGTATTTATTTCTTTATTTAAGAGCGACAGACAGAGAGAGAGAGAGAATAGGCATGCCAGGGCTTCCAGCCACTGCAAACGAACTCCAGACGCATGCGCCCCCTTGTGCATCTGGCTACCATGGGTCCTGGGGAATCAAGCCTCAAACTGGGGTCCTTAGGCTTCACAGGCAAGCACTTAACCGCTAAGCCATCTCTTCAGCCTGCAAACAGATTTTTTTTTCCTTTTTTTTTCTAGTTTTCTTTTTTTTTTTTTTAATTTTTATTAACATTTTTCATGATTATAAAATATATCCCATGGTAATTCCCTCCCTCCCCACCCCCACACTTTCCCGTTTGAAATTCCATTCTCCATCATATTACCTCCCCATTACAATCATTGTAATTACATATATACAATATCAACCTATTAAGTATCCTCCTCCCTTCCTTTCTCCACCCTTTATGTCTCCTTTTCAACTTACTGGCCTCTGCTACTAAGTATTTTCATTCTCACGCAGAAGCCCAGTCATCTGCAAACAGATTTTTAAAATCAACTAGTGTAGATATTGTAGCCTCTCACAATTATATAACAATTATGTTCCCCAGGACCAACAAAGTTGGATTAACGATTGCTCCTTTGGAAGAAGTCAAATTATTCCTATTTATAAATGATACACTTAAAACATACAAGTCTCCACCACAAAATCCTTAGATCTGATAAACACTTGCAACAAAGTAGTAGAATACAAAATCAACACATAAAAACTAGTAGCTTTGGGGGCCAGAGAGATGGTTCAAGTCAGTAAAGTATTTGCCCTGCAAACATGAGGAATTAAGCTTGGATCTCCAGCACCCACATAAAAGCCAGGCACTGCAGCACAATCCAAGACAGGGGGATCCCACAGGCTTGCTGGCCAGCTAGTCTAGCCTAACTGGAGAGTTGAGGTTCAGTGACTCTGCCTCATAAATAAATAAAGGGGGCTAGAGAGATTGTTCAGTGGTTAAGGTACCCACGTAAAGGCAGATGCACAAGTTAACACATGCTTCTGGAGTTTGCTTGCAGTAGCTGGAGGCCCTAGCATGCTCATTCTCATTCTCTCTCTCTCTTTCTCCTTCTTTCTTTCTTACTATCTCTCTCTCTCCCTCTCTCTCTCTCTCTCTCTCTCTCTCTCTCTCTCTCTCTCTCTCTCTCTCTCTCTTTTTGATTTTTCGAGGTAGGGTCTCACTCTAGCCTAGGCTGACCTGGAATTCACTATGGAGTCTCAGGTTGGCCTAGAACTCACGGCAATCCTCCTACCTCTGCCTCCCGAGTACTGGGATTAAAGGCATGCACCGCCACGCCCGGCTTTCTTACTATCTCTTAAATAAGTAAATAAATGAAATATTTTTACAAGGGGCACAAGCATCTGGAGTCCGTTTGCAGTGGCTAGGCCCTGGCATGCCCATTCTCTCTGTATCTGTCTCTCTTCTATCTCTCTCTCTCTCTCTCTGCTTGGAAATAAATAAAATTAATAAATAAAATTTAAAAAAGAAAAGCCAGCAAGTCCTTCTTGCATACTCTTATTAAAAAATAAATAAAAAATAAGGTCACTCTTATTAAAAAATAAATAAAAAATAAGGTCACGGCCACAGCCACAGGAACTGCAGCAATGGTGGCAACCTAGGCCAGCAGCTGGAGCGGTGGTGTGGGGCATTTAGAGCCATGGAAGAAGACCCAGGGGTGGAGAAAATAGAATTTGTCCCACCAGATGGACTTGAGACATCTGAGTAAACCGCGGTTGAGAATGAAGACGACATTCAGTTTGTTAGTGAAGGACCACTGAGACCTGTTCTGGAATATATTGATCTGGAGAGCAGTGATGATGAAGAGCCCAGTACATCTCATAGTGATAGGATGCCTGAATCTAAGGTGCCATCCTCTAGATCATCACCCAGAACTGTATTGCAGCCACAGTGCTCCTCTTCCCAGTGGAGACAGCAGCTCCTCCTCTGGGGCTTGTGCCAACAGTCCACAGAGAATAGTTTCTCAGCCTTCCTCTGTTGAGAGCCCATTGCATGGACAAGATGCCATCCTCTACCTCCAGACACAAGTGGCTGAGATGTCCTGAGTGATATGTGATCTGCAGTCCAAGAGCTGCTTTAGATTCCATCATTCTAGGTTGAGTGAAAAGTCCTCAGTTTCTTGGGATATGTTCACCTCCAAAGAAGACAGTTTATCCACAGTCGATGAAGAGCCTGTTGGCAGATCTCCATTAGCTGACGACAAAGTGCAAACAGCTGACCTCACCCAGTTGAGCTTCACAGGACATTTTTTTTTCTAAGTAGGGTCTCACTCTACCCCAGGCTGACTTGGAATTCACTATGTAGTCTCAGGGTGGACTCAAACTCACGGCGATCCTCCTACCTCTGCCTCCAGAGTGCTGGGATTAAAGGTGTGCGCCACCACACCCGGCTTCACAGGACTTTTGAAGAGAATGGAACAAAGAGGGTGACATTACAGTCTGAAATTGAAGCATGTGAGGGAAACCCTGATTATGTGACCTCTAAAAAGCGCTTGGTTCCTCCATTACATCCTCTTTTGAGAATTGCCACCACTGAAGTTTTTAAAGACCAAGCAGATTGTCATCCTTCTTCCTTCATGGGACATAGGGTATATCCTGTGGCCAAGGACACCTCTCCTTTCTACCCAAACCCACCAGCTGAGGGACCCATTGTAGAAGCACTAGAACACAGCAAAAGAGGAAAAGCACTGTCTCCTTTAGATTCTACCTCAAAAGAAATGGAGGTCATGGGTTGCAGGTTCTACCATGCTGCCTCCATTGCAGCCCACGCTGCTAGCTACATGGCCTATCATCTCAGTATTAGCATAAACTCTGGGAGGACATGGAGGATCTGGCGCAAGACCCTGAGTTCTACAGTGGGAAAGCAAGGTGTGTGATATCCGATGGCATGGATGCAGGACTTTGGCAGCTTTGTACGACTAGAGACATAATGGACTCTGTAGTTAGAGTTATGGCCATGGCAGTAGACTATAGAAGACAGGCCTGGCTCCGACTTACATCACTCACTAAGAGAGCCCAGGAGAAGATCTTACACTTGCCCTTTGGTGGTACTTCTCTTTTTGGACATGATGTGAATGCAGAAGAAAACAGTGTTCAGAAAAATGAATATAAGGACTATAGTAAATATTATAACCTGCATCAATACTTTATAGTCATATAGACCAGAAAGCACATTATCACAATAAAGGGTACTCCAAATGGGATTGGTACAAATCCCAAAACCACCCCTATAAATACAGGAAAAGGGGGAACTCTCCCAAATGCTATGGGCACAAGAATTAACCTGTTGGTGTTTAGTGGAATAACCATCCAAGATCCTATTTCACTTGTTCTGCCCCACACAGACAGGATCTAGAAGTAAGATGTTACCTCAAAAATTAATGTATATCTGGAATGACATAGCTAACATTGGAATTCTAGACTTTTGGAATGAAATATGTATAAGAAGACATACGCTTTATTGGCTAAGTAGAAACATTAGTGTAAGCAGTGTTGGACAGAGGTTCTTCCATTATTTCTGGTCCAAAATAAGTACAGGGGAGGACACTTAGGAATGTGAATCCTTTTGTGATTAAAGGAAAAGAGTAAATTTGTTCTCAGGAAAATTTTGTTGGTAAACTGAGGACTATGGATTTTGGACTTGGGAGTAATCTACTTTTGTGTCTGTTTATTAAGAGCAGTGGTAAACCTTTCATTTTTAAGTCATCAGTGCTTCCTTCAGGCTTCATCTTCACAGATCTTCAAAAAATTGATGGATCTGGTGCAGTCTCTTTGTCAAGATGGTCAACTCACTATGAGTTCATATTATCAAGCTTTGCAAGACACCAGACTCAACCATGAAGCTATATGTCAGCATGAATTCATGAAAATTTTTACCAAATCCATTTTGCTTCAAAATGGGATGGATAGCTGTTATAGGTCTGCTATGGGAACCAACATAGGAAAAGACTTTTCACCTGTAATATCACTATAGAAAATGTCACAGTAACTTCTCTTCATCAAGACTATGACGGTCACCATACTGTGACCATTCATAAAGCTACATGTGAGATAGTTCTTTGTTGTCATCACTTCTTATCAAGCTCCATATCAACTGCCTGTGAGACTCAGTCTTAGTCTTAGAAATCTCTATAATGTGACCCTTTCACTAAGATGGTCTTCCTAACTTAATCTTTTTTTTTTGGGGGGGGGCTTTTTGAGGTAGAGTCTCACTGTAGCCCAGGCTGACCTGGAATTCTCTATGTCATCTCAGGGTGGCCTCGAACTCATGGCAATCCTCCTGCCTCTGCCTCCTGCGTGCTGGGACTAAAGGCGTGCACCATCATGCCCGGCTCCTAAATTAATCTTTTAAGAAGTTGATTCTAGCCGGGCGTGGTGGCGCACGCCTTTAATCCCAGCACTCGGGAGGCAGAGGTAGGAGGATCACCGAGAGTTCAAGGCCACCCTGAGACTCCATGGTGAATTCCAGGTCAGCCTGAGCCAGAGTGAGACCCTACCTCAAAAAAGAAAAAAAAAAAGTTGATTCTTTTGATACTGTATAGAGTTTGATTCTTCAAACTCTATATAGTATGTGTGTCAGTGTCATGGAAATACAGGATATTATTTATATCATCCAGGCATGCAAATAAGAATTTGTTAAGAGCAAGAATTTGGAATTCCAAACAAGCCAGGCATGGTGGTGCACACCTTTAACCCCAGTACTTAGGAGGCAGAGGTAGGAGGATCGCCGTGAGTTTAAGGCCACACTGAAATGACATAGTGAATTCTAGGTCAGCCTGGGCTAGAGTGAAACCCTACCTAAAAAACAAAACAAAAAAGAAAGAATTCCAAATAAGCCTGACAATCAGATCCTGCATTGAAATAAAGAGAAATACAATGATTAAGCCTGAACTGGTCTATTGAGATCATTTAGCAACTTTAGACAAGTTGTATCTAAAGTTAATATGTATTTACTTTATTTTTCTTTATTTTATACAAAAGTTGACCTCTGCTTCTTAAGTTCATGCCAGTGTTCTACAGACTCTTTCAAACTGAACTCTAAAACCTATAACAAACAAAAAATGTTTAAGAACTCACATAGAGATTCTTGGAATTTATTATCATGTTTACTGCACCAGTCTTGTCTCCTTGACATTTGTACTCTAGTTTTATTCTGAGAAAGAAGTAGCTACCTGATTTTACTGGGAAAAGGTTTTAACTTGAGACTAAGAGTATAAAACAAAACATAAATTTAGCCTTAACTATTTTCACATTATTGTGCATATCTTTTCTTAAATATTTGAGGCAGCACTACTCTGTTCCTTCTGATACTTATGTTGCTCAGTAATGAAGACTGTGTAACATCGTTGGGACTGGAGAGATGGTTCAGTTGGTCAAATGCTTGCTGTGTAAGTATGAAGGCCTAGAGTTTGGATCCCCAGCGCATACATTAAAAAAAAAAAAAACTGAGCGCAGTGGTACTGGGGATGCAGACAGGAGGATCCCTAGGGCTTGCTAGCCAGCTAATCTAGCTGAATTGGTGAACTTTGGGTTCAGTAAGAGACCCTGTCTCAAAAAGAGGTGAGGAGTAATTGATGATATCTGTTCAACCTTTGACCTTCCTATACATAACACACACATTTGCACACATGCACACAAATAAGTAGTGTTAACTGTGTTACTTAACCCACTCTATTTGATAAGCCCAAGCAACTTCAAGGAATTCCATTTTTCTGGAGGTGAAAAGGTATCCAGCAAACTAGATTTGTGGCAAGTTAATGAAAGGTTTTGGCAGTTGAGTGGGTTGGGGACAGAGTGCAATAGAATGGAAACAACATTTAGCTACAGTTTCTTGATTCAGAAACAGCATCTTTTTTTTTTTTTTTTCTTTTCGAGGCAGAGTCTTACTCTAGCTCAGGCTGACCTGGAATTCACTATGTAGCCTCAGGATGGCCTCGAACTTGTGGTGATCCTCCTACCTCTGCCTCCCAAGTACTGGGATTAAAGGCATGTGCCACCACAGCTGGCTTATGGACCTTGTTCCTTTTTTTAAATTTTTTTTGGTATATTTATTTGAGAGTGACAGAGAGAGAAAGAGGCAGATAGAGAGAGGGAGAGAGAATGGACACGCCAGGGCCTCCAGCCACTGAAAATAAACTCCAGATGCATGCGCCCCCTTGTGCATCTGGCTAATGTGGGTACTGGGGAGTCAAGCTTTGAACCGGGGCTTCACAGGCAAGCGCTTAACCACTAAACAATCTCTCCAGCCCAGGACCTTGATCTTGAAAATGTTACTTCTTGAGTAGATACAACATATATATGGAAACAGTGTGATTTCTTGTAGTTACTATTTATAGAGAAATGCTATTTCCATGAGTTGTTTTATGAAGTGCCCTTTCACATTTTTGCTGAGGACTCCACAAGCTTGGGCTGCAGGTCACCTAGAAATCAAGTTAGATCTGAGCTGGAAACCTCCTTTCTCATGTACCTTCTTTGTCAGTATATTTCTATTTATTTGCTTAGCTTTCAAAATGTCTGTTTGAGCACAGCATAACCTCTTTCAGGCTACTTGGATATTACTTAGTACTACTACACTGAATGATACGTCAGTGACCTGATTGACAGTGTATTGACATATCCAATATTACTTCTCAGGTATCATAAGCAAGGAGGTTCAAAATGACAAACTCCAGAAGTCCCTGTAGCTGTAAAATTGGATACTGATAAAAGGTGGACATACAGTTAAATGACACATTATTATCCTTTTGTTTGTTTGTTTGTTTGTTTTTTGAGGTAGGGTCTCACTCTGGCCCAGGCGGACCTGGAATTCACTATGTACTCTCAGGGTGGCCTCGAGCTCACCTCCTACCTCTGCCTCCCGAGTTCTGGGATTAAAGGCATGCGCCACAACGCCCAGCTCACACTGTTATTCTTGAAGGTATAATTAATTAGGAATCTGATGAGGGCTTGAAATTAGAGATTAGATCTTTTTAGAAATGATGTAAAGACTGCAGTAACTGACGCTTTTCGCTTTAATGTGAAACACTCTGCCCAGTCTTGCTGTTGAGGTTCCTTATTTTCAGATTTGCCGTTACGTGCTTAATGTTTGTGGCTAGACCAGTGTGTCTTACGCATGTCATCCTATATTGTTTTAGTGGGTATACAAATCAATCAGTTATTTTTTCATTTAAAATAAAGATGATGTTATTGGTATATGGGTGATCATTACTGTATTAAATGCAAATCTTTTGGTTATTTTTTTCCAGTATAAGAAGTTTGTAAACCATTAAAATGTATGGAATTTCTCCCCTACTGGATGATTAACAAGAACTTTGTTTTATTAAATCTTTTTTCTCTTACTAAAATAATAAATAAATAAAGGTATACTTCCTATGAGTTTTAGGCCAGGAAGACCTCTGACACCCCAAAACATTACAGGCCATTGCCAAAGTTCTTTGTTGCCCACCAGAATTAGATGGTAAGATCTTATTGCTAAAGACTCCACAAGCTTGGGCTGTAGGTCACCTAGAAATCAAGTTAGAGCTGAGCTGGAAACCTCCTTTCTCTTGACTAGCTATCAGAATGCTGGAAAGAGCTGTGCAGCATGCACCTTTTATTTATTTATTTATTTATTTATTTATTTATTTATTTATTTTTGTTTTGTTCTTTGTTTTTCTAGGTAGGGTCTCGCTCTAGCCCAGGCTAACCTGGAATTCACTATGTAGTCTCAGGATGGCCTTGAACTCATGGCGATCCTCCTACCTCTGCCTCCTGAGTGCTGGGATTAAAGGCGTGTGCCACCACACCCAGCTGCATGCACCCTTTTTGAAAAGAGAAGTCATTAACAGTGTTAAACAACAATGGACCCTGTAAGCCTTAAGACAGGCCAGCCAGGTCAAATGGGCCAACTGGTACAATATCTACATGTCTATTGTGGGGGAAACCAACTGTTCTCTGACTAGACTGGAGGCCTGTAAGGAATACATGCATAGCACTGAAAACCTAGTCAAAAGCCTATGGATGAGACAGTCATAAGCCTTAAGGGAGTTAACAACTAATGTTGTCTGGCTAAATGCATATATTATACCCCCCAAACTTCCCTCTACATTTTTATGTTTATGCCCATATATTAATGCTCACTTCCCACTTTTTTTTATTTAAGAGAGTGAGAGAGGTAAAGTGGCACACACACACACACACACACACACACACACACAAACACACACACACACCCACAAAGAAAGAGAGAATGGGATCACCAGGGCCTCCATCCACTGCAAAAAAAAAAAACTCCTGGGCTTCTGTGTGAGAATGAAAATACTTAGTAGCAGAGGCCAGTAAGTTGAAAAGGAGACATAAAGGGTGGAGAAAGGAAGGGAGGAGGATACTTAATAGGTTGATATTGTATATATGTAATTACAATGATTGTAATGGGGAGGTAATATGATTGAGAATGGAATTTCAAAGGGGAAAGTGTGGGGGTGGGGAGGGAGGGAATTACCATGGGATATATTTTATAATCATGGAAAATGTTAATAAAAATTAAAAAAAAAAAAAATAAAAAAATAAAAATAAAAAAAAAAACTCCAGACACATGTGCTACCTTGTGCATCTGGCTTATGTGGGTCCTGGGGAATTGAACTGAGATCCTTTGGCTTTGTAGGCAAATGCCTTAACTGCTAAGCCATCTCTCCAGCCCCTCACTTCCCACTTTTTATTAGAGAAGCTTCTCCTTGGCAATGAACACTGGGATGACTCAAAAGTTACCATAGTGCTGAGAAAAGTAGAGTATTCAGCACTAAGTGAAACATCTCTTTTACACCCTCCAAGGTTCAGGGGCCATTGCAGAAGAGGTGGTGGAAAGAATGTAAGAGCCAAAGGAAGAGGAGGACTGTTTACAATGCACTCTTCCAGACACAGAGTGGTCAGATATTCATGACCTCACAGTGGCTGACACTACCTATACAAGAACTGCATAATAGGAAGGGGAAATTATGCCATCAAAATAGGAGAGACTAGTTGGAAAGAAGAAGGGATTCACTGGAGAGGGAGTGGCAGGGGAAAAAGGGAGGGTGGTAAGAGGAGATTATGATCATGGCATATTGTCTATATTTATGGAAGTTGTCAATAAATTGTAAAAGTAATAAAGGTATAAAGCATTTGAGAAACACACCCACATTAACCTCCGGCCTCTACATGCTCAGACACACATGTACACATGCACTTGTGCTGTGTGTATGCAAATATGCACACATAAAAAATGGCTTTTCTGGTGGTGGCACACCCCTTTAGTCCCAGCACTTGGGAAGCAGAGGTAGGAGGATCGCCATGAGTTCAAGGCCACCCTGAGACTACACAGTGAATTCCAGGTCAGCCTGGGCCAGAGTGAGACCCTACCTCAACAAACCAACCAAAAAAAAGTCTTTTCTGGAACTGGAGAGAATGTTTAGCAGTTAAAGCATTTGCCTGCAAAGCCTAAAGACCCAGGTTCAATTCCCTGGTGCTCACATAAAGCCAGATACACAAGGGGGCAATGCATCTGGAGTTCATTTGTAGTGACTAGAAACCCTGGTATGCCTATTCTTTCCACCCCCCTCTCTCTTCCCTACCTCTCTTTCTCTCTCTCAAATAAATAAATAAATAAAATATTTGAAAATATATCTAAAACTGGCTTGTCTATATATCAGTAATGTACTTGCTGAGAAAATAATCAGGGGGGATATACCAAGAACAATAGCCTCAAAAATTAAGGCCAGGCAAGTTGGTGCAGGCCTTTAATCCCAGCACTTGGGAGGCAGAGGTAGGAGGATCGCCATGAGTTCGAGTCCACCCTGAAACTACACAGTGAATTCCAGGTCAGTCTGGGCTACAGTGAGACCCTACCTCAAAAAACCAAAATAAATAAATAAATAAATAAATAAATAAATAAAATACCTAGGAAGAAACCTAACCACGGAGTTGAAAGACTTCTACAATGAAAGATCTACAACAAAGAAGTTGCAAAGACATCTCATGTTTATAGACCACCAGAATTATTATTGTGAAAATGCCTATATTACCAAAATAAATCTGCAGATTCAATGTACTCCAATCAAAATTCCAGTGATATCCTTCATAATGATAGAAAAACATACTAAAATCCATATAGAAGCACAAGACTCCACAATATCAAAGCAATACTGAGCAGAAAAGGCAATGTTGGATATATCATAATGCCTGCTTTCAAATTATACTATAGACACATAGTAACAAAACCACATGGGATTGTCACACGAATAAACATATGCATCAATTTAATATGATAGAGGATCCAGAAATAAACCCAAACAACTATATTCTACTATTTTTTTTTTTTTTTTTGGTTTTTTGAGGTAGGGTCTCACTGTAGCCCAGACTGACCTGGAATTCACTGTGTAGTCTCAAGCTGGCCTCAAACCCACAGCAATCCTCCTACCTCTGACTCCTAAGTGCTGAGATTAAAGGCATGTGCCACCACACCCAGCTCCAACATGTTTTTGACAAAGGTCCCAAAGTATACATCTGAGATAAAATAGTCTATTCAACAGATGACACTGGGGAAATTGGATATCTACATGTAGATGAATGAAACTAGATTCACATGCCTCATCTTGTACAAAAAGCATTTTAAAATGGATCAAAGACATTACATAAAACATGAAACCCTTAAACTGTTAGGGGAAATTAATTTGAGACATATGCATAAGCAAAGACTTTCTGAAAAGGATACCAATAGCTCAAGAAATATAACCAAGAATTGACCAATGAGTTTGTATGAATATGAAAAGTTTCTGCACTGCAAAGGAAACAAATTACAGTGAAGAAACAGCCTACGGAATAGGGAAAAAAATCTTCGCCAACTACATATTGAACAAGGGGGTAATATCTACAATATACAAAGGGATTTATTCAAATAAATAAAACATAACAAAAATGAATCATCCGCCAGGTGGATTGGCGCACACCTTTAATCCCAGCACTTGGGAAGCAGAGGTAGGAGGATTGCCATGAGTCCCAGGCCACCCTGAGACTACAGTGAATTCCAGGTCAGCCTATACTAGAGCAAGACACTACCTCGAAAAACCTAAAATATGAATTATCCAACTAATAAATGGGCTGATTATCTGCATTGATAATTCTCAAAAGTACAAGTGACCAAGAAATATATATTTTTTAAGTTTTATTGATTTAGTTTAGAGAGACAGAGAGTGAGGCAGAGAGAGAGAAAGAGAATGAGTGTGGCTTCCAGAAGCTGCAAATAAACTCCTGATACATGTGCCACCTTGTGTATCTTTTGTGGGTCCTGGCAATCGACCCTGGGTCCTTTGGCTTTGCAGGCAAGCATCCTAACCGCTAAGGCATATCTTCAGCCCAAGAAATATATTTTCTAAAAATGTTTAAAATTAGCCTTTAGGGAAATACAAATAAAAATACATTGAAGCTGAGCATGGTGGTGCACACCTTTAATCCCAGCACTTGGGAAGCAGAGGTAGTTGGATCACTGTGAGTTCAAGGCCACCCTGAGACGAAATATTGAATTCCAAATCAGCCTGGGCTAGAGTGAGACCCTACCTCGAAAAACCAAAAAAAAGAAGGAGGAGGAAGAAGAGGAGAAGGAGGAGAAGAAGACAATGACAACGACTACATTGATTCAAGAGCAGTGGGTCAGGCCGGGCGTGGTGGCGCACACCTTTAATCCCAGCACTCAGGAGGCAGAGGTAGGAGGATTGCCATGAGTTCGAGGCCACCCTGAAACTCCATAGTGAATTCCAGGTCAGCCTGGGCTAGAGTGAGACCCTACCTCAAAAAAAAGAGCAGTGGGTCACACTGTAGTCACAGCACTAAAGAGGATGAGATATGAGGATCACTACAAGTTCAGGGCTAGCCTGGGCTACACCCCAGACCTGGCTACAGAGACCCTAGCTCAAAAAAAAAAAAAAAAAAAAAAGATTGCGACAATGTCAAGGATAAGTAAGCCTGGTTTAGAAAGGGAGTTCCAAGTCAGTCAGGGCTACATAGAAAAACCCTGGTTCAGCCAGGGCTACACAGCAAGACTTTCAAAAAATATTTAAAAGCCTGGCGTGGGGGCGCACACCTTTAATCCCAGCACTCGGGAGGCAGAGGTAGGAGGATCGCTGTGAGTTCGAGGTCACCCTGAGACTCCATAGTGAATTCCAGGTCAGCCTGAGCTAGAGTGAGACCCTACCTCGAAAAACCTAAAATATGAATTATCCAACTAATAAATGGGCTGATTATCTGCATTGATAATTCTCAAACCAAACCAAAAAACATTTAAAATGAAATAACTACACTGATATTTCATCTCACCCCACTCAGTACAGTTATACTCAAGCAGAAAAATGAGGGACTGGGGAAATGGCCCAGTGGGTACGAATACTTGCTATATAAACATGGGGCGTCCAAAAGGGCCTGAGATGGCCTGAACTTGATCCCCAGCTTCCACATAAAATATTGTGCATAGGGGCTGGGGAGATGGTTCAGCATGTAAGAATGCTTTCTGCACAACCATGAGGATCTAAGTGTGAGTCCCCAGCATACATATAAACAGTTGAGGATGCCATGCATACCTGTAACCCCAGTCCTACCAGGAGCAGAGAATTGCTGGAGCTTGCAAAAACAGCATCTCTGGATTTGGAGAGAAACTCCCATGTCAAGGAAATATGCAGAAGAGTGAAAGGAGGACACCCAACAGTCTCCTCTGACCTCTGCACACACACATATAGGGGACTTGAACTCATGTCCTCAGGCTTGGACAAATCTACACACACAATACATAACACACACCACCACCACATGTATGACACACTCATATGCAATAGAATTTTATTTGGCCATAAAAAAAAAAAAACGAAATCGGGAATGGTGGCATACCCTTTAATCCAGCACTTGTAAGGCAGACGTAGGAGGATCCCTGTGAGTTCAAAGCCAGCCTGGGACTACAGAGTGGGTTCCAAGTCAGCCTGGGCTAGAGTGAGATCCTACCTCAAAAAATGAAAAGAAAAGTCGGGCATGGTGGCACATGCCTTTAATCCCAGCACTCGGGAGGCAGAGGTAGGAGGATCACTTGAGTTCAAGGCCATCCTGAGACTACATAGTGAATTCCAGGTCAGCCTGGGCTAGAGTGAGACCCTACCTTGGGAAAAAAAAAGGAACAACAAAAAATAAAAAGAAAGAAAAAGAGTGGGCTGAGGAGATGGTTCACATGTGACTTTGACAGAGGTACATAAATGAGCATGTGTGCAGAGGCCAGAGGAGAGTGTTGGGTGTCTTCCTCTATTGCTCTTCTGTGTACCTCCTGCAGACTGAGTCTCACCCTGAACCTGGAGCTGCCATTTGCACAAGCCTGAGGACCCAAGTTGGAATCCCCAGCACCTACATAAAAATGCCAGGCATAGCAGTGTATACCTGTAATCCCAGCACTGGGGAGCTAGAGACGGGAGGATCCTTGGAACTTGCTAGCTAACTAGTCTAACCAAATAAGTGATTCTTGTGTTCAATAAGAGACCCTGTCTCAAAGCCAGGCATGGTGGCACACGCCTTTAATCTCAGCACTCAAGAGACAGAGGTAGGAGGATTACTGTGAGTTTTAGGCCAGCCTGGGACCACAGAGTGAGTTCCAAGCCAGCCTTGGCTATGGTGAGACTCTACCTCAAAAAAAAAGAAAGAAGAAAAGAAAAGAAAAGAAAAGAAAAGAAAAGAAAAGAAAAGAAAAGAAAAGAAAAGAAAAGAAAAGAAAAGAACAAGCCAGGTGTGGTGCATCCCTAAAATCTCAGCACTTGGGATGCAGAGGTTAGGAGGATCGCAATGAGTTCAAGGCCACTCTGAGACTACATAGTAAATTCCAAGTCAGTCTGAGGCCTACCTCAAAAAAAAAGGAAAATAGGGCTGGAGAGATGGCTTAGCGGTTAAGCGCTTGCCTGTGAAGCCTAAGGACCCCGGTTCAAGGCTGAATTCCCCAGGACCCATGTTAACCAGATGCACAAGGGGGCGCACACGTCTGGAGTTCGTTTGCAGTGCCTGGAGGCCCTGACGCGCCCATTCTCTCCCTCCCTCCCTCTCTCTCTCTCTGTCTCTCTTTCTCACTCTCAAATAAAGAAAAGTAACCAAAAATAGTAAAATAAAAATAAATAAAGAAGGCCCTGTCTTTACAAACTAAGGTGGAAGAAAACTTGACTTGAAGAAAACTACCTGATTTTGACCTCTGGCCTCTATATGCAGATGCACATACATGCACCCTCATAAATAAGCTTACATATATGTTCCTGTCATTTGCCAGAAAATGGATGGAATTCAAGATCATTATGTTCAAAGGAGTAAGCTGGACTCTGAAAGGCAAGTGTTACATTTTTCTCTCATATGTGGAGTCTAGGTTTAAATATATGTCATGCATGAAACAAAAGTAGGAGAGGACCAGAAACTATAGGGTAAGGTGGAGGGAACCACAGATGACAGTGGGGGAATGAATATGGGTGAATTACATGATAAGCAGGTATAAAGTTATGATAATATAACCTACTAATTTGTATGCAAACTAAAAAATATAAGAAAACACACTTGGGAGGCAGAGGTAGGAGGATCACCATAAGTTCAAGGCCACCCTGAGACTACATAGTGAATTACAGGTCAGCCTGCACTACAGAGCGAGACCCTACCTCGAAAAAACAAAAAAGTAAAAAAAAAAAAAAAAAAGATAGTAAAAACAATTTGTAAATCAAAAAGACTTATTGCAAGAAAAAGATACAAAGAAAAAGAAAAAACAATGTGAGGGACTAGGAGATGCTCAGCAGTTAAAGGTACTTCCTTGCAAGCCTGCCTGATGGAGTTCAATTTACCCACGTAAAACTGGACACAAAGTGGCACATACATCTGTGATCCCAAAATATGGGCACAAGGGGAGGAAGAGCCAGGATAGTCCCATATTGATCACAGGATAGCTAGTCTGGTGAGCAGACAGTGGCAAAAACAACAAAGAAGACCTTGTCTCAGAAAAGACAAACACAGGCTGGAGAGATGGCTTAGCAGTTAAGCACTTGCCTGTGAAGCCTAAGGACTCCGGTTCGAGGCTTGATTCCCCAGGACCCATGTTAGCCAGATGCACAAGGGGGCACACGCATCTGAAGTTTGTTTTCAGTGGCCGGAGGCCCTGGCGTACCCATTCTCTCTCTCTCTCTCCTCTCTCTGCCTCTTTCTCTCTGTGTCTGTCGCTCTCAAATAAATCAACAAAAATATTTTCTTTTAAAAAAGAAAAGACAAACACCCTGAGGTTGTCCTCTGATCTCTATGCATGTTGTGGCATGTGCATACACATTATACATATCCATACACACTCATGCACATGACTTTTTTATGACTTTTAAAGTATTAATAAGGAAAATCATCATTCTGCATGTTAGTCACATGTTGAAATGACTATATGTTAGATATTTTGGGTCAAATACGGTATATCATTGAAATTTAGTTTTGAAAAGCTTCCCCTTAAAATACATGAAATTTGTACGCATCAGTTTGGATTCCTGGGATTCTTGGGACTAACAAATTGAAAACTATACTCATAGAAGGGTCTTGAACTCCTGAACTTGCATTGAGCAGGTCTGGAGAAGGTGGAAGAGGGCAAGAAAGAAAAATAACCCTGGTGTGATGGTGCATGCTTTTAAACCCAGCACTCTGGAGTCAGAGGTAGGAAGATCACTGTGAGTTCAAAGCCAGCCTGAAACTACAGAATAAGTTCTAGGTCAGTCTGGGCTAGAGTAAGACTCTACCTCAAAGGGGAGGGCAGGAATAAGTAATATGCCCACTGTTCCTTCAGTGTGCACAAGCCTGCTGGCACTTTTGCTTTTGGGAATTCTGAAGTCTGGACCTCTAAGGTTTAGATGTGGTGTGAAGTTTTTGCTAACCTTATTTCTATAAACAGTTTTGATTATTTCGACGTGGGATTTATGATCCCACTACCTGCAGCTGTTCTGAACCTGAGGGAGAACGCTGAGCTTTTATGCACATGAGTGGTCAGGGATTATGAGGTTCCATCAGCACTGGTTCATTGACACAATGACTGTATCTAAGTCAACTGATTTCTGGAGTTCACTAATCTAGTCAATGCAAGAGCTCTTTACTTGGGGTCCAAGGATTCAAATGTCAAGGGAGTTCTTAACCTTCTTAAGCCTCTTAACATTCTGGGTACAATCTCTGTATTTGGCTTCTGGCTTCTTCCTAAAATCATTTTCCAACCCTTAGCCCAGGTCTTTGGACTCTCCTCAGCTATTGGCTGGCAGGATCTTTGTTAAATGAAGTACTTGCAAATGGAGTGTCATGCTAATAGGGTCCAGGCCCTGTTGCTTCTTCAATTTCCTCTTGCTTCAGGCAAAGCTCCCTGACAGTGCTAGGTCCTGAAGTTCACCTTGGTGTAAAACAACTCAGCAGCCAAGACAGATCATTTTCATTACACTATTTAAAAAAAAAATCAAAAATAATGCGAAAATCCGTGATGAATAAATGTTCAAAACTTTATACAGAGGGGATCCAACCCCATTACTAGCATGACCTTGATACACACGCCCTCAGCCCTGGATCTCCAATTAAACTTTCTGTACAAAACATGCAACCAGCCTACGGACCTACAGACCCTAGTGTGCCTAAACGAAATCCTTTAAATACCGCATTAAATATTATTGATTGTGATTACTGAAGTTTTGTAGGTTTTGTTTGTTTTCGGCGTCCTCACCCTAGGCCTGGTCCTGCTCTGAGAGGTTTCCTCCAGGCAATCTGTAACTTCCAGACCCCTCTTAGGGTCCAGAGCCCAGATTCCAGCTATGGACTGTGGCAACCCCCCCCCCCTTCCTCTCGCCTGATCTGGAGCTGTGGGATGGGCAAGCCAACGAGGGCAGCTCCTCGTCCGACTTTCTAGGATCCTCCCCAGTACACTGAACCACTCAGCGGCTCCGCAACTCTGCGCGCCAGAGCTAGGCGCCCGCCTCCTCCCGCCCCTTACGCCGGCAGCTCAACGCCAGCTGCCGGTATATAAATCGGCCATTTGCTTTGCTCCGCCCTAGAGTCCCGGAGTCAAAGCCGGTTCTCAGCCTGGTCGCGCTGCTTCCCCGCACTCGCTTGCCTCTTTTTTTTCTTTCAACATGACAGATGCCGCTGTGTCCTTCGCCAAGGACTTCTTGGCAGGTGGGGTGGCCGCGGCCATCTCCAAGACGGCGGTAGCGCCCATCGAACGGGTCAAGCTGCTGCTGCAGGTGAGTCCTGGGATCAAGGGGCCCAGGCAGGAAGTGGGGGGGACCCCGCACAGAAAGTGGGTCTCCTTAGGCGTAGAGCGGGGCCCAGTCTTCCGACTTGCAGCAAGGTGAGGGCGGGCATGGCCCCAGAGCCGGATCTAAAGGAAAATTTGACCGAGGTGCCTTTAGTGACCTGAAATTAAAGTCTAGGAGACAAGAGCTCGGGGACAGGGAAGTGAGGGGGCTTAGGGGTGCGGCATCTCCAAGGCAGCAGATTCGGATGGGGCAGCTCCGAGAGACTGCCTTCTTGGGCCTTGAGGTCAAGGGCAAAGCCTGAAAGCTAGCGCTGGTGAAAGGAACACCTGGCCTTATCACAAACCTCAAGGTCATGGCAAGGACATAAAAACCTTTGAGGCGACCACGCGGCCGGCTCTCACAGCCGCCCAACCGGCGGACACGCTCAAACCTCGCCGGCCGGAAGCCGGTGCCGGGAAGCGCATGTGCGGAGTACGTCCGCCCCCGCGCAGCCGCCACAGCTGCAGCCTCTTGCCTTCCTCCCTGCCGCGCTCTCGCCCGCTCCGCCCCTAGAGGGCGCTCGGGGGCGACCGTGGGTTGCGGCACACCAGTCACTCACTGCTAGGGCGGGAGTGGGGGTGGAGCGAGTAGGAAGCAGTTCACGAGACCTGAGACATAAACCATCGTCACCAAGGTGACCGTGCCCTATGTAGGACTCGCCCAAACACCACTGAACCTGAGACAGAGAATGACCTTTCTTCAGGTCTAAAAGTCACGGGTCCACTTGGGGTCCTCCCCACCCAAATGGGTGGAGGCTTAATGCCTCTGATGGTGTAGAACATCTCTTTCGTCTGTGAAAGTGTCAGCAGTTAGGAGGGTCCAGCCCATGTGATACAAAAGACTAGATTTGGAGGTTGATGATGATGTGATATCTGTATGATTTTTCCCTTCTCGGTGGTAATAACTGTCCCTGTGGCCTTCCTGTCCATCAGGTGCAGCATGCCAGCAAGCAAATCACAGCAGATAAGCAGTACAAGGGCATTGTAGACTGTGTGGTTCGTATCCCCAAGGAGCAGGGAATCCTCTCCTTCTGGCGTGGTAACCTGGCCAATGTCATCAGATACTTTCCCACTCAGGCTCTCAACTTTGCCTTCAAAGATAAATACAAGCAGATCTTCCTGGGTGGTGTGGACAAGAGAACCCAGTTTTGGCGCTACTTTGCAGGAAACCTGGCATCAGGTGGCGCCGCTGGGGCCACATCCTTGTGTTTTGTGTACCCTCTTGATTTTGCCCG
The DNA here is from genome assembly GCF_020740685.1 of Jaculus jaculus. Classification (NCBI taxonomy): domain Eukaryota; kingdom Metazoa; phylum Chordata; class Mammalia; order Rodentia; family Dipodidae; genus Jaculus; species Jaculus jaculus. The sequence goes on from NC_059125.1 coordinate 114,453,879, forward strand.
TACCCGTCTAGCAGCTGATGTGGGCAAAGCCGGAGCTGAAAGGGAATTCAAAGGCCTTGGTGACTGCCTGGCTAAGATCTACAAATCTGATGGGCTTAGGGGCCTGTACCAAGGCTTTAATGTGTCTGTGCAGGGTATTATCATCTACCGAGCTGCCTACTTTGGTATCTATGACACTGCAAAGGGTAAGTATGAAATGTGCTTTTGAGTTGGGGGGTTACTTTTGAGGGGATTTATTTTTATTTGTTTTTTGAGGTAGGGTCTCAGGCTGACCTGGAACTCCCAGTGATCCTCCTACTTTGGCCTCCCTAGCACTGGGATTAAAGGTGTGTGGCACCACGCCTGGCTCCAGCTCCTGTTTTAATTTTTTAAAATTTGAGAGAGAATGGGCATGCCAGGGCCTCCAGCCACTGCAAATGAACTCCAGATGCATGGACTGCCTTGTGCATCTGGCTTACATAGGTCCTGGAGAGACGAACCGGGATCCTTTGGCTTTGCAGGCAAATGCCTTAACAGCTAAGCCATTTCTCCAGCCCTTTACTTTTTTTTTTTTTTTTTTTAAATGCTAGGGATTGAGCCTGGGGCCTCATGCATGTTAGGCAAGCGCTGTACCTCTATCCTTAGTCCTGTTTTTTTTTTTTTCTTTTGAGTAGGGTTTCTATTAAGCCTAGACAGGTCTCCAACTCAAGATCTTTCTGCCTCCGCTTCTGAAGTGTTGGGATTACAGGCTTGTACTACCACACTTGGCTCTGAAGCTGTGTTCTTAGGAAACGACTTAAAAAATTTGCCAGTCTAACATTACAGCAGCCAGATGGTTGTTTCGGCGTTTGTTTTTTAAATTGCTAAAAGAAGCCAGGCTCTACTAATACAAACTGATGAAAGATGAAATGTTTGGCAGGTGTGGAAAATAGGTTAATAAAACTCTACTTTTTTGAAACAAAATATCTCTTTCCTATTCTTAGGAATGCTTCCCGATCCCAAGAATACTCACATCTTCATCAGCTGGATGATTGCACAGTCTGTCACTGCCGTTGCTGGATTGACTTCCTATCCCTTTGACACTGTTCGCAGGCGCATGATGATGCAGTCTGGACGCAAAGGAAGTAAGTTCCCCTTGAGCAGAAGATAAAAGTCCTGGCTATGGCACAAGTAGCTGTGGCCACAAACTAGTGGTGCTTGCCTTTAAACACTGCAGTCTGTGGATGGGAATTGAGCCTGTCATACTTGAGGCCCCAGTACCAAAAAGAATAAAAAGTTGGCAGTTGGAGGGATGGGGTAGATAGTATCTGTTTTTGCTGCATAGCTGTCTGTGAACAAGCAGATCTTTTAAATGCCTATGAATGAGAGTGCTTAAATGTATTAAGAGGTTAAGACTACTGAGTATGCTTCATATCCCTGTTTTATAATCATGGCATTAATACTCAGTACTACCTGTTCTAATGTGTAAATGTTGGGTTTAAAACAGGTATTAGATGGTGGGGTTAGCTCAGTAGTGGAACACTTCTGTAGTGTGCATGAGGCCTAGGGTTCCATCCTCACTTGGCATAGCAAAAATTAAATAAAATTGAAATTCTTAAAGGGGCTGTTGAGTGTTGCAAGTTTGGGGGCTTTCATTGGCCTTCGGTCACCAACTTCATGTCTTAATTCTTTGCAGGTGATATCATGTACACCGGCACAGTTGACTGCTGGAGGAAGATTGCTCGTGATGAAGGGGGCAAAGCTTTTTTCAAGGGTGCATGGTCCAATGTTCTCAGAGGCATGGGTGGTGCTTTTGTGCTTGTCTTGTATGATGAAATCAAGAAGTTCACATAATTATTTTCCTAGATGTTCCTCTTGTGAACAGGCATGTTGTATTATATAACATCTTGAGCATTCTGGACAGATTATCTGGGCTGTCTATCAATGGCAACTATTTACCTGTTGAAAGTGGGAAGCAATAATCTTCATCTGACCAGCTTTCTCCTAAAGCCATTTCCATGATGACAATAAAGATGGGACTCAATTATATTTTTTATTTCAGTCACTCCTGACAAAAATTTGAAGAAATAAAATTATCTAAAAACAATTTCGTTTGCCGTGTGTTTCATATAAAATGCTTTATACTTGGTTAAGCACTACATTTTTTGGAAGAATTATGCTGGGTGTTTTGGCACATACCTTTAATCTCAGCACTTAAGAGGCTGAGGTAGGAGGATCACCATGAGTTCGAAGCCACCCTGAGACTACATAATGAATTCCAGGTCAGCCTGGTCTAGAGCAAGACCTTACCTCGAATAACCAAAAAAAAAAAAAAAAAATGTGTAGGAGTACCAAGGTCACTTGCCAAGCACATCTGGCTTTACGTGGGTGCTGGGGAATCAAACCCAGGAGTCAATAGGCTTTGTAAATAAGCACCTTTAACTACCAAGCCATCATCATATTAGTCCATTGGCTGCATGAGCTTTCTCCCAAAACTCATGTACCTGCTTGTCCTAGTTCTGTGGTTAGTAAACAAGAATGATAAGCTAACTTGTTCACTTTCAAATGGATGTTTGTAAGACCACCTCACTTTAATATACTTTTATTTGAGAGTGACAGAGAAAGGCAGATATAGAGAATGGGCGGGCACTCCAAGGGCTGCAGCCACTGCAAACAAACTCCAGACGTGTGCGGGCCCCTTGTGCAAATGGCTAACGTGGGTCCTAGGGAGTCGAGCCTTGAACCGGGGTTCTTTAGGCTTCACAGGCAAGTACTTAACCGCTAAGCCATCTCTCCAGCCTTAATATGCTTTCTTAAAAATATAAGGTAATCATACTTGTTAGTTTCTCTCCAATTACCTTCCTCATCTGGCTCCAGCCATTTTTAATCTCATTCAAAACAGGATTAGGCTTGGCACAGTAACGTGCTGAGATTGCAGTGCTGTTAAATATTATGGAGAACGCTGGATGACAGCCATGACCTCAGAATTCACTTTACAAAGGAGAAACCACCTACATCGTAACAGCCTAGCCTGTTCACAAGCCCTATCAATGAACATTCATGTTTCTATTGGATAAGCCTTTATTTGGGGTCCACCGAAGAGTGTTTGTAGTTTCTGAAGCTCTTGATTAGGGCTCAGAAATCCAGTGGATTTTGCTGGTAACATGAGATTTGTATAAAGAATAGAGTGCCCTGTCTATCAGGTCAAAACATTTATAGAAAGTAAGATAGTTGATCACCTACATGGATAAAACATTTTTCAACACATCCCACATGCTGGCATTTATTAAGGGCTGTTCACAGACAAATAATGGCAGGTATAAATGATGACTGGAAGATACTATGGCCTTTGCTGTGTGCCACCTGGCCAAGCACCTGAGTCATAGTATAGTTTAGTTGTTCAGTGTTCTGTACTGACTGAGGAAGAGGCAGCACAGCATTCTCTCCTGAGTGTGTGTTGCTTTGCTGCAATTGTCATTTGCCTTGGATGGTTCTTCTCTTGGTTCAGGCAAGTAGGAGACAAAGAACACCATCTGAATAGGTTCCTGGAGAAAAGGGGAAGGAAAATTAAAAAAAAAAAAAAAAAAAACTTCTGCTATTTTATCACAGAAGCCTGGACTGAAAGACTAGATTCTACCACCTAATTGTGCTTAGACAAGTTTAATTTCTCTGAGCTTCACTTTTCCCTATCCATAGATGAGGATAATAATATCTGCCTCAGAGGGTTGTTGCAAAGGTTAGATGATTTATGCAAACCGGCTGCCATAGAACGTATGTAATCAGCACTCCACAAATGGTAACTAGGATAATTAGAAGGCAGTTCAGGTTTCAGGGGCTCTAGAATCAGAAGTACCTGGATTTTAATACTGGTTCTGCTGCTCAACCTACCAGGATTACCTCGGGCAAGTCACTTAATTTCCCAGTTACCTCATTGGTGAAATGGCAATATCATGACGCTAACCATATTTCTTAGAGGTGTTATGAGTGAGGCTCAAGATAGACACAGCCTTTTATGAAGAGCACTAGGTATGATGTGTGACATCTAATAAACACTCTGTTGTGAAGGGTTTAGGTTTTGTGTGTGTGTGTGTGTGTGCGTGTGTGTGTGTGTGTGTGTGTGTGTGTGTGTCGTGATTCACCTATTTTTGTTGAACCAAGATTTGCCAAAATGGAGCAATACTTATGAATGAATTCAAGCCCACTCAACCTGTACATAGCATATTGCATAGAATGGATATAAACTTCAGCTCGGGTCTTTGAGTTACGTATTTTGTTTCTGAAAGGGAATAAGAGGCTCTCCACTTAGGGTTGCATACACAATACAAGAGGACCCAAGCCCCCTTTATGGTTATTACAATAGATGTGTACTCACTGAGCTGGCAGCTATTAAAATAAACATAGGACTGAGTATTAATGATCAGAAAGCAAGAAGTGGTGCCTCCTGTCATTGGGTGGCTGACACAGATGAGGTGGGGGGTTTCCGTTGTTGTTGTTGTTCTTGCTATTCTTGTTTTTCAATGATTTTTGAAATTTAATTTAAAGACAAAGTGATTTTAATCTCTCCAAGCTGTGCAGGATAGTGCTATAGAATTCATTATGTCCATTATGCTCATGCAAACGTTGATGGTACACAATCTTAGCAACACCCTAATTTATGCTGTTGTTTTGTTACTATTCAATGCATAACAGGATCCGTGGAGCCTGATTTCAGGTGAGAGAGCCAGAATACAGGTCAGCTTGTGCACAGCCGCGCTCCCTATTCCAGGGGGCCTCTCCACTCAGTCACTGGAGGCGGTGTGTGGCTGGTGCTCCGGACTGCCGGAGAACGGAACGAGGGGTGTCTTCCCAAAGGGGCAGTTTTCTTGAAGGGTAAGTCATTTAAGATATTTTTGTGTGTGTGTGAATTCAAAGATCTGCAGATGTGCTAGGGGGTCTATTAATTTGAAGTCATTTTAAAAATACAAACTGCAAAGTGAGTTCTTGTAAACAAGGACCATTTCTGGCACTGCCCCCAGACTCCTGGGGAAAACCATTCAATATCCTCTGCTGTTGCAGATACTTTGGGAGAAAAAAAAAAAAAAGCACTTTTTTTTTTTCCCAAGTACTTCAGTGGATTTTCAAGCAACGGTGTTACTGGAGTACATTTTATTTAGCTTTTGAAGTTTGTGGGCTTAGTATTTCTAATTATCTTTTTAGGTTTTTAACATAGCTAATATCTGTATGTGGTCATCAAAGGCAAATAGTAAAAAAAGAGAGAGACAGCGTGCCAGATATAAAACATCTACCTGCCTCTTCCATCCTCAGCCCCCTTCTCAAAAGTCATCATTATTAGCACTTGATTGTTTAGCCACATCCTCCAAATTAATACTTATTGTCATAACAATAGTTGATTGATCAGATTCATAGTCTCACCAGTTGAATTCAAAATGGCATGATTCTTTGAGAAGAGTGCCTGAAAGCTGAGACTGGGGCTAGGGTTCACAGATGCTGTGGGAGGCAGGAGGGCAGGGAAGGGCTAGCAAAGATTTCTAAATGTGGACCTTTATCCATGCCCTAAGCCAGGACTTTCCTATGAGGTTGGCTGAGTGACCCGAGGGCAAGTTGCTTCAAACAGCAGAGTCATAGTTTCTCATTCACAAAAGGAAGAATTTGGAGAGAAGGCAAACTCTAAAGTCCCTTCCAGTTTCAACATCCTCCAGCTCCATCATTTTTTCCATAAGGCACAATCAATGAAAGGACCAGGAGTAGGTGATTTAATCCTACCTGAGAACATTTTAAAATACCTAACAGAATCGTAACTGAATAGTCTCTGACTCACAGCCGTCATTTACAGACTGTGTAGGTGGGTTGACGTTGGCAAGTAAAATTACAAATGTAAAGATTTACATTAATGTCAAGACCATGAAGCTGAGCAACAAAATTACAGCTTGGGGTTTTAGGTCAAAGGTGATCTGATTTACCTCAAAATAATTAACATCTGTCTTTTCAAAGCCTCATCTTATTTATTATGTGTAATGTGCACTTCTGTGTGCAGGTTGAGATTGATTTGAACAACAAATATTGGATGCTATAATTTGGGGATGCAAACAAAATGCGTTGTGTTCCGCTCCACATGTTTTGAGGAGCTTTCCTATCATTTTTGGCCATTATTTGCTGTATGTTCAGGTGAACAAGGTCAGAGGCATGGTGCTCTTCTTAACCAAAGGCTCAAAAGAGCCTTTGGTATCCCAGCAACAAATATAAACACTGTGCAAGTGACAGATTGGGTGGTTGCTTTCACAGGACCCTCTTCGGAGAGAAAACTGGGTTGAATTAAAGGAGTCTATTAATCCATGGCTTTCCGGTGGTTGCCAATGGAGGGGGCGGTGCAAGCGGGTCCTATGGTCCTACATCCACAGGAGGGGGAGGTATTTCCTTGGGCAACTTTTTCAAACCAGGGAAGAAATTTAGTACTGAGATTTAAGAGAATATGCCCAATCTAATCACATTAGCGACATTTCACTGCCTCTAATGTTTCCACTCCCTGAACGGACATGCTTGTGGCTGCAAAGACATAAGCAAAGCAGAGTCGGCTAAATAGCTGGTGAGAGATCAACTTGTGAGGGCCTCATGTTTGTGAGTGAAAAGGAAAACTGCTCTGAGTGCTAAGGGCCGACTGAGGAGAAGGGATGTGGAGCAGAGGCTGATGTGCTATGACACAAAGCATATCTCCCCTCACAGCCACCCCTTGCAAGGGCCCCTTGAAATCCTTTGGAGGGGCCTTGCAATGCATTCATTTGCTCAGACAGTCTGGTAAAATTTTCAAAAGATTTTTTTTTTTTAAGAAAATGTCAAATTCTATAAGCGGATACTTCCACAAATCCTGGATCCATGCCTGCTGTGGACCTGGAGTCAATAGAGTTCGGAGCCAGCTCGGTTACAGGAGGGTGGAGGCAGGCTAAGGCTTAGGACTTCCTTATCAGCTGATCTCTCTGCGTGGAGCCTACCAACTCCTCAGCTTCCCGCTCAAGACTCATAACAAACTTTTGGGCAAGAAGTCTAACTTCCAAGAAATTGTTTCATTTCATAGTCAACTTTTACTGAAACTGCTTTGTGCCTCAGTTTCCCCATCTCAACTATGAATATGACAACAGAACCAATGTTAGAGAAATCATGTGGCAGAAAGAGATGAATATGTGTAATGTTCTTTGAACAATGTTGGGTGTCTGGTTTTTTAAAATATTTTATTTTTATTTGTTTAAGAGAGAGAGAAAAAAATAGGCAGATAGAGAGAGAAAATGGAAACATTTGCAGGGCCTTTGGCCACTGCAAATGAACTCCAGAAGTGTGCGCCCCCTTGTGCATCTGGCTTACATGGGTCCTGGGGAATCAAACCTGGGACCTTTGGCTTTGCAGGCAAGTGCCTTAACAACTAAACCATCTCTCCAGCCTGGGTGCCTGCTTTAAACAACTTTTTGTTGTTTTATTTTTGTTGTTATTTTTTTTATGGTTGTTCATATATTTTCTCTCTCTCTCTCTTTCTCTCTCTCTCTCTCTCCTTCTCTTTCTTTGTTTTACAAGTTCTGAGGATCAGAAACCAAACCCTCATTTATGTTAAGTACTTACTTTAGCACTGGGCTACATTCCCTAGCCTTTATACAACTTTGGTGTTGTTATGACTGTTAATTGCTTTGTCAAATTCTTTTATTTTCATTTTATTGATGGGAGACTGGTATAATGGATTTGTCCTTGATCTGCCCTGTTTTTGGCAGTACTAGGGGTTATACTTAGGGCCTTATGCATAATAGCAAGAAATCTGCTATTGAGCTATATCCTCAGCCTGAGCTGAACATTTTTTAACAGTCTCAACAAAATGACACATGAATTTAATAGAAAGTAAATCAAACACACACAGTACACACATAGAAAAAAGCAAAAGATTGTAGCTGGGTATGGTGGCACATGCCTTTAATTCCAACATGTGGAAGGCAGAGGTAGGAGGATTGTTATGAGTTCAAAGCCAGTCTGAGACTACAGAGTGAGTTCCAGATCAGCCTGAGCTACAGTGAGACCCTACCTCAAAAAAAAGGGGGCTGGAGCCGGGTATGGTGGCGCACACATTTAATCCCAGCACTTTGGAGGCAGAAGTAGGAGAATCACCTTGAGTTTAAGGCCACCCTGAGATTACATAGTGAATTCTCTAGATCATCCTGGGCTAGAGTGAGACCCTCCCTCAAAAAATCAAAAACAGAAAAAAAGGGAGGGTTGGAAAGATTGCTCAGTGGTTAAAGGAACTTGCTTGCAAAAACCTGACAGCCTGAGTTTGATTCCCCCAGTACCCATGTGAATGAAGCCAGATGCACAAAGTGGCACATGTATCTAGAGTTGGTTTGCAGTAGAAAGAAGCTCTGACACACCCATTCTCCCCTTTCTCTCATTCTCGCTTGCTCTCTCTCTCTCCTTGCAAAAAATTAAATAAAATATTTTTAAAGGAAAAGGTTGTATTGAAAGTAAATGATGGTTGAACGGCCACTTAAAGCCAAATTCCCAGCCGGGTGTGGTGGCGCACGCCTTTAATCCCAGCACTCGGGAGGCAGAGGTAGGAGGATCGCCATGAGTTCGAGGCCACCTGAAGAATACAGAGTGAATTCCAGGTCAGCCTGGGCTAGAGTGAGACCCTACCTCAAAAAAGAAAAAAGAAAGCCAAATTCCCAAGGTGGTTCATGCATCTGGAGTTTGTTTGCAGTGGCTAGAGGCCATGGTGCATCCACTGTCTCGCTCTTTCTTTCTGCCTCTTTCTCTCTCACTCTCTCTCAAATAAATAAATAAGAATACACACACACACACACAGTATGGTCTCACTGTAGCCCAGGCTGACCTGGAATTCACTAAGGAGTCTCAGAGTGGCCTCAAACTCACAGCGATCCTCCTACCTCTGCCTCCCGAGTGCTAGGATTAAAGGCGTGCGACACCACGCCTAGTTTAAGAATATTTTTTATCATAGCTGGTTACACAAAATGGCCTGGATATCCATGACCTCACAGTGCCTGACACTACCTACACAAGGCCATCATAATAGGAGGAAAAGATGATGACATCAAAATAAAAGAGAGACTGATTGAGATGGGAAGGGAATATGATGGAGAATGGAGTTTCAAAGGGGAAAGTGGGGGGAGGGAGGGCATTACCATGGGGTATTGATTATAATCCTGGAAGTTGTTAATAAAAAATAAATAAATAAAAATAAAATAGCTGGTCATGGTAGTGCACATCTTTAATCCCAGCACTGGGGAGGCAGAGGTAGGCGGAATGCTGTGAGCTCGAGGCCAGCCTGAGACTGTATAGTGAATTCCAGTTCAGCCTGGTTAAAGTGAAATCTTACCTCGAAAAACCAAAAAGAAAAAAAAAAAAAAAGAAGAAAGGAAGGAAGAAAATGAGACTCTTGGAGTGAACTGCAAAGGAATATGTGGTTTTCATGGCAATCCTGAACACTAAATCATAGCCCTTATTTTTACAACACTGATTATGAAAGGGAGCAAAGGCCAAAACTGTAGCTGGCCTGCCTCACAAACAACCTGCGCTGCTCAGCCAGCCACCCCTGTGCGATCACCAGCGTTCTCATAGCTATGTTTATTCTTGCAGTATTTCAAGGAATCCATGACCCCCAGCCAGATTGCCCAACCATGTGACTTCACTCCCCAGGGAAAGAAGCTCCCAGGAAGAGACATCCTACTGAGATGTTTCAAGTCAAAAGATCTCCTTTCACATTTGCAAGTAAGCTCAGGTTTCAGGAGTCTATTCATTATAAAAATTGAGCCTTGTGGTGGGGGGGAGGCGTGTGGCTGGGGATGTAGCTCCTTGGTAGAATGTTTTGCGTCCCTCATATTACACATGCACAAGGCCAAGGTTCACTCCCCAGCATACACCACACACACACACACACATGCACACGCACACACACGCACACATGCACGCACACACAAAAGCACTCATGCTCTTTGAAGCGGCTTCATTTCAGAAATAAAATCAGAGGGTAAAAGCATTTTGGCTTCTGGGTAAAAGTATCCTGTTTGCCAATTAGTATAAAAAAAATCTGGGGCTGGAGAGATGGCTTAGCGGTTAAGCGCTTGCCTGTGAAGCCTAAGGACCCCGGTTCGAGGCTCGGTTCCCCAGGTCCCACGTTGGCCAGATGCACAGGGGGGCGCACGCGTCTGAAGTTCGTTTGCAGTGGCTGGAAGCCCTGGCGCGCCCATTCTCTCTCTCTATCTGTCTTTCTCTCTGTGTCTGTCGCTCTCAAATAAATAACTAAAAAATTTTTTAAAAAAATCTGGGCTGGAGAGACGGCTTAGCGGTTAAGCGCTTGCCTGTGAAGCCTAAGGACCCCGGTTCGAGGCTCGGTTCTCCAGGTCCCACGTTAGCCAGATGCACAAGGGGGCGCACGCATCTGGAGTTCGTTTGCAGAGGCCGGAAGCCCTGGCGTGCCCATTCTCTCTCTCCCTCTGTCTTTTTCTCTGTGTCTGTCGCTCTCAAATAAATAAATAAATAAATAAATACATATCTCATTCACTTCCCTATGTCTCTATCTTGAGTCACATCACAAGCCATCACTGGTCAGTGCCTCACTTTTTTTTTTCTCATCAGGAAAATTGTAAACTAAGTTTTTTGTTTGAGTTGCAATATTCATGTTGTTTTATAGCAAAGAGGTGATTTTCATTAATTGATTGTCTGATTGCTACAGGGTCTCACTTTGTAGCTTAGGCTAGCTTGGAATGGAACTTCAATCCTTGTGATCCTCTTGCCTCAGCCTCCAAAGTTCTGCAAGCATATGCCAGCACATCCATCTGGTTTCTTACAGAAATGGTTTCTAGAGCTAGCTTGATTGAATTCAATGAAAGCAGCTTCTGTTGATGAAATAACCAATATTGCTAGGTCCCAGGGACTGTTCTGAAGCTACACACTCAGAATCATAACTCACTGTTTTAACCTTTTCTATGCCACATGTTGTATCAAGTACTTCACATGGATTAACCCTGAGAAGTAGGTAATTTATCCATAATGGGTCATAAAATGTATTGAAATATGAACCAGCCAGGCAAAGTGATGCATACGTGTAACCGTAGCACTTAGGAGACAGAGTTAAGAGAATTTCCAGTTCAAGGCCAACCTGCTCTACATAGTGAGAATTTGTGAAAATAAAATTGAAAATTAAAACCAGCCAGTTTTAGGATCAACCAAGAAAATCCATTTGACAAATACCAAGTAGAAATTGTTGTCACAGGGCTGGAGAGATGGCTTAGCAGTTAAGGCACTTGCTTGCAAAGCCTAAGGACCCATATTTGATTCTCCAGATCCCACCTAAGCCAGACGCATGAAGGTGAGGCAAGCACAAGGTTGCACATGCCCACTAGGTGGTGCAAACATCTGGAGTTTGATTGCAGTGGCTGAAGCCCTGGTGTGCCAATTCTCTTTCCCTCTTTCTCTAAAATAAAAATTCAAAACTAAATAACATTAACAAAGAAATTGTCACAAAAGTATCATGTGCAGAATTTCTTCTTACAGTATGGATGATTTTAGCCAGTTTAGGGATTACTGTTATACAAAATACTTCAGCCTTAAAAAAAAAAAAAAAGAAAAGAAAAAGCCAGGTGTGGTGGCCTTTAATCCCAGCATTCAGGAGAGACAGAGGTAGGAGGATCATCATGAGTTTGAGGCCGCTCTGAGACTACATAGTAAATTCCAGGTCAGCCTGGGCTAGAGCAAGGGATACCCTACCTTGAAAAAAAAAAAAAAAAAAAAAAACTTCGGCCTTAGAGTTCTTTATTTAAATTTTGTGTTGTTTTTTTTTTTAAGTTTCTTTAGCTTTTCCAGGACAAGCCTTCCTTTGCAATCAGAGCTCATGTCAGGGAATGCTGAGCACTGTGAAGTTACAATCCTGAGGCTGGCATGATTAGATCATTGGGTAAGGCCCCAACTGACTAGCACAACCATGAGCCAGTAACATTGAGCACCCTTCACCTATAGCAAGAATGGCCCTCAGAAAAATGCCGAGGCTTGGGCTTTTGGCTGTTTTCTCTGGTTAAACCGCCTATGGAGAGACAGTAGCAACCCCTTGAATTCTCTTGAAACCTATGCAGATGCTCGCAGTCTCATTTGCCATTCCTGGATCCATCATTCATTCTCATCCATCCAAACCTCGCTGCAGGATTGATTTTTCTCTAATGTATCCTTCCTTCCCCAACCTGCCCTTCACAGGCTGCCAGAGCACAGTACTTCAAGATCCAGCTCAGACCACACCTCCTCCATAGCCTTCCCACACTCTCCCAGGCAGTACCTAGTACCTATTCCTCTCTCTCTATCTCTCTCTCCCCTTTGGACTTCCAACACACTGTATGTCAGCTCCATGAGGGCAGGCATTTTGTCTGTTTCATTCATGATTGTATCTCCAGTGCGTAGGACAGTACTTGGCACATAATAGACATTCAAGAAATATTTGTGCAGGGGCTGGGAAGATAGCTAAATAGTTAAAGTTGCTTACTTGCAAAGCCTACTGGCCCCAGTCCAATTCCCCAGCACCTATGTAAAACCATAGCAAAGACCCTGGTATGCATGCACACACATATGTATGCATGCACACACACATATACACAAATCAGTTAAACTGAAAATGAAATATTTGTTCAATAAATAAATTATAATGGTTATTGCATGGTATGGTGACTGTGTTTACTTGTCTGTCTCCATTAGGGGCTATGTCGTGCTCCTCTTTACATTCTTAATACAAAACATAGAACCTAACACATAGTGGATATGTGACAGTGATTGGAGAAAGAAATGAATGAAGGAATTTTGTCTGGACCCAGCCCCTTGATACCTAGTACAATTCTGCATCTGCATAACATTTTAAGCCACTCTGACTATATTGTCTTTAACCAGAGTGCTTAGAGGGAGGAACTGAATATATAGCAGGTGTTGGGAAATGACATGGTTTCTATACTGCTGTTATATTGTCCAAGCTAAAGAACCCGAGAGCCAGGAGTGTAGGATAATCCCCTCCCTACACTTGTGAAGACCACAGAGAACTCCACATCATGTGCATCTACCAGCCTCTGAACATATCCTGGCCAGTTCATCATGAGCTTTTAACACAGCACCCTCCACATAGTACTTGATGGACATCTGGTATGATGGTGGCAGTAATGAACACTGGCTGTCGCACAAAATGACTCAGGCCACTCCAAGGGGAGAAGAGCAGTCATGTTATTGGGGCACCTGAGGACACTGCCATTAGAGCTGTACCAACTGCATACCCATGTGACTGATTAGTGCTGATTAGACCAGGCATGCTCCCAGGCCTGGGCATAAGGTGCCAGGCTCTTAAGACAAGACTAGCCAGGGAAAGCGATGAGAAACCTAGAGTGGATATCTGACCCTTTGACCTGCTTTAAAAGCCAGTGAGATTTTTTTTTATTGTTGTTATTCCCTCTCACATGCCTTCCCCTTTCACAGTACCTAATCTTGTCATTTCCTAAGCTTTTACTATGGACCAGGTCCTCCTCTAATTGTTTATGGCTTCACTCATTTAATCCTCTTAGCACTCTTAATGCAGGTGCTAGGATCGCCATTTTATAGATGGGAAAACTGAGGTAACTGGCAAGTTACATATAACAGCTACCTCCTGGACCTCCACTTTGAGAGTCGGAAAACAGCACGCGATTGTGTAGTGTCTGCAAAATGACTAGGAAGGGGAGAGCTTCAGGCTGCGGAGTATGGGCCTGGTTGGGGACTGAAGCATCATCAGAAGCCTAAAGAGAGGCTTCTGCAATGACTGCATGGTTCTGCCCCCTTTCCAGCAGTGTGACCATGGACAAGACACTAAGCTCTCAGTGCTTCCCTTTGGCTCAGTCGTGAAATGGAATCAAGAATGGCACCTGCATAGGGCTGTAGTGGGGATTAAATGAGTTAGGACTTACCAGGCGTTTAGTGCAAACTTAAGTACTTTGTTCAGAGGCCGCGGGGCTCTCTCGGAGGCCTGTGTCTTTAGGTGCCAGGATTTTCAATGAGGAACTTTGTAAGGGATGCCATCGTCGTCAGAGTGGTGGGTAAAACACTCCTTGGCTGGGAATATGGAGGGTAGCAGAAGGAAACGCCGCCACCTGCCTGCCACGCCTAGCACCAAGGACAACAAGGAGATAGGAGGATTGGGAACGCCCCGGATGGAAAACGTAAGTGCTAGAAGCTTAATGGGAACTGACAGCAGCTCACGATGCCGGCCAGACGAAATAGAAGAGGAGAGCTGTAAAAGGCGCAGAGTGACGCAGCCGCAACTGCGGCGGCATGGGAGAGCCAGCCCCTTCCGCATCCAGTCGGCGGGGTTTTAGCCGCCCTTTTCGAAGCTGCCTGCAGAGGGCGCGCTTCCCGACACTGCGCCAGAGGGCCGCCGCTGCCTGTTCTGGATGCTGGCTGCCTGCCACCTATCACAATCCGACCCAACTCCTCCAAAAAGCCTCCCCTCTGCATTCTAACCACACATGCTTGCTCCCCTGAGCCCTCAAAACATCATCAGCAATGCATAATTTAGAACCTGGATGTATGCCTGCTGCTCGGCTAAGTGTGTGTGGGATGTATCCGACAAGTCTTGGCCCCTCTACAGTATCTTACCTAGTAATTCAACCTCCCGTACAGTAGCAGTCACATGGTATTTGCCCAGCACATGCTTGACGTGCCTCAACTTGTAGTGGTCTCAAAGAAGACTCTCAGGGTCCCCGATGTCATAGAGCCTCAAGGTCGTAGAAAAGACATACAAGGATGCCTGGCTGGCCTCTGTTACCACTTTGAGCCTGCCCTGACCAGATGGTGTCAGTATAGTCCACCTCAGAAGGGAACAATGTCTTTGTGCAAAGCAAATCCGTGTGCAGGGCACGTGATTGATAAAGAAACATTTGCCGAGCTCCCACCTGGGCGCAGAGCCACACTTAAACATAATTCTTCCCCCGCCCTCCCGAGGCAGCAGGGAGAAAATTGGGACGGCAAGAAACTGAGTCAAAAACAAAAACATCCCTCATGAGCTGTGTGGTTTTAGGCACACAATGTCCCTTCTCTGAGCCTCACTTTCCTCCTCTATATTTCTGGCAGAAACCCTGTCACTATTTCACTTTCCTTAAGAGGAAGTTATTTAAATTACATTTTTCAAATTAAAAGACAAAATGAGAGAGATGTTTTGTGGCAACATATGATAAAATAGCAATGGCAGCTCTTTGTTAACTGAAAGATGCTCTAAAAAGTTTTGCCCAAGCCGGGCATGGTGGCGCACGCCTTTAATCCCAGCACTCGAGGCAGAGGTAGGAGGATTGCCGTGAGTTCAAGGCCACCCTGAGAATACAGAGTGAATTCCAGGTCAGCCTGGGCTAGAGTGAGACCCTACCTCAAAAATAAAAAAAATAAAAAATAAAAAAAAGATTTGCCCATTGCCCTTTTTCTTTTCTTTTCTTTTCTTTTTTTTTTGTTTTGTTTTGTTTTGTTTTTCGAGTTAGGGTCTCAGGCTGGCCTAGAACTCACAGCAATACTCCTTACCTCAGCCTCCTGAGTGTTAGGATTAAAGGCATGTACTATCATGCCAGGCAGGTTTGCCCTTTTTCCACTGCTGAAATACAGAAATAAGCACTCAATAATGTTTCATGGGTCATGTTAAGGTGATAAAATCCATTTACAGATATGAAAGTTAAGGATGGAGCACATCAAATATGTACCACATGACTTTGTCCTGATACTTGAGTTATAAAGATAAGTGTTGAATGAATTCAGAGAAGGGAGCAGTGACTTTGAATGGAGGTCAGGGAAGGATTCCACACACAGACAAGATTGGAGATGGGCCATGATAATTGGCTTGAATTTTGGCAAGAAGGCATGGAGGGCTGGAGAGATGGTTTAGCGCTTGCCTGTGAAGCCTAAGAGTGAGACCCTACCTCAAAAAAAAAAAAAAAAAAAAAAACTTCCCACAAGTTGGCCTGGAGGGAGAGTTCAGTTAGTAAAGTGCTTGCCTTGCAAGCATAAGGACCTTAGCTCATCCTCAGAACTCATATTGAGGGAAAAAAAAAACAAACAACAACAACAATAAAAACCACCAGGTGTGGTGTCATGGGTTTGTAATCCCAGAGCTGAAAAGGCAGAAACAGGAGGCTCCCTGGGGTTCGCTGGCAAGCATACGTGGAGGGTTCCAGATCAGTGAGAGACCCTGCCTCACAAAAGGTGAAGCGCATTTCTGAGGATGATGCCTGAGGTTATCCTCCACATGCATGTAATGCTCATGCACATCTACACACAAGCACCTCCCCACATACAAACATGCACACAAAAATATTCCCCACAGATTTCAAGATTTGAGGCAAGCAAACCAACAGAAACGAGGAGGATACAGATGCTTGAAACAAGGCCAGCACTCCCCACCCCCACCCCCTGCAATGAGATTACAAATTCCAAGATGGGGAGACCAGAGGGATTTCTAATGGGTTCATCCCAGTACCCTTAGCTTAAAGACTAGTGACCACCACACAAAAAGGGCTAAAGAAAGATTCTCTGATCCAATGGGTAACTGTAGCCGTTTATATAAAAGGCAAGGACTGTGGAGTCAGAAAGCCCTGAGTTACATTTTATTGCCTGACTGACCTTGAGCAAGTTGCTTAACATCTCTAAGACTCGTTTTCATTTCCCAGAAATACTACCCACCTCACAGAGTTGATCTGAAGATTAACTAACATAATATGTATCAAGTACATGCTACAATTTTTAAAAATTATGTTATTTTTATTTATTTATTTGATAGAGAAAGAGGGAGAGAGAGGGAGAGAATGGGTGTGCCAGGGCCTCTGGGTACTGCAAACGACCATGCGCCACCTTGTGCATCTGGCTAATGTTGGTCCTGGGGAATCGAACCCGGGTTCTTTGGCTTTTCAGGGAAACGCCTAAACCGCTAATTATCTCTCCAGCCCAACTGCAATTTTTGAGAACACTTAATAGCCATTGTGATCACACACCTTTCACTGGAGAAGATTTTTTTGGAGTGGTTGACACACAGTAGGTATAGGTAGTCAGCTAGTAAGATCTTTGAACATTTTCTCCCTATAGGCAGTGGGAACTTGGTATGAGAAGTAGGACGTTAAATGGCAAACCTGAACATGGTGTGAGTCATGGGTTGAAATGGAAAAGAAGGAAACCCAGGGAAGAGGCTGTTGGAACAGTAATGGAGTTTGGACCAGGCTGTGTGGTGGGGGTTGGCAAGAAAGGCATAGCAGTGAACAGGGCATCAGCAGGACCTGTTAGTTTTGAAAAGAGACGAGTGCAAAATAGAAAGGGAACCTGTGTATGGGCTCAGAAAGCTGCAATACCTGCCAACTGTGTTTACTTACTGAAGGGCTGAGTGCCAGCTCTAACTTGTCAGAGTAAATGAACCCAAGACACTCACAGAGTTGCCTGATCCGTGAAGGTTAGAATGGCCAACATCTAAGCTCTGCGAAAATTTCAGCCATGGTATTTGCTCCAGAATTTCTGAAGCTGCCCATATTTACTTGTGCTTTCAAAGTGTCAAGAAAGCACCATCCACAAGAGGGCAGGTGGTATCTGGCTAAGATCAGTTTCAATGGCAATGCAGTATTGTTAGAAGGAAATCTTCCCCCACGTATTCCATATCTACCTGCATAAGTAGGAACTATGAGCAGGAACTGTGATCACAGAGGTGTGTGGGTTGAGCTGTGACTGTGCTGGGATGCCACAGGACTCTTGCTGGAGTACAAGGCCATAACACTGGGTGGTCGTTCAGCCTTGGCACTTCTACCAGCCCCAATCTCACAGCTGTCCCTCTGTTTGCATTTCCCTAGCAGGAGTTTTCAATCAGGCAAGTACCCCTTGCAAGCAGAACCCAGGAATGGGCCCTGTAGAAATCCAGAAGAAATCAAAGATCACTTTAATGAGCAGAATCCAATGGAAGGGAAGAGGAAACCCCACATTGGTTCAGAGAGTGCCTCTGGGATCACAGAAACCTGGGTTCAGATCTCAGTTCTCTGTTCTCTGGCCTAGAACACCAGGTTGCTTAAACACCCGAGCCTCAGTTTTTCATTGGTAAGATGGGGGGATAATACCAGGACTTATCTCACAGGGTAGTTGTGGGGTTTCAATGAACTCATACATAAATGAGATCACAAAACACAATTAAGTGCTTTGCTGACACACAGGAAACAATAGCAGAGATCCTTGCTATTGTTGGTAGGAACAATAAAGCAATATGGTTCCACTGAATATACTGAAAGTAGAACAATTGGAAGATACAAATGGCAGGTCAGGAGGCGGGGAGATAGCGTGGTAGATAGAGCGCATACCATGCAAGTGTGAGTAGCTGGGTTCAGATCCCCAGAACCCACACAAAGCTGGACGAGTTAGCATGTGTCTGCCATCCCAATATGTCTACAGCAAGATGGGAGGTAGGTAAAGGGGAACTGCCCCAAACTGCAGGCCATCTAGCCTGGTGATCAGAGACCTTGCCTCAAGGTAGATGGCAAAGACTGACATCTGAGGTTGTCCTCTGACCTCCACACATGAGCATGTGCACACCACATACTGCCATGTTGAAAATGTATAAATAGGGCTGGAGAGATGGCTTAGCGGTTAAGCGCTTGCCTGTGAAGCCTAAGGACCCCGGTTCGAGGCTCGGTTCCCCAGGTCCCACGTTAGCCAGATGCACAAGGGGGCGCACGCGTCTGGAGTTCGTTTGCAGAGGCTGGAAGCCCTGGCGCGCCCATTCTCTCTCTCTCCCTCTATCTGTCTTTCTCTCTGTGTCTGTCGCTCTCAAATAAATAAATAAAAAATGAACAAAAAAATGTATAAATAAATACAAATGGAAGTGAGGAGGCGGTTGCCCAGAGTGGTTGAAAGTGAAGGAGTTGGGAGGGCAGAGTGAGGAGACATTTCAGGCAGAGGGAGAGAGAGGATGTTTGAGTTGGCAAGTGACTTCCGGGCTGGTTCCAATCTGCGTAACTGATGGGACCAGCCTGACACGCTACAGGAGGCTGCATTACTTCTTGTCTCAGTAGGAAGAAGTCAGAAAAGTGACATAAAGGAAAAAGTGTCTACAGTGATTATTAGAATAGTCCCTTCGTTTCTAGCCTCAGCATTTCAGAACAGCGAGGCAAATCCATGAAAGCTAGGAGCAATGAGCACTAATGCTCACTACCCTGGAGGAAGATAGGAATATGGAACAAGACAATCTGGAAGTTTCTTTGGTCTAGGCCCTGAACTTATATAGTTGTCCCACAGTTTCCAAGGGGGAATTGGTTCTAGGACCTGTCTGCCAACAAGAATACTAAAATTATTCATTGTTTCTCTCTATCAGCCTCTCTCTCTCTCTCTTTCCCTCTCTCTCTCTTTCTTTCTATGTTTCTTTCTCTCTCAAATAAATTAATTAATTAAATATTTTTATAGAAAAAAAGGGCTACAGGGGCTGGAGAGATGGCTTAGCAGTTAAGGTGTCTGCCTGCGAATCCTCCAAGAGCCCAGGTTCAATTTCCCAGTCCCCACGTAAGCCAGATGCGCAAGGTGGTGCTTGTGTCTGGAGTTCCTTTGCAGTGGCTTGGAGGCCCTGGGGCATCCTCTCTCTCCCTCTTTTTCTCTCTCTCAAATAAATATATAGGGCTGAAGAGATAGCTTAGCTGTTAAGATGTTTGCCTGCAAAACCTAAGGACCTGTATTTGAAATCCCCAAATCCCGTGTAAGCCAGATGCACAAGGTGAAACATGCAAGGTGGCATCTGGAGTTCAGTTCCAGTGACTGGAGGCCCTGGTGTGCCAATTCTTTCTGTCATAAAAATAAATAAATAAATAAAGTTACTAAAAATATTTTAAAGGGCTGGAGAAATGGCTTAATAGTTACAGTGCTCACTGGCAAAGCCAAAGAGCCCATGTTAGATTCCCCAATACCCACATAAAGCCAGATGCACAAAATGATGCATGCATCTGGAGTTCCTTTGCAGTGGCTAGAGACCCTGGTGCACCCATTCTTTCTTTCTCCCTATCTGTCCCTCTCTCTCTCTCTTTCAAATAAATAAAAAAAATAGTTTTAAAAAATAATACTAAAATTCATGCATGTTTAAGTCCCTTATGTTGGGGCTTGGCAGAATGATAGGATACTTGTGTAGCATGTGTGAGGCTCTAGTACTACTACATAAAATAAAAGACTCAGTATTCTGCATGTAACATATATACATTCTTCCATATATTTTGAATCATCTCTAGATTACTTATGACAACTAATATAAAATAAATGAATACTAAACTGTATTATTTTAGGGAAATGACAGGAACTCAGGTCCCCATGCTGACACAATAAGTGCTTTACTAACTGTGCCACTTCTCAGCCCTCAGATATGATTTTAAAAAATGGGCTGGAGAGCCGGGCGTGGTGGCGCACGCCTTTAATCCCAGCACTCGGGAGGCAGAGGTAGGAGGATCGCCGAGAGTTCGAGGCCACCCTGAAACTACATAGTGAATTCCAGGTCAGCCTGAGCCAGAGTGAGACCCTACCTCAAAAAACAAAAAAAAAACAACAAAAAAAAGGGCTGGAGAGATGGCTTAGCAGTTAAGGTGTTTGCCTACAAAGCCTAAGGATCCAGGTTTGATTCCCCAGTACCCACATAAAGCCAGTGTAAAAATTGGTTCTTCTGGAGTTCATTTGCAATGGCTAGAGGTCCTCACACACCCGTTCATCCTTTTTCTCTCTCTCCTTGCAAGTAAATAAATAATATTTTTTTAAAAAAAGATCATTCATCTAGAACCAGGCATGGTAGCATATGCCTTTAGTCCCAGCACTCAGGAGGCAGAGGTAGGAGGATTTCTGTGAGTTCGAAGTCACCCTGAGACTACAAAGTGAATTCCAGATCAGGCTGGGCTAGAGTGAAACCCTACCTAAAAAAAAAAAAAATTCAGTCTACAGTAGATAGGTGTGGAACTAACAGATACAGAGGACCAACTTGCATCTATAGTTCCAAGATCACCCAATGAGACCCAGAGGTTAACACATAATCACCGCAGGTATCAGTGGCAAAATGCCATCCCAGGGCCTATAATCTCCCCCCACACACACACATGCAATCTTCCCCCACCCTTCTATAGGAGCAGTAAACCGAAAGATGACTGTTTGCTTGTTTTGAAACAGATTCTCACTCTGTAACCAAGGCTGGCTAAAACTCACTATATAGACCAGCCTGGCCTTGAGGTTGCAGTGATCCTTTTGCCTCTATGCCTCTAAATTATAGGCATTAACCACCACACTGACTGGAAGGAGATAACTTTTTTTAGGCCCAGGGCCTGCTCTAAGGTTTTCATTTCCATGCTGATTTTGGAAGCTTAACTTTGCCTTTTAGGAGATCCTTTTAGAGTCCTGACTTGGACCCAACAGAGCTGGGCTCTTTCCTCTCTGCCCAAATACCAAATACCAAGAGATAATAGAAAAAGCCTTTTATATTTAGCTTTAGGATATCATAAGTAATTTTTTGGCAGTATATTTCCCTTCCTAAATAAGGTTGGCTTAAGATCATATTAAAATTAACTTTATGGGAGGTAGTATAACAGTGAGAAAATGCCTTTACAGGCCAGTGGCTACAGGCTTGTAACCACAGTCTGGTTTCCAAGCTAGTCACCACCACTTCCTAGCTGTTTATCTAAGGCTCGATTTCTTCTTCCACAAAACACAGATAGCCAGAGTATCCTACTGGGTGTTTTCCTAGCCTACATGAAATCTAGTGCATTTAATGCTCTTACCCCCATGCTTCTCGTAGAAGCACTGAATTAGGTAGATAGGAAGGAGAATGTGTGAGACAAAGTCAGGCCCGGATTAAAAGCCTTCAGCCTGGAATCCAGAAAAAAAAAAAAAATTCCAAGGAGAATAACTTATTCACTTGTCACCTTGAAGCTCTCCAAAAGCTCCTATCTTGACTTTCTCAGGGCTGTGGCAGTTCCTTGACAGGTTTAGGCAGGAGCAAGCATGTGGTGTTGGCCTGAGACCAGCTGACCAGAGCCTGTTGGGAAACATTTCTCTATGGCAAGGGCAGGCAGAGAGCTAGGGACAGCAAGGTGAATGGTTTTTACCTGTGTCAAAGCAAAAGCACAGCTCTCACCTCACAGAGAATAAAAGATAGCTTATTCTATAGTGGTTAAGTGCTTGGCTATGAAGCCTAAGGACCCTGGTTCGAGGCTCGATTCCCCAGGACCCACGTTAGCCAGATGCACAAAGGGAAAAAAAAAAAGATAGCTTATTCTAGAGCCCAATATGACTGATCATCATGACCCAGGAACACAGATTCAAGTTATCCCAACATCCATGTTAACATTTTCATGAGGTCTTTAGAGTAAAAGAACAAAAGAAAGTCATAAATCAAGGCACTTTGAAAATGCCTCAGAGGTTAAGGCATTTGCCTGCAAAGCCTAATGAACCAGGTTTGATTCCCCAGTACCCACATAGACCCAGATGCACAGTGGCACATGTATCTGGAGTTTACAGTGTCTAGAGGCCCTAGAACATCCATTTCTCTCACACACTCTCTCTCTTCTCTCTCTCTCTGCTTGCAAATAAATAAATAAAATATTTTTAAAAAAAAACATACATTGGTAGAGAAGCTTGGAGAGAGCTCAGTGAATAAAGTGCTTGCTTGCTGCACAAGCATGAGGATATGAGTTCAGATCCCCAGCACCCACATAAATGCGCTGATTACAGCACCTATCTATAAGCCCAGCACTGGGGAGGTGGAAAAAGAAGGATGACTGAGTCTTTTGGCTAGTTTGTCTAACCCAACTGGTGAGGTCTGGATTCAGTGTCTCAGAAAGTAAGGTAAGAAACGATCAAGGGCTGGAGAAATGGCCTAGCAGTTAAGGTGTTTGCCTGCAAAGCCAAAGGACTCAGCTTTGATTCCCCAGGACCCACATAAGCCAGACGCACAAAGTGGTGATTGCATCTGGAGTTCGTCTGCAGCAGGTGGAGGCCCCGGCATGCCTTCTCTCTCTCTCTCTCTCTCTCCCCCTCTCTCTGTTAAATAATTTTTTTAATTTTAAAAATAACAAAAAGAAACAATCGAATAAGATACCCAATGTACATGTACATGTGTACACACACACACACACACACACACACACACACAAATACAGTAGTGGAAACATCAGGTAGGTGGGTTACAACAAAGCTGGGAAATTCTGCTATAGGTTTTAGATGTTATCTGATGACAATCACAGCCTTTAGGTTGGTGGAAGCTAATGGTCTCAGTATATTCCAAAAGTTTTCGTCTGACCACCTGAGAGTCACAAAAGTGTTAGGTTAATCATAGTGATGGGAATGAATGGCTATTAAGGGGGTAAAGATAGTCCAAGATAACTCGGCTCTGGATCTGCCACATTCCAATCTCCACAATCCGGAAGTTCTAATCAGGCCTTGGAGAATCTTTAACAGAGGCATGGCTTTCTTCTTGGAACTTCAGTTCACTTTAGTAGTCACATTTGGGAGAACAGAGAAGGAAGGGGAGGGGAAGCAGCCTGAGCCTATGAAAGGATACCACTTTTGCCTTAGGCAGTCTCACCTGCCTGGGTATTCTTGTCAGGTTAAATGACACACCTTGTATTTTCCTAGCTAGGGCAAGGTGGAAAGACTTGGGTAAATTCAGTCTATTTCCTGGATCCTCCTTTTTTTTTTTTTTTTTGAGAGCGACAGAGAGAGAGAATGGGCGCACCAGGGCCTCCAGCCACTGCAAACAAACTACCGATGCGTGCACCCCCTTGTGCATCTGGCTAACGTGGATCCTGGGGAATTGAGCCTCGAACCGGGGTCCTGAGGCTTCACAGGCAAGTGCTTAATCGCTAAGCCATCCCTCCAGCCCCCTCCATTATTTTTTAACAACCATAGCACTTCAACTATACCTTTTGGGAGTTTGAGGCAGGAGGACTGCTGCAAGTTTGAGCCAGCATAGGCTACATATTCAATTACAGACTAGTCTGGGCTACAAAGTGAGACTCTTATCTTAAGCAACAAAAATAATAATTAAAAAAATAAAACAGAGCTGGAGAGATGGTTCAGCAGTTAAAGAGCTTGCTTACAATGCCTGCTGGCCTGAGTTTGATTCCCCAGTCCCCATGTAAAGCCAGATGGAGTTTGTTTGCAGTGTCAAGAGGCCCTGAAGTGCCCATACTCTCACACCCTCTCAAATAAATAAATAAAAATTTTACAAATCAACAACAAACAGCATGCTTTTGTGAACTCTTTTCCTGCTAGCTCTAAGAATTCCCGCCGGGCGTGGTGGCGCAAGCCTTTAATCCCAGCACTCGGGAGGCAGAGGTAGGAGGATCACAGTGAGTTCAAGGCCACCCTGAGACTACATGTGAATTCCAGGTCAGCCTGGACCAGAGTGAGACCCTAACTCGAAAAACCAAAATAAATAAATAAATAAATAAATAAAAATCCAGAGCTCTCTACCCATCCCCCTTCTGCCCTCCTCCCCCACCTGACCTGACCTTGCCTTGAATGGGTGTGAAACCACCACCACCTCTGTGCTGAGAATAGGGAATGCCCCTCCCGCTTCCCCAGCTCATCAGCATACAATCCCAGTTCCCTCCCTCAGGGCAGTTTGCCTCCTCTTCTTCCCATCAACTCTCTCTCCAGCCTTCTCCTCGCTTGCCTGCTCTCTTTGTCTTCCCTGCTCCTGGGTACACGCTTCCTTCCACTCTCATTCTCTCCTGGGCCTTCCCGGGGGCACGCATCCCCCCTTCTCATCTTTCCTCTCTATTTCTTTATCTCTCTTTCTTCATCTCTCCCTCCTACCACCTATTACAATATGATTAAACCCCTGAAATCATTTGTCTCAGTACCTCTATCCCAACCCCAAACTTCTCCACTGCTGATTTCCTCATTTATTATTTTTTGTTGTTGTTTTGTATGTGGAGCTGGGGTTGCTTATGCTTAGTATAGGTGATATATGAGTAATTTGTGCCCCTGATGCCAAATTCCCAAGATACAAATGGTTTGCAAGCGCAAGATGGTCTCCTTCCCACGCCTGTGCCCGACTCAACCACAGGCCATTTGTGTTACGCAATCTGGTGTCTCCCTCTAGAGGTCATCCAGGCATATGCAAACGTACTATTTTAGTCCTCAAGAAAGCATTCTGACTCATATTCGCATTCCCAGTGTCTAGCAAAAGGCCAAAGCCACATGTGCCTTCAGGAAACGGTGAGATGGCTGGGGCTGGCGGTAGATCTACGTGCATGGCCAGCGTGCACAAAGCCCTGGGTTCAGTCCTGAGCATCGCATAAAATCCGGTGTGATCGCTCACCTGTTGTGCCAGCAATTGGCACCTGGGCTGCATGAGATCCTGTCTCAAACCACCGACGGGTTGGGCGGGGGGGGGGGGGGTAGAGAGAGAGCAAACATTGGATTGGTTGAATGTTTCCTCTCAAGTTTGTTGCCCTTATCCTAGCCACAAGAGTGGCTGAACTACGTAGGAGAAATTTCCACAAGCTTTTATCTGTTTGTTCTAACATTTCTGGGATTTTCTCAGGATTTAAATTCACGAAGAAGCCACCAGGGGGCTTCCTTATTCTACACAAATTCTTACCGTGCAGGAGAGAACTCAGAAGAGTACCCTGATGCCCAAAGTTTTCTTCCCTACACTGTTCAGGGAAAAATAAAAGCTCAAATACAGTTATGCCTTATTGGGTGATGGTTCCCTGGGGTAAGGGATGAAGAAATTTTGATGCTGCTCTTGCCTGTGGGGAGTCTCTAAACTCATGAATCTCAGAATGCTGCCTAGGAAAATCAAAGTGCAGGAGTTTCTGAACTACTGAGATATTCCTCAACTCCTGTTTGAGCTGGTTTTTCCAGGCAGTGCTGCCTCATTTATATCCCCCCCCCTTCCTCTCTAATATAGCCAGGGGACAGGCTGGACTTGTGCAGTTAATCCATATAAAAGAATGAAAAGGGAGGAGAGGGCCACACCTTGTCCTGTTCTATTATGACAAAGCTCGTATACTCTGGGAGGTGGCAGGTCAGAATGGTTAAGAGTCCAGAGTCACCCTGGGCTGGAATTCTGATTCTACCACTTATCATATGTGTGACATTAGGCAAGTTGCTAAGCCCCTTAGCAATTTTTTCCTTAGTGGGGGAAAAAAAGCCAAATGTGTTGTAGGAGGTATTCCTTACACAGAGAGAAAGAACCTAGAGCATAGCCCATAGCTGGGCTAAAATCACGGTCTAAAGACAGAGTTGTGTTGGCTCATGTTCTTACTATGAGATTGGGGAGGTAGCTCACAGCACTTGTCTAGCATGCATGAAGCCCTGGATTCCATGCCCAACACCAGGAAAAAAAAAATCACTGTTTTTTTTTTCCTTCCACACTTCTTCCCACCAGTAATATTATGATGAGGCATGGAGGATACTGTAAAAACACTTGGTAATTGACATGAATAAAAATAATAATCTTCAATCTGGAGAGATGGCTTAGCAGTTAAGGCATTTGCCTACAAAGCCTAAGGACCTAGGTTCAATTCCCCAGGACCCACATAAGTCAGATGCACAAGGTGGCACATGCATCTGGAGTTCGTTTGAAGTGGCTGGAGGACCTGGTGCACCCATTCTCTCTCTTTCTCAAATAAATAAATAAATAAATAAATAACTTTAAATATTTTTTTTAAAATAATAATCTTATAATGCAAAACTTCTGAAAACAAGAAACAACCTGAATTGAACTAAAAATCAACTTCCTGAGGCAGGAGTACTGTGAGTTTACCTTGGCTATATAGTGAGTTCAAGAGCATTGTACAGTACATAGTGAGACCTTGTCTCAAAAACATGAATGCATTAAAATCATTTTTCAAAGGGCTCAGTTATATGCTGACATTTTCCTGGGGCTGTTTCTGGAGGGTTGAGAAGAATCCTTAGAGAGCTTCACTATCACTTGCCTTCTGGGAAGAGTTGCTGTGGTTGCTGAGCTGGGGCAAGGTCTGGGGCTCCCCAAAGATGTGTGTGCTGCTATGGCAACAAGCCTGGGGGAACTCAGAGGTCCCAACAGGCTGCCTAAAAAGGCAGCAATCTAGAATCCATCAGGGAACTTTTTCAGCCAGGCCAGTGCTCTGTGATCAGAACCACAGAGATGCACTGTGCTCTGCTCCTTAAAGGACTGGGGTCAGTGGTGCCCCCCAAGCCTCCCTTTCTGCATTAGCCTGACACACACATGCCTTCCAAGTGACATGGCTCCAGAAGGAGTTCTGTAGTCTGCTCACCTCATTTAATATTTAGGTTTGACAGGAGCTCTCAGAGGAGGTTCTGTGGGAAAGGCCAGAGGCTGTCATCTAGGAAGGCCTCAGAGCTCCAGGATGGGGGCTGGGTGGCCCTCCATTATTCTCAGATGTACAGAACAACCAGGGTTCGGAGGGCATGTCACCTTGGGGCTCAGGTCTTGTCCATACACGGTTTACTCTTGTTCTATAGAATAGAATAAAATGGCCGGGCGTGGTGGCACACACCTTTAACCCCAGCACTCAGGAGGTAGAGGTAGAAGAATCACTGTGAGTTCAAGGCCACCCTGAGACTACATAGTGAATTCCAGGTCAGCCTGAGCTAGAGCGAGAACCTACTACAAAAAAAAATCAATAAAAAAGAAATAAAAAAAAATGTATCCCTAACGACCCATATACAACAACTAGCAAATGTTTATTGAGTGCATGTTATCAGCAAAGTCCTATAGCATGTACTGAGGGAGGGGAAGGAAATACATACATAAATCAAGTTGTATCTCTTCCCCTTCAAGGACTTTGTCCTCTGGGAGAGGACAAAAATCCTCCTTCCCTCTCTCTCTCTCTCTCTCTCTCTCTCTCTCTTTCTCTCTCTCTCTCTCTCCATGTACACATAACACTATTTATGACACCAAACTCCTTTTTGCATTTCACATTCACTGAACATCTGCTGTGAACTGGGTACTGTAGTAAGATACACAGGAGAAAAGAGAGAAAATTCTGTCCTCATGGAGCTTCGATCCCAATGAGAGGTAAATGTGTAAGAGGGAAAATATACTATAATTTTGCAAGGATAATGATAAAACTCTGCAGACAAAGCTTTGGGCACAGAAAAATGATTACCTGACATTTGAGGAACCTGAGAAAGTTTGCCAGAAGTGTGAATGGCGCCATCTGGAGTTACAAATTGCAATTAGCCAAGAAAACAGCAGGAATGGAGAAAGGAAAAGTAGTCCAAAATGTCTAGAGAACAAAGGCCAAATCAAATGGTAAATACAAATGGAACGTGGCAGTTGGAAACATTATTTTTCAAAGTTCATCATAAAGATAAAAGAAGACAAGAACTGTATCAATGGATGCTAAATCTGCTGCCACAAACTGCCAAGAGAAATGGAACTAAACAGATGAGTAATTAGGCATTACTTTTTGGGGGTTTGGGGAGGGGTTGAGGAAGGATTTCACTCTAGGCCAGTCTGACCTAGAACTCACTATGAGTCTCACGGTGAGCTCAAACTCACACTTATCTACCTACCTCTGCCTCCCAAATGCTGAGATTAAAGGCATGTACCACCACACCCATTGGGGGCATTACTTTTTTTTTTTTTTTGGTTTTTCAAGGTAGGGTCTCGTTCTAGCCCATACTGACCTGGAATTCACTGTGTCGTCTCAGGGTGGCCTTGAACTCATGGCAAACCTTTTACCTCTGCCTCCCGAGTGCTGGGATTAAAGGCATGTACCACCACGCCCAGCTTTGGGGCATTACTTTTAACTTGATCAAAACTGACTTCACCCAGTGCTCAGGAGGCAGAGGTAGGAGGATTGCCATGAGTTCAAGGCTAACCTGAGATGACAGAGTGAATTCCAGGTCAGCCTGGACCAGAGTGAGACCCTACCTCGAAAAACCAAAAAACAAAGAAGAAGAAGAAGAAGAAGAAAAAGGGCTGGATAGATGGTTTAACAGTTAAGGCACTTGCCTTCGAAGCCTAAATCCCATGTTCAAGTCAGCAGATCCAATGTAAGCCAGACACAAGAAAGGTGAGGTAAGTGCAAAGTCACACATGCCCACTAGGTGGCACAAACATCTGGTGTTTGATTGCAATGGGTGAGGCCCTGGCACAACAATTCTCTTTCCCTCTCTCTCTAAAATAAATAAAATAAAGTAAGAGGAAAGAGCCAGGTGTGGTAGCACACACCCTTAATCCCAGTACTTGGGAAAGCAGAGGTAGGAGGATTGCCATGAGTTTGATGCCAGCCTGGGACTAGAGTGAGTTCCAGGTAGGCCTAGGCTAAAGTGAGACCCTGACTTTAAAAAAATGAAAAAAGGGCTGGAGAGATGGCTTAGCGGTTAAGCGCTTGCCTGTGAAGCCTAAGGACCCCAGTTCGAGGCTCGGTTCCCCAGGTCCCACGTTAGCCAGATGCACAAGGGGGGCGCACGTGTCTGGAGTTCGTTTGCAGAGGCTGGAAGCCCTGGCGCGCCCATTCTCTCTCTCTCCCTCTATCTGTCTTTCTCTCTGTGTCTGTCGCTTTCAAATAAATAAATCATTAATTTTTAAAAAAATGAAAAAAAAAACTAGAAAGGAGCCTTCTTTAGACTCTGAGGTAGGGCAGAACGAACCTACTCAGAGGGGAAATGTGGCTGTTACTTCTTCAGGCCAGAGGTCTCAATGGGAGCTCCTTTACTTCCTCCTCCTCCTCCTCCTCTTCCTTCTCTTCTTCTTCTCCCCCTCCTCCTCTCCCTCTTTCTTCTACTTCTTCTTTTTTTTTCTTTTTTTTTATTCGGTTTTTCAAGGTAGGGTCTCACTCTGGTCCAGGCTGATCTGGAATTCACTATGTAGTCTCAGGGTGGCCTTGAACTCACGGCGATCCTCCTACCTCTGCCTCCTGTCTGCCTCCTGAGTGCTGGGATTAAAGGCGTGCGCCACCACACCCGGCTCTTCTCCTCCTCCCCCCTCCCTCTCTCTCTCTCTCTCTCTTTAACTATATAAAGCTGGCCTTGAACTCCTGATTTCCCTACCTCAGTCTCCTGAGTGTTAGGATTATGGGCCACCATGTCTTGCTTAACCCTTTCCTTCTGAGAGCTGTTCCTTGACTTCCCTCCTGGAAAAGGCCTGGGAGTAAGGAGGCCAAGCTGGAGACCTCTCCCCTCTCCCCCAACAATGTACTGCCTTTTGAGGGTACCACGTCTTTCTACAGACCTCAGACAGGCCTCTACTCTCCCAACACCCTGGGAAAGCTTGAGCACATGTCTGTATGAAAGCGGGGATGTGAGTGTTAGAATTCTTTTTTTGTTTGTTTGTGGTTTTTTTTGTTTATTATTTATTTTTTTTTAAATTTTATTATCATTTTCCATGATTATAAAAAAAAAAATCCCATGGTAATTCCCTCCCTCCCCACCCCCACACTTTCCCGTTTGAAATTCCATTCTCCATCATATTACCTCCCCATTACAATCATTGTAATTACATATATACAATATCAACCTATTAAGTACCCTCCTCCCTTCTGACATTGTTTTTACAAACAAAATAACACTTGAGCTAAGCAGAATATCAATAAGTATTAATATTTAATATTTATTAATTAGACAAAAAGGGACTTGTATGATATCTATAGATTACACTTATTCTGGAAATGGTATTATGCCCTAATAATCAAGATTTCTAAGAAGACCTTATCTTTACACTTTTTTATACCGACTAGTGAAATTTTATTATGCACATACATATTATTATATATATTACTCCACAAATTTTTAGTTTGTAAGCCGTTTCATCTTTTTAAATAGGTGATAATTCATGGCTTTTGCATTTTAAAAACACAAATTCCTGACAGGCAAATTTATTGAGAATTTCAAGACTAATCTGGAATAAGGTGTTGATCAATGCAACTCAAATTACTGAGCAGTTTATTCATTCTAATGTTAAAAAATGAATTTAGGTGACATTAAAATCTTTCTGG
Organism: Jaculus jaculus; assembly: GCF_020740685.1. NCBI lineage: Eukaryota > Metazoa > Chordata > Mammalia > Rodentia > Dipodidae > Jaculus > Jaculus jaculus. The sequence continues at coordinate 114,484,799 of NC_059125.1, forward strand.
TTAATGAAAGCCTACTTTTTTTTTAATTTTTATAACATTTTCCATGATTATAAAATATATCCCATGGTAATTCCCTCTCTCCCCACCCCCACACTTTCCCATTTGAAATTCCATTCTCCATCATATTACCTCCCCATTACAATCATTGTAATTACATATATACAATATCAACCTATTAAGTACCCTCCTCCCTTCCTGAAAGCCTACTTTTATCAAAAGGAAAGAAAGAATAGCTGGGTGTGGTGACGCATGCCTGTAATCCCAGCACTCGGAAGATAGAGGTAGGAGGATCGCCGGAGTTTGAGGCCACCCTGAGACTCTGTAGTAAATTCCAGGCCAGCTTGGGTTAGAGTGAAACCCTACTTTGAAAAACCAAAAAAATAAATAAAATAAAATAAAATAAAATAAAATAAAATAAAATAAAATAAAATAAAATAAAATAAAATAAAATAAAGGAAAGGAAGAAAAGGAGGGAGGCAAAGGAAGAAAAGGAAAGGGAAAAGGGGAAAGGAAGGGAAGGGAGGGGACTGAGGAACACACAAGCCCCAGCCAGTGATGTTATCCTTGGATTAGTCAGCCCAGTATGCATCTGTTTGGCACAAAACACTGTTCTAAAGAGCAACTGATTCTGGTGTAACCTTCTGGACCATTAATACTCAAGACCATTTTCTATAGCCACTGAGTTCTGAGGAATGTGGGCTGCCCATCACCTTGGATGATTTTTACAAACAGAAGCAGACAAGGTGCTATGTAGAAATTGTAAGTCATCTTCTATTTCTGTCAGCTTTCCAACTTCCTGTGCCAATCATCAGGGAGAAATTACATACACTCTTAACACGTCTTTTTTTTAAAAAAAAAATTTTTTTAATTAATTTATTTATTTGAGAACGACAGACACAGAGAGAAAGACAGATAGAAGGAGAGAGAGAGAATGGGCGCGCCAGGGCTTCCAGCCTCTGCAAACGAACTCCAGACGCGTGCGCCCCCTTGTGCATCTGGCTAACGTGGGACCTGGGGAATTGAGCTTCGAACTGGGGTCCTTAGGCTTCACAGGCAAGCGCTTAACCGCTAAGCCATCTCTCCAGCCCTCTTAACACTTCTTAGCTGACAAGACTTCGTTGTTGTGAAAATACTTCTCTCATGGGTGTGTAACATCACTTTAGAGTTTTAAGGCTGAGAAACCTAGAAGTAAAAATAGCTTTTCAAAGAGGAAAAAATCAGAATTACCAGTAAGTTGTCAGTTTCATGACCAACATTTCTATTTTTTAATTTGGTGTTATGATATCATGCTCACTTTCCAAAAGATTTTTCTTACAAATTAGAAGGATTTAGTCATAAATTCAGAAGGTAAAGTTGTTCAAAAGGAGTACTGTGTGTTTTTCTTGAGTTTGATTCAGCAGCAAGGAATTTGGGGTTGTTTTAATTGGTAACTGGCCATCCAACAGTTTTCCAATGCAGTAATACTATGTCACTCACTTAAGGAACCAGGATTGGAATGTTGCTCAATTGGTTGAATGCTTGCCTAGTATACATGAAACCCTGGGTTCGAGGCCCAGTACTCCATAAACTTGGCAAGGTGACACATGCCTGTAATTCTAGCACTTGGGGTGGGGAGGCAGGACGATCAGAAGTTCAGGGTCATTCTTATCTCCATAGAGAGTTGGAGGACAGCCTGGGATACACAACACCCTGTCTCAGGAAAATCTATAGACAAACAAACACACATGCATACACACAAAAATGCTGTCCACTAATTTAAAGGAAGAGGGGCCGGAAAGATTGTAAGAGTCACAGGTAGTGTTAGAATTCTTTTGAGGGTTGTGCTTTCCCTTTTCGGAATGTTACTGACCCCTTAATGCCTGTGTTCTCACCCTGATCACTTCCCATCCTGTATATTACACAGAGGCCAGCACCACCCTCTTAGCTACACAGGATGTTTTCAAACTGATGCCAAGAGTAAACCATTCCCTGTCAGCACTCTTTTGCCAGTGTGCTGGGAGGTGTGGGGGAAAGGTTGGCACCTGAATTTCCTGGTTATAGAACATCTGGCTCATAAAAAAACTGTTTGCGTATATGAGCGTGCATGTGTATACACGTGTGGGGGTGAAGTTCCCTTCCCCCCAAATGTTAGCAATAAGAAAGGACACTCCTTGTACTAGAAGGCAGGGTGAAGGCTCCCCTGCAGGATTCCACACTGTGCTGCTGCCTCACAGAATGAAATCTTGACTGTCAGCCAGGCTTGTCCTCATTGATTCATTCAGTCGCAGAGGGCTGGTCTTTGTACTGAGTACTGGGTAAAGTGTAATGGGGACTGTGCCATTGGACAGCTGCCAGCCTAGGTGCCAACACAGAATGCTCATTCGTGCGATGACATCAGAAAAGGCCATTACAGCCATTTTAGCTTCTTTCCCTCTCCCTCAGGACATAAAAATGTGGTATTATATTAACTGTATATATCCTCCTGTGAATTTTACCTTATTAAACATTGTGCCTTATTTTATTAAATTGCTTCATTGGAATACAAAAAAAGAAAGAAAGAAAGAAAAGGCCATTAACAACATGACCCCAACTGCATCCAAGCAGCCATACCTGATCCATTAGCCAGGGGTTAACTCGGGAGAACAGACAAGTGCATGCATGCAGAGGATGGCCCAGAAGGCTGGGACCACTCTCTGCCAGGGAAGGTTGGGCTTTTCCTGGGTCAGCAAGCAAGAGGACTGACCACAGACCCAAAGTCTTACCACCACCACACACTCCTGCTGAAAAAAAAAAAAAAAAAAGAAAAACTCAGGGCCTGAAATTCAGACTCTAAGCCAAGCATGATGATTCACACCTGTAATTCTAGCATTTTGGAGGCTAAGGCAGGAGGAACGCCAGGAGTGTGAAGCCAAGCCTGGGCTACATATTGAGTTCCAAACCTGTAAGGCCCTATCTCAGAGAAAGCAAAATGAAAAAAGAAAAGAAAAGAAAAAAGCCAGGCGTGGTGGCGCACGCCTTTAATCCCAGCACTCGTAGAGTAGGCAGAGGTAGGAGGATCGCCATGAGTTCGAGGTCACCCTGAAACTCCATAGTGAATTCCAGGTCAGCCTGGGTTAGAGTGAGACCCTACCTCGAAAAAAAAAAAAAAAAGCAAAATGGTGGACTCCCTCGGGAGTAGCTTTCAGGGCTCCTAGAGGCCGAAAGGAAAGGTCTAAACCCCTCCTACCCAGTGGCCTACAGTCTTTAGTGTTGCCAACTTCTCTGGAAAGTCTATAACAATCACAATACAGTCCAGAGCAAGGCCAAGTGGACAGCGCGCCAAGCCACAGTTCCCCATACTTATTTCTCTATTTTTCTCTTCCCTTTAGGCTTGAGTGTTTACCCAGATGTGCCTTACAGCATCACAGAAAGTGTCCCTGGCTTTCATTCATCCCTGCCCACCATAAGATCGGTGGCAGGCAGTGGCCACCCATCTCTAAGAAAGCCGTGGTTGTCATTTGAACCCCAGGCCCCTCATTCAAAGTGGCAGCGGTGCTCTTCTGTCAGCTCGCAAACCAAGAGTTCCCAGCCAAAGCAGTAGAGTGCAGGGTTCTGGATGAATGGCAAAGGGAAGTGGGAAGAGGGCCATTCAACACCTGGAAATGCAGTTGGCTCCAAGGGTATGCAGGAGCTTCCACTCTCTCACCCATGAGAGCTGGATACTATATTTTCAGAAATTTTGGGGAGCAGTCGTTAAATGGCTATTAATTAAAACCACATTAACTTTTTTGGGTGGGGTGGGAGGGTTACCTTAATAGCAGAGTAAATAGCTACCATGCTCAAAGCCCTGGGTTCAATCTCCAGCGCTGCAAGTAACAAAATAACAAGGAAAAAAAAAAAAACAAAAACAAAAACAAACAGCCGGGCATGGTGGCGCACGCCTTTAATCCCAGCACTTGGGTGGCAGAAGTAGGAGGATCGCTGTGAGTTCGAGGCCACCCTGAGACTACAGAGTGCATGCTAGGTCAGCCTGGGCTACAGTGAGACCCTACCTCAAAAGAAAAGCCATAAATAGCCGGGCGTGGTGGCGCACGCCTTTAATCCCAGCACTCGGGAGGCAGAGGTAGGAGGATCGCCGTGAGTTCAAGACCACCCTGAGACTCCATAGTGAATTCCAGGTCAGCCTGGGTTAGAGTGAGACCCTACCTCGAAAAACCAAAAAAAAAAAAAAAAATAAAATAAATAAATAAATAAATGAAGAAGGAAAAAAACAAATACATACAATTTTTAAAATCCTATTAAAAACTAAGGTAATGAGCTGGAGAGATGGCTTAGTGGTTAAGGCACTTGGGACCAACGTAAGCCAGATGCACAAGGTGGCGCATGCATATGGAGTTTGTTTGCGGTGGCTGGAGGCCCTCTCATGCCCATTTTCTCTCTCTGTCTCTCTCTCTCTCTCTCTCTCTCTCTCCAGTAAATAAATAAAATATTTTTAAAATTAAATGAAAACTAAGGTAATGGTGCTGGGGCAATATCTCAGTGGTTAAAGGCACTTGCTTGCAAAACCTGACAGCCTGGGCTCCATTCTCCAGCCACCCACATAAAGCCATATGGGCATTTGTTTGCATTGGCAAGAGCCTGGTATGTCCCCATACATGTGTAAATAAGTAATTTCTTTTTATTTATTTATTTATTTATTTTTGGTTTTTCGAGGTAGGGTCTCTCTCTGGTCCAGGCTGACCTGGAATTAACTCTGTAGTCTCAGGGTGGCCTTGAACTCATGGCGATCCTCCTACCTCTGCCTCCCAAGTGCTGGGATTAAAGGTGTGCACCACCACTGCCGGCTGTAATTTATTTTCTTTTTTTTAAATTTTATTTATTTATTTGAGAGCGACAGACACAGAGAGAAAGACAGAGGGAGAGAGAGAATGGGCACACCAGGGCCTCCAGCCTCTGCAAACAAACTCCAGACGCGTACACCCCTTTGTGCATCTGGCTAACGTGGGACCTGGGGAACCGAGCCTCAAACCGGGGTCCTTAGGCTTCACAGGCAAGTGCTTAACCGCTAAGCCATCTCTCCAGCCCTGTAATTTCTTTTTAAAAATGAAGGTAATGAATGCCCCAAACTCATCATTTCCCAATCATTTTATTATACTCTATTATATATATATGTGTGTGTGTGTAATCTATGCTCTTATAATTATTTATATCTGTTATCTGTATAGTTAAAATGTCACATAACGGTGTGCAATTATACCTTTTCAAATATTACATAAACATAGCAGCTTGAAATCATCTATGGTAGGAATATTTATAACCCAGAAATTAGCAAAAACTAATTCAGAGCCCAATTTATTGCTTTGCTGACTATGTCAATCTAAGAAAGCGATGGGAAGAAATGTTACTAAGGCAGAGTAAGCCAAAAGGCATGGCATAGCCGTAGATGATACACTATAAGTAATACAAAAGTGAGAAAAGAGTTTTCAGCCTTTGAAAATCATTAACATCTTTTAGCACTTTTTGCTTACATTGTTGGCAAATGAAGTTCTAAGACCTTCACTGGTTCACACATAAATGAAAATGTCAACTAACATCCACACCAGAACTGCATCTGGCCCTTGTAACCACAGATTAACAAATTGGGCAAAGGTGAAAGCATTCTGAGAATCAGTTGGCTATATAGAATTTAAAACAGACAAAGCTGGAGAGATGGCTCAGCGGTTAAGGCACTTGCCTGCGAAACCTAAGGACCTAGGTTCCATTCCCCAGTACCTACATAAAGCCAGATGCACAAGGTGGCGCTATGTGTCTGGAGTTCTAGAGGCCCTAATGTGCCCATATTCTCTCTCTCTCTCCTCTCTCACCATTTGCAAATAAATAAAATAGGCAATATTGTATGCTTTATTACATATAATTTATATCCTATGCATCCTTCATATCAGTAAAATGTATAATTAATTTGTATACACATACATATACATTTCCCTGAGAGAGCTGATTGTTAAACATTTACCAACAAACCACTGGTTAAGCCCAAGGTTCAGAACCACTTTTGGCAACAGAAACACAAAGTTCAAAGGTCCTGGAGGTACTCCAATCCTGACCAAAACCTAAGGATAGACACGTGAGGAAAATGCATTTAGGTGTTTTTTTTTGTTTTTTTTTTTTTTTCGAGGTAGGGTCTCACTCTGGCTCAGGCTGACCTGGAATTCACCATGTAGTCTCAGGGTGGCCTCGAACTCATGGCGATCCTCCTACCTCTGCCTCCCGAGTGCTGGGATTAAAGGCGTGCGCCACCACGCCCGGCGTTTTTTTTTTTTTTTTTTTTTTTTTTTTTTTTTTTTTTTTTTTTTTAAAGCAACCAATAAACAAGTTCTGCTGATATCCCTAGGCTGTAAACCATAAGAAAGTGAGACGCTTTTCTTCCAAGTGGGTCCTTTGGCACTTTGTTGGCACTTAACAGGCACATAGAAATGCACAACAAATTATCCTTGAAAAGAAATGAAAACAAATAGTTCTTTTTTGTTAAATATTTAATTTATTAAGGAGAGAGAGAGTTTGAGCACATCAAGGTCTGCTGCTGCTGCAAACGAACCCCAGATACAAGTGCCACCTTGTGTATCTGGCCCCTCATGGGTGTTGGAAAATTGAACCTGGACCATCAGGCTTTACAAGCAACCACCTTTAACTTCCGAGCCATCTCTCCAGTCCCAAATGGTTCTTTTAATTTAAAAAAAAAAAGTATTTTATTTATTTGTAAGCAGAGAAAGACACACAATGGGCATGGAGCTCACAGGTTCCATTGCTGGTTAACACTGTTGATGAATTTTCTTCTCCAACAGCCTGTATAGGTCTTTCAGCCTCCTGAGAGCTAGCCATGGAGTAGGTTTTAAGCTCAGCTCCAGCTTGATTTTCTCAGTGTCCTGCAGCCCAAGCATGTGAAGCCTTTAGCAATGGGATCTTACCATCTCTTTCTTGTGAGCAACCAAGGGCCTTGATAATAGCATGTAATGTTTTGGAGTTCCAGGGGCCTCCCTGGCCAACATCTCACTGGAAGATATCCCATACCTGGCACAGAATTTTTTCTAATAACAATCTATGGCTTCTGGGCAGAACATTATCTACCTCCACAAGATACTTATGCCAAACTCTCTCTTTGTAAGCACATATATTATCAGCAACCAAAGAAGTAAGTTTCCAGGCTGGAAATACGGTTCAGCAGTTAAGGTACTTGCCTGCAAAGCCTAACGACCTGGGTTCATTTCCTTAGTACTTATGTAAAGCCAAATACACAAAGTGGCACATGCATCTGGTGTTTATTTGCAGTGGCTAGAAGCCCTGGTGTACCAATTCTTTCTCTATATCCTTGGAACTAAAATATTTTAAATAAAGTAGGTTTTTATATGGCTTATTCATAAATCTTAAATCTTGATTAGCCCTTGTTCCACTCCCTCTTCTCTTCCATCATCTCCCCTTACATTACTCCTCACCCCTCAGTATTCTGCCCCTTTTTTATCAATTTTTTGTTGTTGTTGTTGTTGTTTTTTGTTTTTTCGAGGTAGAGTCTCATTCTGGCCCAGGCTGACCTGGAATTCACTATGGAGTCTCAGGGTGGCCTCGAACTCACGGTGATCCTCCTACCTCTGCCTCCCGAGTGCTGGAATTAAAGGCGTGCGCCACCACACCCGGCTCAATTTTTTTTAATTAACAACATCTATGATTATAAAAATTATCCTATGATAATGCCCTCCCTCCCCACTCTTTCCCCTTTGAAACAGCATTCTCCATCATACCCCCTCCCCCTCTCAATCAGTCTCTCTCTCTCTCTTTTTTTTTTTTGTTTGTTTTTCGAGGTCGGTTCTCACTCTAGCTCATGCTGATCTGGAATTCACTATGCGGTCTCAGGGTGGCCTCAAACTCAGCGATCCTCCTACCTCTGCCTCCCGAGTGCTGGGATTAAAGGTGTGCACCACCACTCCCAGTTTGTAATCAACTTTTTGTTTCTGGGACAAAATACCTTATAAAAATCAGTTTATGGGAAGAAGGCTTTATTTCATCTTACAGTTCCAGGTCCATCATGGCAAGGAAGGCTTGTGACAGCTGGTTACAGTAAGCCTACAGCAAAGAAGCAGAGAGCAATGAATGCCGCTGCTCAGCCAGCGCTCCTCCTTTTATATAGCCCTGGACTCCAGCCCTTGCAATGGGACTGCCTACTTCAATTAACCTAATCAAGATAATCCCTGAAGACGTGCACAGAAGCTAACCTAATCTACATGACTCCTCCCTCACAGGTGATTTGAGCTCTGTGCATATGCTGGTGCTGAGGTACCTATGGGACATTGAAGTGAGGATGTCCAATAATCGCTTGAATATAAAAGTTAATCAAGCCAGCCGTGGTGGTGCACGCCTTTAATCCCAGAACTCGGGAGGCAGAGGTAGGAGGATTGCCATGAGTTCAAGACCACCCTGAGACTACATAGTGAATTACAGGTTAGCCTGGGCTAGAGCAATACCATACCTTGATAAACCAAAAAAAGGGGGGGGGGGGAACTGGAGAGAGAGAAAAAAAAACCCTCGATAAACCAAAAAAAGGGGGGTTGGTGGAGGCAGCTAGGGCTGCTTGCCTGCAAAGCCTAAAAATTCCTCTTTGAATCTCCAGGTCCCCGGTAGCCAGATGCAGTGACGCAAGCATGCAATGCCACACATACACACAAGGGGGCGCATGAACCTGGCGTTTGCTCACAGCAGCTGAAAGGCCCTGGTGCGCCCATTCTCTCCCCCCCACCCACGCCTCTTTCTCTCTCTGTCTGTCTCTCTCTCTCAAAAATAAAATAATTTTAGCCGGGCATGGTAGTTCATGCCTTTAATCCCAGCACTTGGGAGGCAGAGGTAGGAGGATCACCATGAGTTTGAGGCCACCCTGAAACTCCATAGTGAATTCCAGGTCAGCCTCGGCTAGATTGAGACCCTACCTCGAAAAATCAAAAAAAAAGGAGTGCAACACCACACCTGGCTAAAAGTTAATCAAGCCGGGCATGGTGACACATGCCTTTAATCCCAGCACTTGGGAGGCAGAGGTTAGAGGATCCCTGTAATTTCGAGGCCATCCTGAGGCTACATAGTGAATTCCAAGTCAGCCTGGACTACAGGGAGACCCTGCCTCAAAAAAAAAAAAAAAAAGCCTGGGAAGCCTAAGAACCCCGGTTCGAGGCTCGATTCCCCAGGACTCACATTAGCCAGATGCACAAGGGGGAGCACGCCTCTGGAGTTCGTTTGCCATGGCTGGAGGCCCTGGTGTACCCATTCTCTCTCACACTCTCTCTCTCCCCCTTTCTCTGTCTGTCTGTCACTCTCAAATAAATAAAAATGAACAAAAAATACTTTTTTAAAGTTAATCACTTTAATACCAGTACTCAGGATGCAGAGGAAGGAGGATTGCTATAAATTTGAGGCCAGCATGAAACTAGAGTGAATTCCAGGTCTGTCTGAGCTAGAGGGAGACCCTACCTCGAAAAAGAGTCTCACAGAACAGCAAGATCTAAACTGAAGATACAAATTTGGCCATTTTCACTATATAATGATGACGCCATGCTCATGAATGAGATGAATGAGAAGAAGGCTAAGAATGGAGGCCTGCAAATCACAAGCACTTCAGGAATCTAAGGAAAGTGAGAAGGAGCCAAGTGTCCTAGGAATGAATAGTTGGCCACCAGAGCCTAATGCACTAGAATCGTTAAACAAGACAGGGGAAAAGGGATTGGGGACGTGACTCAGTTGTAGAGCATTTGCCTAGCATGTGTGAAGCCTTGGGTTCCCAGCTTGGGGAAAATAAACACAAGATAGGGTTGAAATAGACTAGTTCAAGAAGCTTAACCTTGAGCTGGGGAGATGGCTCAGCAGTTACAGGCACTTCTTGTAAATCCTTCCAGCCTGGGTTCGATTCCCTAGTACCAACATAAAGCCAGACGCACAAAGTGGTGCACACATCTGGAATCTGATTGCAGTGGCAGGAGGGAGGGCCTGGTGTGCCCATCCCCCCCTCTCTCTCAAATAAATATAATAAAAATAGTTTTGAGAGAGAAAGAAGAAGCTTAACCTAACCAGACATGGTGGTACAGCTTGTAATTCCAGCACTGGGGAGACTGAGGTAGGAAGATAGCAAATGCAAGGCCAGACTGAGCTATATGATGAGACCCTGTCTAAATAAACATAGAGGGCTGGAGAAATGGCTCAATAGTTAAGGCACTTGCCTGCAAAGCCTAAGAACCCAGGTTCGATTCCCCAGGACCCACGTCAGTCAGATGCACAAGGTGGTTGCATGCAACTGGAGTTTGCAGTGGCTGGAGGACCTGGCGTGCCCATTCTCTCTCTCTCTTTCTCTCTCTCTCTCTCAAATAAATAAACAAAAGAACAAAAATAAAAGAGAATGACTAACCTGTAAAGGGGAGCAGATAGAAGGGGAATGTGTCAAAAGCAGCTTTTGTCGAATATCATCTGTTTAAATATCCATGCTGAGAAGACATGGAGAAGTTGGTGCTGCAGAAAAGAGAGGCGGTTACACAGGCCATCATAACAGGAGGGAAAGATCATGACATCAAAATAAAAGAGGGACTGATTGAGATGGGTTGAATGGAGTTTCAAAGGGGACAGTGGGGAGAGGGAGGGTATTACCATGGAATTTTTTTTTATAATTTTTTTTTAATTTTTCTTTATTTTTTATTTGAGAGCGACAGACACAGAGAGAAAGACAGATAGAGGGAGAGCGAGAGAGAGTGGGCGCGCCAGGGCTTCCAGCCTCTGCAAACGAACTCCAGACGCGTGCGCCCCCTTGTGCATCTGGCTAACGTGGGACCTGGGGAACCGAGCCTCGAACCGGGGTCCTTAGGCTTCACAGGCAAGCGCTTAACCGCTAAGCCATCTCTCCAGCCCATGGAATATTTTTTATAATCATGGAAGTTGTTAATAAAAAAGGTTTTAAAAAGGATAACAAGAACATGAACTGTTCATATGTTAAAGTTCTCAATAAAAAATTAAGTTATTTAATGCAATGTTCTCTAACCAAGCTAGTCCTCAAACCAGTCCTGAGAGCCCTCTTCTGTAGGCACGCAAGCCTTGAGTCCTGAGGACGAGCGAAGCTCATCACAGTGCCCACCGCAGAGAGGAAGAGGGCGCTGTCGCACTGGTATTGGTGTGAGGCTGGCCGAGTTCACGGGATTTGCCTGAATTCCGCTTTGAGAAAACGGAGCAACTTCCTCCTTTAGCTTAGGTTGAGGGGTGGGATGGGTGCAGAGTGCAATGGCTGCTTCGGGACCCTAAAGAGGAACTGACAAAGGGACATACGCTTGGTTTGCCAATCGGTGTAGGTAGGGGTCTCCGTTGAAGGTAGAGAATAAATCATCTTAGCAGATTTCTGTTCAAATTTCAAAGCCTTCTTGTTCTTGGTCACTTAGGTCTTGCCTCCCTCAGATTTAATTAGTTTATACCAGGAAATGCTTTTATTATTCCGAGATTATTTTATGAGACCATATAGCTTTACCCAAGCTATTTTCTGAACAAGACCTAAATTCAAAGCCATGAAAAATTATGTGTGTGTTTGTGTGTGTGTGTTTTGGTTTTTCCAGGGAAGGTCTCACTCTAGCCCAGGCTGCTGACCTGGAATTCATTATGTAGTCTCAGGATGGCCTTGAACTCACAGCTATCCTCCTACCTCAACCTCCTGAGTGCTGGGACTAAAGGCATGCACCACCATGCTTGCCAGGCAGAGAGAATGGCTGCAAATGAACTCCAGATGCATGCACCACTTTGTGCGTCTGGCTATACATGGGTACTGGGGAATCAAACTCTGGTCTTTAGGCTTTGAGGTCAAGTGTCTTAACCACTGAGCCATCTCTCCAGCCTGTATATTTTTTTAAGTTTTTAGATTAGTTTTGGTTTGGTTTTGATTTTTCAAGGTAGGGTCTTGTTCTAGCCCAGGCTGACCTGGAATACAGGTCTCAGCCTCCCAAGGGCTGGGATTTAAAGGCATGGGCCACCACACCTGGCAAGCTTTTTAAAATATATTTATTTATTTGCAGGCAAAGAGAGATAAAAGAGAGACAGAGAATGGGAATGCCAGAGCCTCTAGCCACTGCAAGCAGTCTCAAGATATATGTGCCACTTTGTGCATCTGGCTTTATTTGGGTACTGGGAAATCAAACTCCATTTATTAGGCTTTGCAGGCATGTACTTTAACCAGTGAACCATCTCCCCAGCCTTAAACTTTCTATTGAGAGCTTCTGTAAGTACAGACAATAAACCATGATAATTCCCACCCACCACCCCCTCTTCCCCCTCCCAAATCCACTCTCCACTGAATCCCTTCTTTCCATTTAGTCTCTCTTCTATTTTAATGTCCTCATTTTCCTCCTATTATGACGGTCTTGTGTAGGTAGTGTCAGGCACTGTGAGGTCTTGGAGATCCAGGCCATTTTGTGTCTGTGGGGAGCACGTTGTAAGGAATCCTACCCTTCCTTTGGCTCTTACATTCTTTCTGCCACCTTGTCTGCAATGGGCCCTGAGCCTTGGAAGATGTAATAAAGATGTCTCACTTAGTGCTGAACACTTCACTGTCACTTCTTCTCAGCACTATGGTGACTTTTTAAAATGATTTTTAATTGTTTTTATTTACTTATTTTCAAGCAGAGAGAGACAGAGTTAATGGGCACACGAGGGCCTCTAGACATTGTAAATGAACCAAAGGTGCATGTGCCACTTTGCGCATCTGGCTTTACATGGGTACTGGAGAATCAAACCTTGGATCATTAGGCTTAGCAGACAAGCACCTTAGCCGCCAAGCCATCTCTCCAGTGCCTACGGTGACTTTTGAGTCACCCCAGTGGTCACTGCTGTCTGAGAAAAAGAAGCGTCTCTAACCAAAAGTAAGAGCATATAATTTTTTTTTGGAGACAGGGTCTCTAGAGTCCAACACTAGCTTCAAACATACTTTGTAGCTGAGGATGACCTTTGTTTCTATGACACAGGGACTCACTGTATATCCTGGCTTGTCTAGAACTTGCTGGGTAGACCAGACTGACCTCAAACTTGCAGTGATCCTCCCGTGTACTCTTTTTGAATTGCAAGGATTATGGATACATACCACCATACCTGTTTCATTTGGCGTGCGGTGATTTAATTCAGGTGTCCTCATACATACTTATGTGTTCTGAATGTGAGGTCACCAGCTGGTAGCAATTTGGGAATTGGGTCCTCGTGGAGGTGATGTATTGTTCAGGGTGAGCTTATGGATGCTATAGCCAGTTTCCCCTGCCAGTGTTTGGGCACACTCTCCTGTTGCTATTGTCCATCTGGTGTTGGCCAAGGGGTGATGTCCACCCTCTGCTCATGCCTTCATTTTCCCCTGCCATCACGGACCTTCCCCTTCCTTGAATCTGTAAGCCAAAATAAACCCCTTCCTCCCACAAACTGCTGTTGGTGGGGTGTATTCTACTAGTAACTGAAACTGACTGCAATGTGATGGGTGCTAGGAATGAAATGCAGGGCTTTCTGCACACTAGGCAAGCTCTCTATCAGCTGAACCGCATCTCTAGTCCAGTAATGATTATTTTTGTTACAACAATAGTTACTGATGCTAATGGCAACAATCTCACTGTTGGCAAACAAAAACTGTGTGGACATTAAAATATCATAAACCGATTAGAAAACTATTCCGGGCCTGACAATGAAAAAGATAAACACTTGTCTACCAGGGGATAAATAAAAATTACAGGAGTCAAGATTCAACCTAATTAGTAGGCAAATACAAAATTCAGGGAATTACAAAAGAACGCTAATTATAAAGCTACAAAGGAAAAAGCTCTACTACGATGACAAAAAACAGAATAGGTGGCTCATAAGGTACTAAAATAACAATAGCCAAGTATAGTGCCTAATTAAACAGGCTTTTGTAATGCGTATAGGAATTATAAGCAGGGCCATTCAGAGACAATACTTTGCTGCTCCGAGAAGGGTCTCCACATTAGGAGGAGCAGTCATAATGAACATTCACTGGGCTTGAAGCGTGGGCTAGGCGCCTTGCTAATGAAAGCAGATTGGCATCCATGAGCAGCTATGAGCAAGTAGCAACTATAACTGGCAGGAGCAATATGCCTCTGAGGGGGAAGAGGGAAATACTCAATTTAGGAATAAAGCCATGACTCGTGACGAGACCTCACCCTGCTTTCCTGAAAAGATATGGCGCTGCCCATACATGGGGAGATGTGACGCATCATCTCACTCTAGTCCACAGTCTCTCTAGATAAAAGGGGATGCAGTTCTACTTCCAGCTCCGCTTTAGAGGAGACTCAGAGATACATATAGCTTTCATGAGCAGGCCACTCCCAGCAAGTACAGTCTTAAAATTCTTTTCCGGGCTGGAGAGATGGCTTAGCGGTTAAGCGCTTGCCTGTGAAGCCTAAGGACCCTGGTTCGAGGCTCGGTTCCCCAGGTCCCACATTAGCCAGATGCACAAGGGGGTGCACGTGTCTGGAGTTCGTTTGCAGAGGTTGGAGGCCCTGGCGCGCCCATTCTCTCTCTCTCCCTCTATCTGTCTTTCTCTCTCTGTCTGTCACTCTCAAATAATAAAATAATAAATAAATAAATAAATAACTGATGTGTGTGGGGCTGGAGAGGTGGTTCAGTGGTTAAAGGCACTTGCTTGCAAAGCCTGATGGCCTGGGCTGGATTCCCCAGTGCCTATGTAAAGCCAGATGCACAAAGTGACACATACATCTGGAGTGCTTTGAAGTGACAAGAGGCGCAGGCATGCCTGTGAGTGTGTGTGTGTGTGTGTTTGAAAATAAATAATGCATGTGAATAAATAATAATAATGTGTGTATGGGTACATACATGCCTTCCTGCACGGAGGTCTGAGGACAACCTCAGCGTGTTTGTTTTTTCCTTTCATTTTGCTTGAGAAAGGGTCTCCCTTGTCTTGTTTTTGTTGTTGTTTTGTTTTAGCTGCTTCCTGTCCACCAGTCAAGCTGGCTAAAGTGAGCTTCTGGATTTTCTTGGTTCTGCCTCCCATTGCCATAGGCACGTTGGCATTGGAATTATGGGCGTGTCCTAGGGAATCAAACTTGGGCCAGCACCTTTAACTACTGATCCCTCTCCCTAGCCCAAGCTTTCTTTTATTCAGCCCAAGACCCTAGGCTATAATGATACTGCCTACATGTATAATGGTTTATAGCTTTTTCTACCACTTCTGTTATCTTCCTCACAACTTCTGCCTTCCAACACCAGCCAATTAGATAACAACCCATAAACTTATGTATCCAATCACCATATGGTCTATATGTTCCTTCTCAACCTTTTCCAAATGTTTATGAACCCACTCACCTTTTGAATAAATGAGACCAAGCACTACCTATCATACTGTGTCCCGGGTGGTTCATTGCCCGTCACACTCACCCTGCTCCCCCCAACTCCTCCTGTCCCTGGGACATCGATGGCCAGCAACCCTGGGGGTAGTGAGGACCCTCAGAGAATCTAGTCAAGGAAAGATACAAACAACCCTGTCAGTCAGAGGCATATGCGTGGGTGCTATGGCTAGGATGCCCCCAGCAGCAATTCAGTAGATTGGATCTGTTCAGGGTTCTCAGCAGCAAAGAGGTGTGAGATCAGCACCTGAGCTCAAGACAGGTGCACACAACCACATATTTGGTTCATTCACTTAATATGATATAGTACTTTTTTTTGAGGCAGGTTCTCACTACAGACCACACAGACTTGGAACTCATTCTCTAGCCCAAGCTGGCCTTGAACTCATGATGATCCTCCAACTTCAGCTCCTAAGTGCTGGGGTTAAAAGTGTGAGCTAGAAGGGAGGAGGGTACTTAATAGGTTGATATTGTATATATGCAAGTACGATGATTGTGATGGGGAGGTAATACAATGGAGAATGGAATTTCAAAGGAGAAAGTGGGGGGGGAGAATTAACATGGGATATTTTTTATAATCATGAAAAATGCTAATAAAAATTTTAAAAAGAAAATAAAAAAAATATTAAAAAAAGAATATTGTACACAGGCTAGAAAAAAAAAAAAAAAGAACCCGGATTTGTATTATTCCAAACCTTACTTTGTGACCCTGGATCAGTCACTTGATATCTCTGATCTTTAGGTCCCATCATAAAGGGACCTAATTCATTTACCTTCATTCACCTTGTAGGGCAGTGATAAAGATCTGAGTGGCCTTCATCTTGCCCAATTTGTTCAAGGGAACATTTTCCTAGAACAGATAGTCTGGCTTGGTTGGAAGACCTAGGGAATTCAGTCCAGATCCACAACAGGAGCTTTCGAGCCAATGGCGTTCTATAGCTCCTGAGAATCCTGCAGGAAGCAGCCGCTCCCCAGGCCTGCAGGAGGTTGAGGACCTACTGACAGGAAGGAGCTAGCACTTGTGATGCCACAGCAACAGGCTCTTAAGCCCCTTACTTTAGTTAACCGAAGCCCCATCGCCGCACATCACTAGCCTCTGAGCTGGATCCTGCTATTCTTAGCCTCGTTTTGTACATGGGTAAACTGAGGTATGGGGAGATTAAATAATTTGCCCACCGGAAAGAATGTAAGAGCCAAAGGAAGGGTAGGACTCCTTACAACGTGCTCCACCCAGACACAAAATGGCCTGTATATCCATGACCTCACAGTGCCTGACACTACCTACACAAGACCATCATAAGAGGAGGAAAAGATCATGACATCAAAATAAAGAGAGACTGATTGAGAGGGGGAGGGGATATGATGGAGACTGGAGTTTCAAAGGTGAAGGTGGGGGGGGTATTACCATGATATATTTTTTATAATCATGGAAAATGTTAACAAAAATTGAGAAAAATAAATAAATAAATAAAAAAGTGTGAGCTAGGGCTGTAGAGATGGCTTAGCAGTTAAGGTACTTGCCTGTGAAGCCTAAGGACCCATGTCTGACTTTCCAGATCCCACATAAGCCAGACAAACAAAAGCAAGGCAAGCACAAGGTTGTACATACCCACTAGGGGGGGTGCAAGCATCTGGAATTCAATTTCAGTGGCTGAGGCTCTGGTATGCCAATTCTCTCTCTCGCTCTTTCTCTCTCTAAAAAAAAAAAAAAATGTGTGTTGGCCAGGCATGGTGGCACATGCCTTTGGTCCCAGTACCTGGGAGGCAGGTAGGATTGCCATGAGTTTGAGGCCACCCTGAGACTAGACTACATAGTGAATTCCAGGTCAGCCTGGGCTAGGGCAAAAATCCTACCTCAAAAAAAAAAAAAAGTGTGTTGGACTGGAGGGATGGTTTAGAGGTTGTGGTGGTTTGATTCAGGTGTCCCCCATGAACTCAGGTGCTCTGAATGCTAGGTTCCCAGCTGATGGAGATTTGGGAATTAATGCCTCCTGGAGGTGTTGTATTGTTGGGGGCCGGCTTATGGGTATTAAAGCCAGTATCCCCTTGCCAGTGTTTGGCACACCCTCCTGTTGCTGTGTCCCACCTTCTGTTGGCCAGGGGGTGATGTCCACCCTCTGCTCATGCCATCGCTTTCCCCTGCCATCGTGGAGCTTCCCCTCGAGCCTTTAAGCCAAAATAAACCTCTTTTTCCCAGAAGCTGCTCTTGGTTGGGTGATTTCTACCAGCAATGTGAACCGGACTGCAACAGAGGTTGAGGTGCTTGTCTGCAAAGGCAAAGGATCCAGGTTCAATTCCCCAGGACCCACATAAGCCAGATGCACAAGGTGGCACATGCTTCTGGAGTTCATTTGCAGCAGCTGAAAATCTCTGGCATGCTGATTCTATCTGACTCTTTCTCAAATAAATAAAAATTTTAAAAGTGTGAGCTAAAATATAGCATTTATCATGGTTTTCCTCACCAAGAATTTAAAGCCAGACACTGTGCTAAGCATTTTCCAAATGCTAACTGAACTCTCATAACACAATGACATAGGCACTACGGTTGTTTTCATTTCCCTCACTCACAGGGGGAAACCTTAAGCACAAATTGTTAGGCTACTTGCCTGGAGTTAACACAGTGAGGAAGTGCCAGAGCTTCTGGCTCAGGCAGTTGCCTGCAGCATCCATGCGGAACCATCACATTCTGCAGCTGGTGTGATTAGGGACTTGGCTGGTTCCTGCCAATAGCACAGAGAACAAGACCTATGTGTTTTGTTTTGTTTTTTAACCTGGAATATATTTTTGTGGGTAATACAAGGATCAAATTGCTCAACAAAAATGATTAGGAAAATCTTAAGTTTCCAACAGCTTATTGCTTCTGTACATAAATATAATTGATTTTCTAGATTGATCACATATCCAGCAACCTTTCTAAATTCATTTGTCAATTTGTTTATCTCTGGTTATTTTTGGATATCCTATATACACAATCATGGTTTTGTTTGTTTGTTGGTTTTGGTTTTTCAAGGTAGGGTCTCACTCTAGCCCAGGCTTACCTAGGATTCACTATGTAGTCTCAGGGTGGCCTCTTAACTCACAGTGATCCTCCTACTTCTGCCTCCCAAGTGCTGGGATTAAAAGCATGCACCACCATGCCTGGCTCACAATCATGGTTTCTACAAATAGTCTTTATATTATCTCTTCCTTTCTAAGGCTTTAAATTTTTCTCCTCTTACTACACTAGCTCAGATTTCTAATTCAGTGTTAACAAAGGGAATCCTCACCTCTCAATTTTAGGAGGCAAGCTTTTGTTTGCTTGTTTTGTTTTTTGTTTTTTTGAGGTAGGGTCTCACTCCGGCTGGAGGCAAGCTTTTAAGAATACTTGCTTAATGATTTCTTTATAAATGGTCATTTATCATAATGAAGACATTTTTTCCTATTCCTAGTTCCTTACTTGCATTTCAAGACAGCATAATAAGCACAGTGATAATTTGTGACTTTCTCTAAAACATTCATGCTTCTCATATTTTGATTTTATTAAATAAGGTGGAACTTCCCAAAGAATGTTGAATATTAGTGATGATGGCAAGCATCCCAGTCTTGTTCTTGACATGAACAAAAGTGACTAGCAGGGTGTGGTTATGCATGCCTTTAATACTAGCACTTGGAAGGCAGAGGTAGGAGGATTACTGCGAATTCAAGGCCAGCCTGAGATTACAGAGTGAGTTCCAGGTCAGCCTGGGTAAGAGTGAGACCCTACCTCAAAAAAAAAAAAAAAAAAGTGACTCTTGAATTTCACTGGAATTTTATTAGAACTTTCTCTTTATTCAGGGCTTTGATACCTGCAACATTGGCCCATTGATCTTTTTCATTTTTCATTGTCAGATCTTTTATATCAATTATAGTATTTAACATAAGGAATTATGTAGCAAAGCTGGATGAGGTGGCACACACCTTTAATCCTAGTACTTGGAAGGCAGAGGTAGGAGAATTTCTGTGAATTTGAGGCCACCCTGAGACTCCATAGTGAATTCCAGGTTAGCCTGGGCTAGAGTGAGACCCTATCTCAAAAAAAAAAAAAAATATATATATATATATATATATAACGTTATCTTTCTCTACTCTTTTAAACAATTTAAGAACAAGTTGTACTAAAATTCAATGTCATACTGTTTTTTTGTTTTGTTTTGTTTTGCTTTTTGGGATGAGTCTTGTTATGTTGCCCAGACTGATCTCTAACTCCTGAGTTCAAATGATCCTCCTGTCTCAGCCTCCTGAGTGCTGGGATTATAGCTGTACAACCCTGTAGACAGAGGCTGTTGATGTTTCTTTTTCTTTGCTTTTGTAAGCAGGGTCTTGCCCTGTACCCCTAGATGATTCTCCTGCCTCTACCTCCTGAGTGTAAGGATGACAGACATGTACCACCAAGCCCAGAGCTCTGAGATGATTGTTTATATCATCTTAATGCACATCAGTTTGGCTCTTTCCCTCTCTCTTCTCTTTTTCCTTCTGTCTCTCTCTCCTGCTTGATGCATACACACAGAGGTACACACTACACCAAATAACATCGTACATACTACTAGTCTGCTAACTTCTTTTTTTAGTCAACAGTGTGCCACTTTAGAATCTGGTGATGTAGCTCAGTAGGTTGAATGCATGCCTAAACCCCTGAATTTGATCCCCAGCACCACATAAAACCTGGCATTTTGCTGGGTATGGTGGCACATGCCTTTAATCCCAGCACTCGGGAGGCAGAGATAGGAGGATCGCCGTGAGTTCAAGGCCGCCCTGAGATGACATAGTGAATTGCAGGTCAGCCTGAGCTAGAGTGAGACCCTACCTCGAAAAAACAAAAAATAAAATAAAATAATAAGAAAGAAGAAAGAAAGAAAGGGAGCATGGGGAAGTCAATTCACACCAATAAATTACCTCTCCAGTGTATGTAAACACGCTTAGAAGCACAAAATTGAGAAATGATAATCTAAGACTAGAAGAGACTTGGTTTAAGTTATGAAGTAAATGAAAAAAAAAAAGTAAGAAAATGGAACCAATGGGGTTGTTTCACTTTTGCATGAGATCCCATCCCTTCTTGCGCACTTTACTACAATTGCATCACTCTGGTAATTTTCCCTTCTGTGTTATCAATTTTTACTTCTCTATAGACTGTTCCCTCATGAGCATTCAATGATGCTATTTCTCCCATCTTGAGAATATCTGTCAACACTGCTTCCCCTTTCACATACCACCACCGCACTCCGCACTTCCCTCCTTTCTTTTTACGGCAAAAGTTTATTGTTTTTTTAAAGTCTATATTCACTGCACGCAATTCCTCTTTGTCCTCTCCCCAACTCCCTCCTGTGAGGTGTTTGCTGACACTGCTCTATTCAAATAGAAAAAATAGAAAAATTGTTCAGGTCACCAACCCTCTCCCCACGGCTAAATGCAAAGGGCAATTCTGAGTCCTCATTTATCTATCTGTGCCATTTGGCAAATGATCATTTTCTCTTCCTTTAAACATGCGCTGGCCGTTTGTCTATTTGCTTCTTCGTGCTCTGCTGTGGATAGCAAACAATGCCATTTCCCAGGCGCCTCTCTCCTCTGGCTTCCTGATAGGTTTGGCCAATGGAATTCACTGGTAAAAAGATTGGAAGGGCATTTCCCTTCCCTTCTCTCTGTTGGCATCTCTAGCGCTGACTGTACCTCCTCTGTGGCTTCCACCTGATAGTTTCCAAGCTCCTACTGGGCTGGTATTCCCACTTCAATGGGTGGTCCCTGATCTTGGGGTAATGTTCACCAACATTTAGAGCTGGAATGCCAGCCCTAGAGGTGAAGCAGCCTTCCACTATTGTCAAAGCTCTGCATTAGCTTACCACCCTCTAGAGATTCTCAGCTATTCTAATACCTGAGGGAACTAGATCTTGGGTTGTTCTATTTGAAATTCAGAATGTAGTGCTGTTGTGGTAGCTCAATGGTACAGTGTTTGCCTCACATACAAAGGCCCTGGGTTCCATTCCCAGCACCAAAAATCACAATAAAGCAAAGTAAGCCAGTCAAAAAAGAACAAATACTGTATGCTTCCACTTATTTTTGTGTTGTTTTGTTTTCAACATAGAGTCTCACTCTAGTTCAAGCTGACTTGGAATTCACTCTGTATTCTCAGGGTGGCCTTGAACTCACAGCAATCCTCCTACCTCTGCCTCCCAAGTGCTGGGATTAAAGGTGTGTGCCACCATGGCCGGCTTTGTATGCTTCCACTTATATAAATACCTAAAATAATCAAATTTGGGTCTGAAGAGATGAATCAGCAGTTAAAGCACTTGCCTATAAAGCCTAATGACTGGGGTTTGATTCCCCAGTACCCACATAAAGCCAGATGCACAAAGTGGTACACTCCCAGGGCTCATGACTACCCGTTGTAGGTTTTAGTATCAGGGATGGATTCCCTCCCATGGAGCAGGCCTCCAGTCAAAGTAGAGGGTGGTTGGTTCCCACCATAACAGACATGCCACTATTGCACCCATTGGCTCATTTGGCCTGGCTGGTCAAATCTAAGGGTTGCAGTGTCCACTGTTGGGTATCTTCACTGGTGATTTCTCTTTCTCCCATTGAACTGCATGCAGCATAGTTTTTTCTAGCTTTTTCAACTGGTCTATATGAAGGTTTTCAGCTCAGCTCCAGCAGGGTTTTGCAATGACCTTGCAGCCCAAGTATGTGGACTCTTCAGCAATAGGGTCTTACCATTTATTCCTGGTGGGAAACCAAGGGTCTTGGCAATGGCCTACATTTTGGGGGCATCAGGGACCTCCCTGGCCAACAACTCACTGGAAGGTATCCCATCCCTGGCATTGAAAATATTCTAGTAATCTATGGCTCCTGTGTGTTCCATTGTCCAAAAAAGTAGGTTTCCATATGACTCATTTATATCCTCTTAGATTTTGATTCACCCTCCCTCCACCTTTCCTTTACTCAATCTCTTCCCCTGGCCTCACTTAGGCTTTTTCATCCTCATTAATCTGTTCTTCTACTTACATATATACACATCCTATTAAGTCCCCCCTCCCTTTCTAAATGAGACCCTACCACAAACAAGGTTAAAGGTAAGGACTCATACCTGAAAGATCTTCACATGTACATGAGAGTGCATGCATCTACACTCACACCCATGAATACACACCAAAAATAAAATAAATATATAAATAAATAAAGGGTTGGAAAGATGTCTTAGTGGTTAAGGCACTTGCCTGCAAAGCCTAAGGATGCATGTTCAGCTCCCCAGATCTCACATAAGCCAGATGCACATAGGTGAGGCAAGCACAAGGTTGCATATGCACACTAGGTGGCACAAGCATCTAGAGTTAGATTGCACTGGCTGAAGCCCTGGTGACCCAACTCTCTCTTTCTCTCTTAGCTTCTTGCTCTAAAGTAAAAAACAAAACAAACAAACAAAAAAAAAAAACCATGAAGAAGGCTGGAGAAATGGCTAAGAGGTTAAGGTACTTGCCTGTGAAGTCTAAGGACCCAGTTTCAATTCCCCATTACCCACATAAGCCAGACATACAAGGTGGCACATGTGTCTGGAGTTCATTTGCAATGGCTAAAGGCCCTGGTGCATGTCCATTCTCTCTCTCAAATAATAAATAAAATATTTAAAAAAATAGAGAGCTTTTCAATTTCTCTTGAACATTAAAATTACACTTCCAAATGTCACCACCATTATTAGAGTGAGAATATTTCATGTTTCCTATTTTGTCACAGTTGACAGTTTGAAAATAACTAAGAATAAGACTCTCCAAAATTTCAATATGTTTTTTATTAACATTAGAACACCATATTTGCTGTAAAAATACAAGTTAAAGGATAAAGTACAACCTGTTATTTCAACAGTATTTCAATACATAAGAATAAAATATAATGAAACACACATGCTTACTTAATGCTAATGACCTAGCATTTCACAATCTCACAGATGAAGCAAAACAAGTCACTTGAAACAGATATTAAAATGGTTAAGTACAGTTCCTAGAGTGTGCTTGTTTGAGGTGCTGCTGATGGTTTTTCTCTACATGGATGGACCTGTGAAAGGGGACCAGCTTCTTCTGCCATTATGGATTCTCTCTTGAATCCATAAACTTCAATAAATTCCATTCCTCCCATAACTTGTGCCTTGCTTAGAAGTTCGTCCTAGCAATGTGAAGCTGACTACGATAAAGGGTGTTCAGCACCTGTAGCTCAAGGAGAAAGCTGTCTGAGCACCAGCAATCATCTCTCCCTGTGGACGAATGTGAGCAATTGCCTCAAACTACTGCCACCATGCCTTCCCCATCATGATGGAATATGACCTGGAACTGTAAGATGAAATAAACCTTTCCACCTTAAAAAAAAATGGTAAGGGCTGGAGAGATGGCTTAGCAGTTAAGGCACTTGCCTGCAAAGCCAAAGGACTTTGGTTTGATTCCCCAGGACCCATGTAAGTAGATGCACAAAGTAACATGCATCTGGAGTTCATTTGCAGTGGCTGGAGGCCCTGGTGTGCCCATTCTCTCTCTTCTTCTCTCTCCTTTTTTTCTCTCAAATAAATAAATAAAATAAAATAAAACGGTTAAGTATCTAAGGGTAAATATTTTAATATTTAGAAATGGTGTGGGGGGGGAGGGTATTACCATGGGGTATTTTTTATAATCATGGAAAATGTTAATAAAAATTGTGAAAAGATAAAAAATTAAATTAAATTAAAAAAAAGAATATTTAGAAATGGCACCATAGAATTGCTATAGGGGGTACTCTACCCAAGTATTTTCACATTATACTTTACTTGGTTTGTCAAAATGCAATTGTGTTCTGATCTCAACAATACAGTTCAGAATAGTAAAGAGCTCAAGTTTTTGTTTTGTTTTTCGAGCTCAAGTTTTAAAGTCAGATTTTTGGCTTTCTCAATTACTGGCTACACGAATTTGGGAAACCTAAAGTCTGGGCTTCAGAGAATTCAACTGTAGGATAGGGAAGACAACAGTTAAACCTCTCATAAGACTGTCATATTGTTAACAGTAAGATAATACTTTTAAATTGCTCTTCACAGTATCTGACACAAATTAAGTACTCAATGAAGTATACCAACTATTACTACTGCTATGTTTCCTTACTGTTAATAAAATAATAACTCTTTATATTTAAAACAAATTTTTTGTTTATTTTTATTTATTTATTTATTTGAGAGAGAGAGAGCCACTGCAAATGAACTCGAGATGCATGCAACCCCTTATGCATCTGGCTTACATAGGTACTAGAGAATCAAGCCTCGAACTGGGATCCTTAAGCTTCACAGGCAAGCACTTAACCGCTAAGCCATCTCTCTAGTCAGCTCTTTAAATTTAAAACAAATGCTAAAACATGTACAGGGAGTGAACATAAGGTACCAGCACCATAGGAGGCTTTCAGAGGTGGTGTAGGTACACCCACATTCTGGTCATGGCAGCTTAGGGATAAAGTGGAGCACAGGCAGAGGGCTGGAGGTGAGGTTGAGAAACCGGGAGTCAGCTATAGTTGGTCATCTACACATGGTAATTATGCTTCAGGATTAGAACAGGAAAGACTTGGCTGCAAAAATCACATTGGCGGCAGGAGACGATGGTAACACAGCCCTGCTCTGGGCCTTTCCAGAGTGCCTACCCCTCTTTGGCCCAGTTCTTGCTAGCTCACCTCTACCCCTACTCTAGCCTACTTTTCCCTGCAAATAAGGAAATCAGAAATATGCCACAAAACTATTTCTAGCAGCACATCGCAAACAAACCTTGGGCACTTACAAAGTACAACCCATTATAGATCACATGCTTCATGTCTCCTCCATACCTTGTGATACAGGTGAACAGATAAAAATATGAAAATGAACATATGGATATTGACATCATTTAAACCACTCAAAAGACACCCAACAGAATAATTTTATCTTACTAATACCTACCACATGTATATCCACACTGAGTACTTCTTGCTGACGGACTAGAGGATGACTCCTTTGGGTTACTTAGTAAAACTCTAATTCAGATTACAGCTATCCCACCCATGTAATCTGCTTTTGCCCTTTTTTTTTTTTTTTTTTTTGCTGTTGGGGATGGCTTCACATGTGCTTACCAGAAACCCCAGCACTGAACTCTACCTCCCAGCCACATTAAGTCTGATAATGGCATGGCCATCTAACATTTTCAGTAAAGAATGCTTTATGCAGGTTTTTTGTTTGTTTGTTTATCAAGGTAGGGTCTCATTCAGGCCTAGACTGACCTGGAATTCACTATGTAGTCTCAGGCTGGCCTCAAAAGCATGGCAATCCTATCTCTGCCTCCCAAGTGCTAGGATCAAAAGCATGCACTACTACGCCTGGCAAATTCTGGCTTTTAACTGATACCTACTGACAGAAGAAAGATGAAACCACAGCCAATGCTAAGAAAAATGCTAAAGAAAAAGATACAGTAGCTTAGAAGGAACTGACTCACTGATCATATATAAATATATGATTCCTACCAGCCACTTTCATCTATGACATACTATAATACTTTTCAAGAAGGACTCAAAGGAGCTACTTTAGAAACCAGTGACACTCAAGCACTGATCTATTCATACAAGCTTCTACATAGCTGAGGAAGTTTACATCAAATTGACAAAAATGTGTATGGAGGCAAGAAATGGTGGCGTATTCCTATAATTCTAGCATTTGGGAGGGTAAGGCAAAAGGATCACAAGTTCAAGGCCATTCTGGGCTACGTAATGAGATCCTACCTCAAATAAAATATTACAAAACTTCTATACAGAAAGACTTAGAAAAATCCACCTCCTAAAAAAGCAGGTGAAGTGGAATCAAAGACTTCAACAAAAACAACACAACTCATTGAATGGAAGAGACCCAATAGAAAAGATGTAAAACCTCCTGGAACATAAATAGTTCATGTGATCAAGACGCTATTTTCCTTCTTGATCTAAGGTGCTTGCCTCCAGCTTGGACTTGGAGAAAGGTCCTGTTCACTTGAACTGGTTGTCAATCAATGTCCCCTTCATTTTTGCTTTCTTGGCTTCCAGTTCAGCCTGAAAAGAGAGGAAAAAAAAGGCATGCCCTCATACATCTCACAAACTTTTTAAAAATCTTATTTTATTTATTGATTGATTGATTTCAAAGACAATGACAGACAGAGAAAGAGTGTGAAAAAATGGGGATGCCAGGGTCTTCTGCTACTACAAACAAATTCCAGACACATGTGCTACTTTGTGCATCTGGCTTTATGTGAGTACTGGGGAACTGAACCCTGGTTGGCAGGCTTTGCAAGCAAGTACCTTTAACCACTGAGCCATCTCTCTGGCCCTTCACATGAAATTTTTAATATCCCTTGCTTATTCTAGCTGTCCCAAACACTTTCCCTCCATGCTCAGTATACAAACTAGGAGTGGTTTTAGAATCTTAATCCATCTCTAACAAAGACTTTCCAAACTTGTTGATGCTATAACACATACAGAAAATGCTATCTGTAGGCAATACACATTTGTAGGTGAAAATGCAAGGCTTTGGCCTAAGACAATAGATGCCAGGATTCCGGGATCCCAATGACTTCCCAAAGACTGAGAGAATAACTACCACAGCACACAGGTATCCTATTCTTGGCAGAACAGAACCAGATCAGTACTACTTAAAACTCTGACTCATGAACTATTTGTAATTAGTCCATATAATGTACATACATAAATTTAGAATAAACATTTAGGAACTTATAAAATAATCTGACAGAGTAGTAACAAAAAAATATAGTAATACAAATAAAACCAAATTTATTCTTATTGTACTTTACAAACTACAAAACTGGATTTTTTGTTTTTCTTTTTTAAAGCACTGGTCTTTCATCTTAGAAAGTTTGAGAAGCACTGCTTCCAATCACTAAGGCCTGGAAGGTAAAGCAGCAACCAGGCCCCAACACCTCTGAAATACCACCACACTCATTAGAAGGCATGAACACATCCCTGTTTTCTTTTATATGTATTCCCCAGTTTCCACATAAAATCTGATGCAAAATTTGGATGTGGTGGGTACGCCTTTAATCCCAGCACTCAGGAAACAGAGTTAGGAGGATCACTATGAGTTCAAGGCCACCCTGAGACTACAAAGTTAATTCCAGGTCAGCCTGGGCCAGAGTGAGACAAACAAACAAAGAGACAAACAAAAATCTGATGCACGAAGTGGAGCATGCATCTGGCATTCACCTGCAGACTCAGGAGCATACACACACATATACACACGTGCAAATATTTACAAAAAGTAATACACATAACTATATGTGTATATGTGTGTCTTTTTTTTTTTTTTTGGTATGTGTGTGTGTAGGTCATGAAACCAGATTGGGAATCATGAAAGGGGAGGAAAGAGATCTTAGGGAGGAGGAAAAAGATGATAATAGAATATATACATATGATAAGAAACTAGAAGGGGAGGGTCTAGGGAAATGGCTCAGTGGAGAAGAGCCCTTACTGTGCAAATATGAGGACCTAAGTTCAGATCCCCAGCACCCACACAAAAAGCCAAGCATGGCTGTGCACACCTGTAACCCCAATGCTGAGGGGAGTGGAGACAAGAGGATCATTGGGATTCACTGGTCAGCCAGTCTAGCCAAAATATGGTGAGCTCCAAATTCTACAAGACTGTCTCTCAAGAAAGCAAGGCAGGGCTGGAGAAATGGCTTAATGGTTAAGGTGCTTGCCTGCCAAGCCAAACAAACCATGTTCAACTTTCCAGATCCAATGTTTGCCAAGTACACAAAGTGCAAGGTCACACATGTCCACTAGATGGCACAAGCATCTGGCATTCGATATCAGTGGCTGAGGCCCTGGCATGCCAATTCTCTCTCAAAAAAAGAAAGCAAGGCAGAGAACATAGAGGACTCCTGATGTCCCCTGACTTCCACACATATGCATGGGATATGCACATCTGCACACACACATGCACAAGCAATCATAAACCACATACACAGACACACAAACATACTACACACACAAAAGCAGAGTGGAGAGCCAGGCATGGTGATGTATGCCTTTAATCTAACAACTAGGGAAACAGAGGTAGGAGGATTGCTGTGAGTTCAAGACCAGCCTTAGACTACATAGTGAATTTCAGGTGAGTCTAGGGTAGAGCAAGACTCACCTCAAAAAAAAAAAAAATCAAAACAAAACACAAAGCAGAATAGAGATCAGGGTATTGTGACTAATGCCTGTAATCCCAAAACCTTGGAGCTAGAGACAGGAAGATCAGGAACTCAAGGCCAGCCTCAACTACATAGTGAGTGTGAAACCAGCCTGCTTGCTACATGAGACCATGTTTCAAAATCAAACAAACAAAAAAGCTAGGTGTGGTGGCCTTTAATCTCAGCACTCAATGAGGCAGAGGTAGGAGTATCACCATGAGTTTGAGGCCAATCTGGAAGTACAGAGTGAGTTCTAGGATAGCGTAGGCTACACTGAGACCCTGCCTCCAAAGATAGAAAAAGAAAGAAAAAGAAAGAAGAGGGAGGGAAGGGGGCAGGAGGAAGGAAGGGAAAGAGAGGGAGGTAAAGAGGGAGAGATGGAGAGAGGGAAGGAAGGGAAGAAGGAAAGAGAAGGAAGAAAAGAAGAAAAAGGAAAGAAAACTAAACAGAGGACAATGTGGGAGAAGGAAACCAGCTAGAAAGGAGCCTGGGAGGACAGGAGAAGGCAGGGAGGTGCTTGCTTCGGCAACAAATATACTAAAATAGGAGAAGGCAGTAGGGGAGGGAAACAAGTATAAACAAAGTGTAATAACACATATGTATAAAAATGCCATAACAAAACCCAGTACTTTGCATGCTAATCTAAAAAACTGGTTAAAAAGAAAGATATTTCTGGGTATGCTTGTGCATGTACACATACCAGGGTCTCCTTCTGTTGCAAATAAATACTAATCTGACCTTACATGGGTGGCTGAGTAATTGAACCCCAGTTGGCAGGCCTTGCAAACTGAGCCTTTAACCACTGAACTGTTCCAGAGCCCCACAGTATATGTTATGTTGAGGTTATCAATGCAGTAATTTCTTTTATATATATTTATTTAAAAGAAAGGGAAAGAGGGAGAAAGAATGGGTGTGCTAGGGCCTCTAGCCACTGAAAACGAACTCTAGATGCATGCACCACTTTGTGCATCTGGCTCATGTGGGTACTGGGGAATCAAACCTAGGTCCTTTGGCTTTGCAGGCAAGTGCCTTAACCACTAAGCCATCTCTCCAGCCTATCGATGCAGTAGTTTCTAAGGCTAATGAAAAATCACAAGCAATTACGCAATTATAGACACCATCCTACACTAAGGTGCTGTGCTCTAAGCCGAGCCCATGAATAAGGCCGAAACTCAGCAGTGCTTTATGAAGCAATGACCAGCCCCAATACAAGTAAAATTGCAGTAGCACTTCAGTACACCATTACATTCTTGAAGAACATCCAGAAACCCTGACCTTTAACTTCTGACCTTGGACCACAAGCAGCAGATTGAAACACCATCCTAGTTAGGCCTATCTAGCAGGTGCTATAATTTAGGGCCTAAACACTAGACCCTGCAGTCACTATTGCAGAGCAGGATATACCAAGAGTCACAGCCAGGAGTGAGAAACTGGCAGTTTACTATACTAGTAACCCCCACCAGGTAGGTTCCTAAAGGATCCCGCTGCCTCTGTATGATGGTTCAGTGCAAGAAATCCAAACAATGAAATCCTGCGCTCTTTCTTCCCACACTACTCACCAGCTCTTGCAGTCTCCTCTTGCTCATGCCTTTGCGCTCCAGTTGTTTTTCAATCACTTTGGCATTCTGTGCATAAGAGTCAGCAACTTCCCTCTGTAGGAGAAAAAGCAGCACTCTGAGATCAGCACTCTCACCAGGAAATATGGCAAAACCTTACAGCAATGGATACTCTTCAAGTCAAGAAATCGAAACTGAAATGGCAGGTCTCTGCACACTTTCAACTCTTCATCTCATTAATACTCCACAGGAGTTCAGGTTTCAACCGTGATCATCTATAAAAAGAATCAATACCACTGTCCCACAAGCATTCTTTTGAAGTACCAGAAAGGCAACCGCTGCTGCTGCTGCAGACACACTCAAACCATCCGAGCTGGACTGGAGGGATCTATAATTATTTAGTCCAGTAGTTCATTAATTGTTTATTTGAAAGACAGGGTCTGGTTACAGAGCCCAGGCAGGACATGAACAGGATGTGAGCCTCCTGCCTCAACCTCTGGAGTGCTGGGATTACAGGCCTCCAACCACCAGGTCTGGCTTCAGTCCAGCAGTTTTTATAATGGTGAGAGGGGCCCAAAACCCTTGTCCTCATTTTACAGATGTCCCTGACATCCAGGAAAACAGGCACTAGACCAGAACCATATAGTTTATTACTATCAGGGTAGTGTCTTAAAGCAAAGTCTCTAACTGTTCTGCTCTATGGAGGTTATGGCTCAGGAGTCCCCTTTTCTTTCCCTCCCTCAGTTCCAGTTCTCTTGAGAGCAGAAGTACTTACAGCCTCGATCTCTTCTTCCTCTTCATCAATGGTAGACACAGTAACAGAGCTGAACTTGCCCATATCTTTAGTTCGTTTGGTCATCATCACCTGGAGCAGCAGGAAAAGGAGTCAGACTCAGCTTACCCCAAGAGGGATCATGAGCTGTGTGCATGCATGATTGAAGGTGTGGGTGGGACACATGCCTCTTTGAGGTAAGCTATCTAAGTGTCACTGTTTGTTTGTTTTTTTTTTTAACATTTGCCATCAAAGGTTTTTTATAAGTATATTTAAAGATCAGCATAACCCATTCCGTGTGTAATTCTTCAGTTAGAAAGAGGAAAACCTTGAATGAATAAAAGAAAAATCATATAAATTATAACCTTACAAGGCAACTATACCAAAAAAAAAAAAAAAAAAAAAAAAAAAACCACACACCTTTAATCCCAGCACTCGGGAAGCAGAGGTAGGAAGATCACCATGAGTTCCAGGCCACCCTGAGACCACATAGTGAATCCCAGGTCAGCCTGGGCTAGAGAGAGACCCTACCTTGGAAAAAAAAAAAAAAAAAAGGACAAATAACAAATGTCATAATTTTGTAGCTTCTGCTTTGTAACATCTATATACACAATTGAAATTTTTTTTTGCTTTTTTTTCTTTTTGGTTTTTCAAGGTATAGTCTCACTAGCTCAGGCTGACCTGGAATTCACTATGTAGTTTCAGGGTGGCTTCGAACTCACTGCAATCCTCCTACCTCTGCCTCCCGAGTGCTAGGATTAAAGGCATGTGCCACCACACCTGGCCAAACTTCCTTTTGTGGATGAAAATTTTATTAAAAAAATTTCTATTTTGTCAGGTGTGGTGAATTCCAGGTCAGCCTGATATAGTGCGAGACCCTACCTTAAAAAAAAAATAAACGGCTGGAGAGATGGCTTAGCGGTTAAGCGCTTGCCTGTGAAGCCTAAGGACCCCAGTTCGAGGCTCGGTTCCCCAGGTCCCACGTTAGCCAGATGCACAAGGGGGCGCAC
This sequence comes from Jaculus jaculus, assembly GCF_020740685.1. Taxonomy (NCBI): domain Eukaryota; kingdom Metazoa; phylum Chordata; class Mammalia; order Rodentia; family Dipodidae; genus Jaculus; species Jaculus jaculus. The sequence goes on from NC_059125.1 coordinate 114,516,701, forward strand.
GCGTCTGGAGTTCGTTTGCAGAGGCTGGAAGCCCTGGCGTGCCCATTCTCTCTCTTTCCCTCCCTCTGTCTTTCTCTCTGTGTCTGTCACTCTCAAATAAATAAATAAATAATTTAAAAAAATAAATAAATAAATAAAAAATAAAAACAGGGGAAGTTTCTCAAATAATATGCCTTATTTTAAAAGTTGGAGGCTAAGCTGGACATGGTGGCGCACACCTTTAATCTCAGCATTCAGGAAGCAGAGGTAGAAGTGTCACTGTGAGTTCGAGGCTAGCCTGGGACTACAGAGGGAGTTTCAGGTCAGCGTAGGGTATAGTGAGACCCTGCCTCAAAGAAAAAAAAAAGTTGGAGGCTGGATACAGCTCAGTAGGGCTTGCCCCTCATACCACAAAATAAATAATAAAATACAAATTTGGGACTAATTCTGTAGCTATATCAAGCATTGTGTGTCCTACAGTCATAATTACCTTTTTAGGAGGCTCTTGTTTCTGAGTGTATATATTTGTTTTCCCAAAACCCTGGCCAAATTTCACTACTGCTCCATCCACAATGAAGGTCACAGGAGCATTCTTCGGCTGGGACTGGTAGAAGAGCGGCAGCCCACACCTGCAAGCAGCAAAGTGAATCTCCGAAAGGCCTCCATTTCAAATCCCCAAAGAGTGATAAGAGTGATTTGCAAAGTAGACTTACGCTCTAGGAATACCAAACAGCTTGATAAGACTCGTTCAGGGAACTTATTGAAATTGCTAGTCAGAATCCTACATCCCTTCCAGAAGATTCTAATGTAATAAATGTAGCAGGTGAGGCCTGAGTGTCTGCCGTTTTAATCACCATCTCATGAGACTATTATCACCGGACAAGTTTGGAAATGCTGGTTGTTACTAATGGGCTGATGGCTTTGCGGTCACAAACTGCTGCTATTCTTCCCATATGCCATGGTAACTGGCTTGGGCATTTTGTCTATTTTTTGTTCCTGTTTTGCTTTGCAGCATCAAGAAAATCTGTAAAGGCTACACTGCAGTATTTGGCAGATCAAACCCTGTAATAATCATCACTTTCTTTGGCTGGCTGTCATTATAGCTTTTAACCTTGAAAAAGTAATAGCCAGGCATGGTAGCATACATGTTTAATCCCAGCACTTGGGAGTCAGAGGTAGGAGGATTGCTGTAAATTTGAGACCACCCTGAAACTACACAGTGAATTCCAAGTCAGCCTGGGCTAGAGTGAGACCCTACCTCAAAAAACTGAAAAAAGGGCTGGAGAGATGGCTTAGCGTCTAAGCGCTTGCCTGTGAAGCCTAAGGACCCCGGTTCGAGGCTCGGTTCCCCAGGTCCCACATTAGCCAGATGCACAAGGGGGCGCACACGTCTGGAGTTCGTTTGCAGAGGCTGGAAGCCCTGGTGCGCCCATTCCCTCTCTCTCCCTCTATCTGTCTTTCTCTCTGTGTCTGTCACTCTCAAATAAATAAATAAATAAAAAGGAAAACTTAAAAAAAAATAGACCTACAAAATATAAAACCAACTTCATCAATCCAGTATAACTTGGAGCTTAAATAGCTTTTGTACCAATGTTCCTCTCCTTTTAATTTACTTGGGAGAGAGGAGAAAAGGAGAGAAACAGAGAGAGCATGGGCATTGCCCTCTTCTTCACGTAGATACTGGGAAATCGAACTTGGGCCATCAAGTTTTACAATCAAGTACTGTTAACCATTGAGACATTTCCAGCCCATAGCTGTATTCTTTTGTCAAAACTTATGAAACTGAACAATAATATGGCCAGATTTTATTCCAGGAATATCACATCTCAATTTTTAAAACTTTGCAATGTTAGCTTGCATGATGGTCCACACCTTTAATTCCAACACTCAGGAGACTAAAGGTAGGAAGACAGGGAGGCTGAAGGTAGGGGGATCATTGTGAGTTCAAAGCCATCCTGTAGCTACAGAGGGAGTTCCAAGACAGTCTGGACTAGAGTGAAACACTCCTTCGAAAAAAGGAAAAAAAAAAAAAAAAAGAAGAAGAAGAAAAACAGGCCAGATGTGATGGTGCGCGCCTTTAATCCCAGCACTGAGGAGGCAGAGGTAGGAGGATCACCATGTGATCAAGACAAGACTGGGACTACAGAGTGAATTTCAGTTCAACCTAGGCTAGAGAGAGAGAGACCCTAATTCCAAAAATAAATTAATTAATTAATTTGTACACATTAAAAACTCATTTTCAAACTGGGCATGGTGGTGCATATCTTTCATCCCAACATTGCAGAGGCAGAGGTAAAAGGATCACTGTGAGTTCCAGGCCAATCTGGAACTACAGAGTGAATTCCAGGTCAGCCTGGGCTGCAGTGAGACTCTACTTAAAAAAAAAAAAAAAAAGAAGAAGAAGAAGAAGAAGAAAGAACCAAAAACAAACAACAACAAAAATACTCATTCTTTGCCTGGCACAATGGCTCATGCCTGCAATCCTAGTACTTAGTAGAATTAAAAGCTTGAAACCAGGCTGGAGAGATAGCTTAGCGTTTAAGTGCTTGCCTGTGAAGCCTAAGGACCTCGGTTCAAGGCTCGATTCCCCGGGACTCACATTACCCAAGTGCACAAGGGGGCACATGCGTTTGGAGTTCATTTGCAGAGGCTGGATGCCCTGGCACGCCCATTCTCTCTCTCTCTCTCTCTCTCTCCCCCTCCCTCCCTCTCTCTCTCTGCCTCTTCCTCTCTCTGTCTGTCGCTGTCAAATAAATAAATAAAAATAAACAAAAGCTTGAAACCCAGGCTGGAGAGATGGCTTAGCGGTTAAGCGCTTGCCTGTGAAGCCTACGGACCCTGGTTCGAGGCTCGATTCCCCAGGACCCATGTTAGCCAGATGCACAAGGGAGCGCACTCATCTGGAGTTCGTTTGCAGTGGCTGGAAGCCCTGGTGCGCCCATTCTCTCTCTCTCTCTGTCACTCTCAAATAAATAAAAATGAACAAAATTTTTTTTTAATTTAATTCATTTTATTTTTTTTATTAGCATTTTCCATGATTATAAAAAAAATTCCCATGGTAATTCCCTCCCTCCCCCCCTCCACTTTCCGCTTTGAAATTCCATTCTCCATCATATCCCCTCCCCATCTCAATCATTCTACTTACATATATACAATATCAACCTATTAAGTACCCTCCTCCCTTCCTTTCCCTTCCCTTTATGTCTCCTTTTTAACTTACTGGCCTCTGCTACTAAGTATTTTCATTCTCCCGCAGAAGCCCAATCATCTGTAGCTAGGATCCACATATGAGGGTGAACATGTGGCACTTGGCTTTCTGGGCCTGGGTTACCTCACTTAGTATATATATTGGGAGAGGGAGAGGGAAAGAGAGGGGGGAGGATTTGTTATGAGAAAGAGAAACAGAAAAGGTACACCAGGGCCTTCTTCTGCCATTGCAAACAAACTCCAGACACATGGGCCACTTTGTGCATCTGGATTTGCATGGGTAATAACTGAACCCAGGCTGTCAAGGCTTTGCAAGCAAGTGCCTTTAACCAGTAAGTCATCCCTCTCCAACCCAACTTTAATTTCTTTAAGAAACATATTAGTATTTGGCTTGTAGGCCTCTGATACCCAACAAGAATTGCATATAAATAATTATTTCCCTTACACATCATATTTCAACTTACCTATGATTCGAGAAACCCACATTGTTAATACTTACTTTGCACACTTTTTCCTGTACTGACGTTCAATGCCTTCAGGTCTGCAGAGAAAGCAGAAGTTAAAAATAAACAGCTAGGCACTTGGGAGGCACAGGTAGGAGGACTGCCATAAGTTTGAGGGCACCCTAACACTACATAGTAAATCCTAGGTCAGCGTGAGCTAGAGGGAGACCCTACCTTGAAAAACCAAAATAAGTAAGTAAATTAAAAAAAAAAAAAAAAAACAGCTAGGAGCAATGTTTGTAACTGATCAGTCACACTATTTCTTCCCTTCATTTGTCATAATTCATGTTAAAAGTTCAATAGTTTTCATTTCAGATATCTACTGGCTAAGTTAAACTCATATTATACTTAAAACTCCAGCATTGCTTCCTTATTCACAAGTTTTTATTGAGCATCCAATAGCAGTCAGGTGCCACTATCAGAGGAGAGAAAGGGATTTGTCTTAACAACAATAACAACCACAATAATGGAAGCAGCCACTTACATAGTGATCCCTCCATACCCATGGGTTCTGCATTTGTAGATTCCATTAACCAAGGATGGAAAATACTATATAAAAGTTGCATCAGCACAGAACATGCATAGTTTTTCTCTTGTCGTTATTTCCTTGACAACACAATACTAAAACAATTTACATAGTATTTACATTGGTTTACTTTTTTGGGGGGGTCAAGTTAGGGTCTCCCTCTAGCCCAGGCTGTCCTGGAATTCTGGTTTAGGTATTATTATTAATATAAAGATGATTTATAATATACAAGCAGATATGAGTAGATTATATACAAATGCTAGGCCATTATGTAGCTATATCCCTTGCCGCTACCCTCAATTTTAAAATTATGCTTCACAATGGAATTTCAAAGGGGAAAGTGGGGGGGGGAGGGAATTAACATGGGATTTTTTTTATAATCATGGAAAATGCTAATAAAAGATAAGAATTAAAAAAAAAATTATGCTTCACAATGACCCCTAAATGAAACCACATAAGGGAAGGGGGCCAACCTTAATGGACTGGACTCAACTATTCCTCAATTACAGCAGTTTCCTGCATTTACCTCCCAAGTACAGGATTAAGATGTGTACCGCTGTAACTAGTCATTCTGAGTTTGGATCCCCAGGTCCCACATAAAAGCCATAAGCTGTGGCTTCTGTAGTCTCAGTGTACCTACAGGCAGAAGGGAAGGGGAGACAGAAGTTCCTGGAAACTCATGATTGAAGCAGTGAAAAATGAGAAATCCTGCTTCAAATGAGATAGAAAGTAAGGACTGACATGAAAATTTACAACACTGTGGCAAATACACCCACACTTGTGTGTGCACACACTCATCAAAATTTAAAGGTATAGGGCTGGAGAGATGGCTTAGCAGTTAAGTGCTTGCCTGTGAAGCCTAAGGACCCTAGTTCGAGGCTCAATACCCCAGGACTCACCTTAGCCAGATGCACAAGAGGGCGCACGTGTCTGGAGTTTGTTTGCAGTGGCTGGAGGAACTGGCGTGCCCATTCTCTCTCTCTCTTTACCTCTTTCTCTGTCTGTTGCTCTCAAATAAATAAATAAAAATTTAAAGGAAAAAAAAAAAAGAACAGGGAGGCAGAGGTAGGAGGATCACCATAAGATCAAGGCCACCCTGAGAGTAGTAAATTCCAGGTCAGTCTGGGCTAGAGAGAGACCCAACCTCAAAAGAAGACAAACCAAAAAAAAAAAAAAAAAAAAAAAAAGACTTAGGAATAAATATTCTTTTTTAAATTCATGTCCAGTGCTAGGAATATAGCTCAGTTGGTAGAGTGCTTACCTAGTACATGAAGCCGTGGGTTTGATTCCTAACACCACATAAAGCTAGGTGTGGGGCTAAAGATGGCTTAGCGGTTAAGGTGCTTGCCTGCAAAGCCAAAAGACCCAGGTTCAATTCCACAGCATCCACATAAAGCCAGATGCACTAGGTGGTGAGTGTGTCTGCAATTCATTTGCAATGGATAGATGCCCCAGGGCACCCATTCTCTCTCTTAAGTAAGTAAATAAATAAATAAATTTTTTAAAAATTGGGTGTGGGAGCTGGGCGTTGTAGTGCATGCCTTTAATCCCAGCACTTGGGAGGCAGAGGTAAGAGGCCACCCTGAGACTACATAGTGAATTCTAGGTCAGCCTGAGCTAGAGTGAGACCCTACCTCAAAAAACCAAAAAAAAAAAAAAAAAGAAGAAAAAAGAAAAAAAAATTGGGTGTGGTGGTATGGGGACAGGAGGATCAGAAGTTCAAGGTCATCCTCAGGTATATGGTTAGTTCAAGGCCAGCTTAGCTATATGAAACCCTGTCTTAAAAGCTGAAAGTTGTGCAGGCTTCTGTAATTCCAGGTGGAGATAGGAGGATCAGAAATTCAAGACCATTCTTGGCTACATAGTGGGTTCAAGCACAGCCTGGGCTACATAAGTCCTTGTTTCACAAAACTAACTAAATAATAAAATAAAAAACAAAGAAGAATGCCGCAACAGTGATGCAAGCAGATACTGTATTGATGCATTAATAAACCAAGAAACACCAAGGCCAAAAAAAAAAAACAAACAAGCAAACAAACAAAAACCAGAAGGCAGGTAGGAAGTTGATGACTCAACAGATAAAAGCATTCACCTCTCAAACTAGAGTACCCATGTTTGATCACCATACATCATGTAAAAATCTAGAAGCCATAGCTTGATTCTGTAACTCCAGCATGCTGACACTGATACTGATAGGAGATAGGAAGCAGAGACAAAAGAATTTCCCAGAATCCAGAGTGAGAAGCCATGCTTCAAATGACGTGGACAGGCGAGGGTCTACCCAAAAGTTGTCCTCTGACCCCCATATGTCTGCTGTGGCACATAAGTCTGCACTCACACATACAATCATACACACACATAAACACCCATGCACGTGCACACACACACAAAGTATTAAAAAACACACAACATTAGAAGGAGCAAAGAAGGATCCTCCCCTAAAACCTTCAGAGTGAACATGATCTTCTGACACCTTTCAGACTTTTAGCCTATGAGACCATTAATTTCTGTTGTTTAAAGCTACCCAATTTTATAGCTCTAATATGCTAATATAGTGTATTCCAAACATCTAAGCCAGTACCTGATACACAACAGGAACTCAGAAAATATTCACTGAATAAATGAATGGACTTAATTCGGTATGGCTGATTTCTCCGTATTTGGCACTTGTGGTGACCCCACATGTCTTCCACACACACCTTGAAACACTGAATGTTCTCAACAGTACTAGATATGTTCTCTTTCTATTCTACTTCTTTTCTCTACTTTTTAAAATCTTCAATCTTCTTTTCTTCATTTATACTTTTCTTTTGAGACAAATTCTCATGTAACCAAGAATGGACCCAAAATTTCAGCTCCTCCGGCCTTCATCTCCTTCTCAAATGCTGAGTTTACATACAGGCAGGCATCACCTTACCAGGTCTTATATAGTGCTGAAGATCAAACCCAGGGCTTCCTGTATGTTAGGCAAGTATTTTGCCAACTGCTAAATCCCCAGCCCTTGCTCTATACTCTATGTAACTTCATCTTTCCCAAGTTTCAATTACCCATAAATATCAAATCTAAAAACATATGTATTTTTTTTCTTTTTCTCTCTTTCCTTTCTTTCTTTTGATTTTTTTTTTTTTAGGATAGGATCTCACTCTAGCTCAGGCTGACCTGGAACTCAATCTGTAGTCCCATGCTGGCCTCGAACTCACAGTGATCCTCCTACATCTGCCTCTCCAGTGCTGGGATTAAAGGCATGCTCCATCATGCCAGGCAGGCTTCTTTCTTTTGATTTTGAAGCAGGGTCTCACTCTAGCCCAGGTTAACTTGGAACTCACTCTATAGCCCAGGATGGGCTCAAACTCGCAAAGATACTCCTACTTCAGGGATTAAAGGCATGCACTGCCATGCCCAGCTCTGAAACAGATATAACTATGTCACTCTCCTGCATAAAAATTGAAAATGATAGCCAGACATGGTGGTGCACGCCTTTAATCCCAGCACTCAGGAGGCAGAGTTAGGAGGATTGCTGTGAGTTTAAGACCACCCTGAGACTACAAAGCGAGTTCTAGGTCAACCTTGGCTAGAGTAATATCCTACCTTGAAAACCAAAAAAATTAACTAGCTCTTAATTGCCTTCAGATAAAGGTCAAACTTGTCTACTTCATCATTTTACTGTCTACACCCAGTATGCATGAACCTCTTCCTATTAAACAGTAACCTATGCTCTGGTCACAAAAAACAATTCCAATTTTTCATGCTTTTAACAGTTCCATAGTCCCTCTACCAGGAATGTTTCTCATCCCTCTCCCCTACTTGATGAAGTCATAGTTCAAGCCAACTACAAATTCTACTATGCATTTCCTAACCTCAACACAGGTAAAATAACCCACTCCTGACTGTTTTACCATACCCCTATTTTTCACAGTATCAGTATTTCTTCCCATTACAATAAATGACCAGTTTCCTCACTAAGCTATGAGGTTCTACAGATCCAGTTCCTAGTCCAGTGCCTGGCACAATATCACAGATTGAGGGGATGGTGATGTAGCTTTATAGGAGAATACTGACTCAGCAAGCCCAAGGCTCTTGATTCCATCCCCAACCCCACAAAACAACAACAAAAAGGTTACAGGTCGTATGACTTCATTCAAACCTGTAAATCTTTTTTTGTTTTTTAAGTTTTTTTTGGTTTTTCGAGGCAGGGTCTCACTCTAGCTCAGACTGACCTGGAATTTAATACGTAGTCTCAGGGTGGCCTTGAACTCACAGCAATCCTCCTACCTCTGCCTTCCGAGTGCTGGCATTAAAGGCATGTGCCATCATGCCCGGCTCAGATAGGATATTTACAACCTTCAGAAACAGACCCCAGTATACCAGTGAAATCCTAAACAACATCACTCACTCACCGGCGAAGATACATAGTCTCCTCATCTTCTGTGTTGCAAAACTTATGGGCATGTTTGGCTGCATCAATCACACGAGATCGGTCCCGGGGCCTCATGGGTAACTTCTCTAACTGACAATCTAAAGGAATGGAGAAAGATTAGGTCACTATAATCATTGAAAGATATCTTAAACTGGGCGTGGTGGCACACATCTTTAAAACCAGCACTTGGGAGGCAGAGGTGTTCGAGGCCACCCTGGGTAGAGTTGAGACCCTACCTCAAAAAATAAACAAAAAAAAACCACTCCCCCCTCCCCAAAAAAGATATCTTGAGAACGACCCAGTAGCTGCACACACATCATCCTACAACTCGGGAGAGAAGGAGGCAGGTCGCCGGCAAATTTTTGGCTACAAGAGTGAGTTCAAGGTTAACCTGGGCAACTTAATGAGACCCTATGTACAAAAAAAAAAAAAAAAAAAACCAAAAAAAAAAAAAAACGGAAGGCCAACATCTCGCTCCTTGAAGCCTCCCTCCAGTTCTCCCCCACTCACCCAAGACCAGGACCATCTGGCCACACAAACAGTAATAGACGTGCAGAGGCTTCTCGCCATCGTCATATTCCTCACGGTCTCGAGTGTCGGAGCAGACTACCGACCGGGACACTACTTTCGGCATAGTGCAGGAGGAGTAACTAGTAAATTCGACGCAAAGGGAGAGTCGCGCTTAGATGACGTCACAGACACCCGCGCGCCGTCTCGCTCAGCAGCCACGCAGGTCACGTGTTAGCACTTCTGTTACTGACTTCCGGGCGAGTCCATCAGGCTAAAATGCAGGGGGGGCGCGCGGCTCTGGTGCCAGAAGCTCCTCGGGCTAGTGTTAGTCGGCACTGCTTTAGTTTTGACGCCATCGATATTATTTAAATTATTTATGTATAAGTCTATACGCTCATGAAGTTCTATGCATATACAGATATGTAAAACTTGCTGTAACAAAGCCTTATAAATTACACACAACCCAGATTTTAGGTGTGCCTCTAAATAAGATTTTCACTTTACTGGTGGTATTCAGGATGAATACCTAGTGGAGTAGGTTTTTTGTTGTTGTTGTTGTTTAGTTTTGTTTTGGTTTGGTTTTCCAAGGTAGGGTCTCATTCTAGCCAAGGCTGACCTGGAATTCACTATGGAGTCCCAGGGTGGCCTCGAACTCACCGCGATCCTCCTACCTCTGCCTGTACTGGGAATTGAACATAGGTTTCCTGCACGTGCTAGGAAGCACTCTGCCAATGTGCTACATCTTCAGCTCTATTTATTTCTCTCCATGCCTCTCTGCTCTCCCCCCCCCCCTCTTTCATTATGTTGCCCAATCTGGCCTGAAAGTCACAATCTTCTTGCCTCTGATTCCTGAGGGCTGAGATTGAAAGCATGTACCACCACTATCAGCCAAAGCAGTTTTGTTTGTTTTGAGGCAGAGTCTCACTTTAGCCCAAGCTGACCTGGAACTCACTCTGTAGTTCCCTGCTGGCCTTGAAATCACAGCTATTTTCCTACCTCAGCCTCCCAAATTCTGAGATTAAACGTGTGAGCCTCCACACACAGTTTAGAAGCATCTGGGTTTTTTTGTGTTTTTTTTTTTTTTTTTGGTTGTTTTTTGTTTTTCCAGGTAGGGTCTCACTCTAGCTCAAGCTGACCAGGAATTTACTATGTAGTCTCAAGGTGGCCTTGAACTCACGGTGATGTGAGTAAACCGCCAATGTAAACCAGACCCACTTAAACTGGACAGACATAAAAACTAGTAAGTTCTGGGCAGGGTGGTGTATGCCATTAATCCCAGAACTGGGGAGGCAGAAGAAGGAGGATTGCTGTGAGTTCAAGGCCAGGCTGAGACTAATTTCAGGTCAGCCTGGGCTAGAATAAGACCCTACCTCGAAAATAAAAATAAATAAATTAATTAAATTAAATTAAAGAGTTATGACCTGTAGAGATGGCTTAGTGGTTAAGGCACTTGCCTGCAAAGCCAAAGGACCTAAATTCTATTCCCCAGGACCCACATCAGCCAGATGCACAAGGTGGCGCATGCATCTGGTATTTATTTGCAGTAGCTGGAGGCCCTGGTATGCCCATTCTTTCTCTCCATCTCTCTCTCTTCCTCTGCCTCATTTTCTCTCTCAAATAAGGAAATACAAATTCAAAAAATAAACAAAAATAAAAGAGTTATGTATTTGATTTTTGAAAAATTTCCACAGTACTATATACCTGTATCAAGCCACAAATAAATGGTTTTAATTTAGCATATTCATATGTTAGAAGGCATATATAGAATTCCATTAGATTATTCTCTTGCTGATTTCAGTGCAGGGAATCAAAGACATTAGCCTTTTAGAATGTCCCTGCTTTGCAGATTAATTATTTTCTAAGGAGGCCTACATAGAAGCTCCTTACTTGTACAGTCAAATTGATTTTGGAATATAGAAATGTCTTTTGTACTTGCATTATGGTCTGTAAAGCATGGCTGGAACTGCAATGTTAGTTAGCTCAGGAAATACATTCCTTGCAGATTTGTACAGGAATGCGAGCTTTGACTTTTTGTTTTTACTTTTGGTAAGACAGAAAGCAATTAAGTGACCTGACGTTTGTGATTAAAACAAGTTAGTTGTTATCAAATAACTTTATAGCAGTATAAGCATCACATCTAAGTACTATTTTTGTCCTGTAATTTTAGGCTGAATTTATTAAGAAATAGTTATCAAGTCTATAACAAAAGCTATTTTCAAAAATCATTTAGTGCTTTGTAACGTGTTGAAGGTGAATCTTCTCATTCAAAAAAAAAAAAATATTCTCATCTCTGGCCTGAGCTCTAAAAAGTTCTGATCACACCGGGCATGGTGGTGCACGCCTTTAATCCCAGCACTCGGGAGGCTGAGGTAGGGGGATCACCGTGAGTTCGAGGTCAGCCTGGGTTAGAGTGAGACCCTACCTCAAAAAACCAAAATAAGAAAAATTTCTGACCACAACCTGATCACCGCTAAGCTGTAGATCTGCTGCTGGTAGGGCGCACCAGAGCTCAGCTTCTGTTTGTAACAAAATTCAGAACTGAATTCAGTCCATGAGAGTAAATGCTCCCTGCTCTCAGTCAGGGTGGAGTGCTAGCCTGTGAAGAGGGTATTTCTTCAAGACGCCAAAGTGAGATAGGGGCAAAAGGAATGTTTGGCCAACTGTGCTATAGTTAGTGTGTTCTAGCTTGAAAATCGTCTTGCTGGAAAGCAATTTTCTGTGCTACTGCTCGCTATGATAGCCCTGCTTCTAACGAAGAATGTGGGTACACAGTTCCTGCAATTCCATTCCATTCTACAACCGAGGATGCTAGTCCTAGACTGAGAAGTCATGGGACTTCCAAACTGCTTGACTCATGTTCTTGAGTTGTCTTGATAATGTGATTCAAGGAAGAAAGCGAAAGCGTTTAAAAAATGTCCATAACAAATTTAAATGTTCTATAATATCTTCTAATATATTTCGTGTTCATATCCAGACCATAAAGTGCCCAGTTCCTTGAATACTCTGTCTCTCTCTCTCCTTCTCTTCCTCCTTCCTTCCTCCCCTCTCCCCCTCCATTTGCCTATTTTTACTTCTGTCCTATATTCTCTATCTCTCCCCTTCCCTCTCACTAAATAGACTAGACTAGCTTTGAACTTGTGATCTTGCCTCAGCCCCTGCAGTGCAGCAATAAGAGGCATCGGTCGCCAGGCCCAGCTTACATGCTGATTCTCAATTCTGTACATGCAATATGTGTTTCTCATGCTCAAACTCTCATAAATGCTGCCTTATGAAGCCTGAATTCCCCTTCCTTGCATTTGGGGACATTTAATCAACTTCATCGTTCTCACCTTTCCAAGCTGAGTCTCATTATTCTTTACCCAAACTAGATGTAGTGGCTCAAGCCTTTAATCTCAGCACGCTTGCGGCTGAGACAGAAGTATTACCAAACTATATCTAGTATAGTTTAAGACTATACCAGGCTCCATAGTTATTTTCAGAACATCCTGGGCTACTGAGGGAATCCCTGTTTCAACAACAGCAAAAAGGATTGGAGAGATGTCTCAATGAATGAAATGTTTGCTTGCAAGGATGAAGACCAGAGTTTGATTCCCAAAATCTACTTAAAAATGCCTGTCATATGGCTGGAGAGATGGCTTAGCGGTTAAGCGCTTGCCTGTGAAGCCTAAGGACCCCGGTTGGAGGTTCTATTCCCAAGGACCCACGTTAGCCACGTGCATAAGGGGGCGAACGCAGCTGGAGTTCCTTTGCAGTGGCTGGAGGCCCTGGCACGCCCATTCTCTATCTGCCTCTCTTTCTATCTGTCGCTCTCAAATAAATAAATAAAAATAAATATTTTTTTTAAAAAATGCCTGTCATAGTGGTACACACTTGTAATCTCAGCAATAGGGAGGCAGACAGATGGATCCCTGGGGCTCATTGGGCATACAAACTATCCTAATTGGAGTTCCAGGCCAATGAGAGCCCTTGTCACAAAAAGAGGTGGAGAGCCAGGCATGGTGGCACATGCCTTTAATCCCAGCACTCGGGAGGCAGAGGTAGGAGGATCACCGTGATTTCGAGGCCACCCTGAGACTACATAGTGAGTTCCAGGTCAGTCTAGGCTAGAATGAAATCCTACCTTGAAAAAAGAAAAGAAAAGAAAAAGAGGTGGACTGTGTACCTGATGAATGACATTAGAGGTTGTTCTCTAGCTTCCGCATGCATACATGTGCACACCCCACACACGTATAAAGAAGGAACAGATGAATCACCCCCATTAACCAGGCTAATCTACCCACTTCTCCAGAATATAGCTTTGCACCACATCCTTGTTAATGATGTTCTCCTCACATAAACTGCTTGGGTTCTTCTTAAAGAAAAAATAAAATGGACTAATTTCAAGTCAACTTGTTCTGACCCCACCACACGGGTGCCTCTTCTGTTATGCAATTGCTCAGCACTGGGGGATTCACATGCACTAACTGCATGTCCTGCCATTGGTATGGTAGGCAGAATCCTAAGATGTCATCCGCTCCAAAGGCTCCTGGACCCTAGTGTACCCACATATATTTGCTGTTATTTTTTTAAAGTGTTTTTGTTTTTTTTAAATTAATTATTTATTTATTTGAGAGCGACAGACACAGAGAGATAGACAGATAGAGGGAGAGAGAGAGAATGGGCGCGCCAGGGCTTCCAGCCTCTGCAAATGAACTCCAGACGCGTGCGCCCCCTTGTGCATCTGGCTAACGTGGGACCTGGGGAACCGAGCCTCCAACCGGGGTCCTTAGGCTTCACAGGCAAGCGCTTACTAAGCCACCTCTCCAGCCCTATTTGCCCAGTTACTCAACCAAACGCTGATCTAGATTTTACTGTGAAGTAATTGAACAGATTTTATTTAATTTAATGTGGTGCTGGGGATGGGACACAGGACTCACACATGCTAAGCTGCACTCTACCACCAAGCTCCTGAGCTACACCCTAGACCATTTAGCAGATTCAACAAAGGTCTCAAATTAGATGATTTTTTAAATATATTGTATTTATTTTTTGAGTGAGAGAGAGAAAGAGGCAGAGAGAGAGAGAGAGAGAGAGAGAATGGGTGCGCCAGGGCCTCCAGCCACTGCAAACGAACTCCAGATGCATGTACCCCCTTGTGCATCTGGCTTATGTGGGTCCTGGGGAATTGAACCGAGGTCATTTGGCTTTGCAGGCAAGTGCCTTAACCGTTAAGGCATCTCTCCGGCCCAGATGATTTTAAGATACGGATTTTTCCAGGTCTGACACACCCTAATCAGATAAGCTCTTAAAAATGGACTGTGCTCTACCTGAAGACACAGACTCAAAAGTGTGAGAGGGATCTAGTGGGAAAGAAATACTGGAAATGCAGTAGGTTACATGGCAAGAAATGTGAGTGGCCTCTGGGAGGTGGAAGTGGTCCCCATTTGATGATAGCTAGTAATGAAGTAAGGACCTCCAATCCAGAACCACAAGAAACTAAACTGGAGCTACAATTTGAAAGGCAGCTATGCTCACCACTTTACCACCAATACATCACTTGACCTACAATTTGTTAAGCAGTGATAGAAAGTGAATACACTTGCTTTTGCAGATCTTAGTTTTGTTGACTTCATATATGTGTATTAATGGACTACAAGTTCCTAGATGAGATGAAAAGTATTCTGAAATTTATTTTTATACCTTCTTCCCACCACAACCATAATATGATGCTATTAGGGAGACTTGCATTAACCAATATATTGGAATTAATGGGAGACATAAATTGTGGGCCATGAAGGTGCTTGTTGTTAAGCAGCAGCTAAATACATTATCATGGTCAAGTGCCTCCCACCTTCCATGATGAATTCAAATTCCTGCATATCTGATAACTTCTGCACATCTTCATGTGGATGACTCATCAGTCCCACGAACTCATGAAACCCTACTTAAATTTTCCTTTCTGAAACCCGCCCTTGGGCTAAAGAAATGGCTCAGCAGTTAAGGCACTTGCCTGAAACCTGTCTTTAACTCTTTACACCCTAATACTGTTAATGGCTCCATCAAATCTCCATTTCTCGAGGCTTAAAAATTCAGGCACTTGCTGGGTGTGGTGGCACACGTCTTTAATCCCAGCACTCTGGAGGCAGAGGTAGGAGAATCGCCATGAGTTCAAGGCCACCCTGAGACTACATAGTGAATTCCAGGTCAGCCTGGGCTGAAGTGAAACCCTACCTCGAAACCCCCCCCCAAAAAAAATCAGGCACTTTTGACTTCTTCTCCCCCTGCGGCCCCCACATTAAGTCATTTTGCCAGGTTCTATTCATTCACCTCCCCTTCTTTATTGGCTACAGTGGACTGGGCTCTCTCTGGAAAAAAAAATAATTAAAATGTGAGAGAGATTTGATGGGGGAGAAATTCCGTGTTGCTGACTTTAAAGATAGAATAGGTAACATAACAAAGACGTTGATAGCCTTAGGGAAGGGTATGGACCTGCCTGGTTTAGCATCTCTAACCTCCTGTAGCCTCTGTAGCCTGAGTTCCATGGCTGCTCTCTTGGGACCAATCTCTGATTAGCACAGCTCAAATGATACACCACTTCCTTGCTCAACTACCTTCCAAGGGAAACCCTTAATTGGCATTCAAAACTCTTCATGACAATTCGAGCCTGCCTTTCTCATAATTTCTATAATTCTTAAATGTGTATTTTGCCTGCCTTCTAAGTTATTTTGAATTGCCTTTAAACATTCTTCTTTCCATCTGTTCTTGCTTCTGCAGGTCTGCATACTAACAGCGACCCTTCCCTGCAACCTTCAGCTTTTCCACGTGCATCTTACTATTGCTTTCCCCTTCAGATCTGCTGTCCTTCCAATTCTCTGCCATCGGATAATCACACCCCTTGGACGCTTCTAACCACAGCTAGCTGCCTGAATAGCCAAAGGGAAATGTGGTTCCAGAGACAAATTGTGAGTGTCTAGAGCAAGTAAAAAAAGATAAAGTCTGTTTAAAAAAAAATCAGTTTAATTTGCCTGAAGCTCTTGCCCTGTCCCTTTTCCCCATAACACCATCTTTTTCTGCCTGGTGGGGAATCACCTGTCTAAATTTTGGGGTTGATTTGTGCACGCTCATCCCACAGAAAAGAAACCCAGACTCCCTTTTCATAGTCAAGATCCATTTATTCTGCTTTTCTGTGTTTTTGGTTTTTTTTATAACTAGTCACAGGAGTCTCCTACCCCTGCAAGGGTGTGCACCCTGAAGCTCCTTCTTTTAAAAAAAATATTTTATTTTATTTTTTTACTTGCCAGAGAGAAAGAGAGAAAGGGGGGAGAGAGAGAGAGAGAAAGAGAGAGAGGATGGGCACGCCAGGGCCTCTAGCTGCTGCAAATGAACTCCAAACGCATGTGCCCCCTTGTGCATCTGGCTTACGTGGGTCCTGGGGAAATGAATCTGGGTCCTCTGGCTTTTCAGGCAAGCGCCTTAACCACTAAACCATCTCTCCAGTCCAAAGCTGTTTTATGAGAACTGGTTTGCCTCTGCACACTTCTTTGGAACTACCAGTCTTCCTCTCTTCCCCTTTCCTCTTTTTTCCACCCCAGCCATAGAGTACAATAGAATGAAAGATCTGAAGCCAGGTATGGTGGTGCATGCCTTTAATCCCAGCACTGGAGAGGCATAGGTAGGAGGATCGCTGTGAGTTCGAGGCCAGCCAGGGACTACAGAGTTACAGGTCAGCATGGGCTTGAGACTCTACCTTGAAAACAAACAAAAAGAAAAAGAAAGGGGCCTGGCTTGTTGCATTCGTGTAATTTTGGCTCTCAGTAGGCTGAGGCAGGAAGACTGCTGTGAGTTCAATGACAGCCTCTGGGTTACAAAGAGAGTTTGAGGTCAACCTATGTTATAAAGAGAATCACCAAAGTATAACATATAAACAAAGCCAGGCTTGGTGGCACATAACCCGTTATCACAATACTTGGGAGGTGAAGGAGTTCAAAAGCATCCTTAGTTACAGAGAGAGGTGAATGCCAGTTTGGGCATTGAGTCTCAAAAAATAATAATAATTAAATAAAATTGGGCTGGAGAGATGGGTTAGCAGTTAAGCGTTTGCCTGTGGAACCTAAGGACCCAGGTTCGAGGTTTGGTTCCCCAGGACCCTCGTTAGCCAGATGCACAAGGGGGGGGGCACGCGTCTGCAGTTCGTTTGCAGTGGCTGGAGGCCCTGGCGCGCCCATTCTCTCTCTCTCCCTCTCTCTCTGCCTCTTTCTCTCTCTGTCTGTCGCTCTCAAATAAATAAATAAAAATAAACAAAAAAAAAATTAAAGCCGGCAGTGGTGGGGCACGCCTTTAATCCCAGCATTCGGGAGGCAGAGGTAGGAGGATCCCTGTGAGTTCGAGGCCACCCTGAGACTCCATAGTGAATTCCAGGTCAGCCTGGTCCAGAGTGAGACCCTACCTCGAAAAACCAAAAAAAAAAAAAAAAAAAAAAAAAAATAATTAAATAAAATTTTTTTTTTTTTGGTTTTTCGAGGTAGGGTCTCACTCTGGCTCAAGCTGACCTGGAATTCACTATGGAGTCTCAGGGCGGCCTTGAACTCACGGCGATCCTCCTACCTCTGCCTCCCGAGTGCTGGGATTAAAGACGTGCGCCACCACGCCCGGCTTAAATAAAATTTTAAAAGTGTTTTATTTTATTTTATTTTATCCGCTAAGCCATCTCTCCAGCCCCAAAGTGTTTTTTTTTAAAGTGAAAAAGTGAGCTGGGCGTGGTTGGCGCATGCCTATTAATCCCAGCATCTCGAGTGGCAAGAAGTTCGAGACCAGCCTGGGCTACATAGTGAATTCCAGGTCAGCCTGGGCTAAAGTCAGACCCTACCTTGAAAAACCAAAAAACAACAACAACAAAAAAGTTGAAACGTAAATAAATAAATAAATGAGAAAAGAAAACTTCTCAGGGTTCCTCTTAAAATTGCCAAGTGGAGGCAGAGCCGTTCAACTACTAAATCCCGGTGAGCACCAGCAGGCTTGCGTGCGTTCCCAGGCTGGCCTCCACCTCCACCCCCACCCCTGCGCGGAACTACGCGGGCCTGCTCTCGCTCGCCGCTGGTCTTCAAGGCTGGGGTTTAGTGACCTAAGCAACTTTTGTGCCCCCCCCCCGCCCCGTCTTGGTATGGCCTGTCCGGCGTAAGGCGTTCCACCCCCCCTCGCTTTCCTTTCAGGTTGGTTCAGCCCCCGTCTACTCCGGGGTGGTGCTTAGCCGGCGACTAGCCGACCCTCGACTTCGGAGAGGCAGTGCTGTTCCTCTGGGAGCTTCCTCCTCACCTTCGGTTTCTGCAGCCTCCCCAGGAACTGCAGATCCTGGTGTATGCCCCACCTCTGACCCCGCTAGAGACATGTCGACCCCGGCTCGGCGGCGCCTCATGAGGGACTTCAAGAGGTAAATCCCTTCTGGGAGTGCGGAGGCTGGGGGTTGCCGGCCGGGGCTACAGGGCGGATCCCGAAGCAGCCCGGGTGGGTTGGAACGAGGGGAACGGAGTCGGACTCGGGGACCGTCCGTGTTTGTGTCTCTGAAGGTTGCAGGAGGATCCCCCCGCTGGAGTGAGTGGAGCACCGTCTGAGAACAATATAATGGTTTGGAACGCGGTCATTTTTGGGTGAGTCTGCGTTCAGAGTGCTCGCGAGCCATCAGGGACCCGAGCCGGCCGGGGTGGCGCTCCGGGGCAGGCCCCAGGTGCAAACAGAGGGTGGAAGGGAAAATGTTTGGGTTTTGGTTGGGCCTAGGCGCCTCCCCGGAGCCTGTGCCTCGATTAGCTCAGTTCCCGCTGCCTGGGGAACCGTTTGGGGCTCCAGGGGGCGGGGTAGGGAGTGGTGGCATTTGGCGCGGCGGCCTGCGCTCTGTTTCTGATCCCAAAACATGTACTTTGCAATGCGGGCCACGGTGGCTGACTACCGGCAGCTATGGTAGACCTCAGAATAGCTGCCTACTGAGATGCACTGGGGAGAAGGGAGCTCCTTAAGCGGGAACTAACTGGTTTTCTCTCTGTTGCAGGCCCGAAGGGACCCCATTTGAGGATGGTAAGAGTTTCTTTACTCACCTTTTGGAGACCTGGTCACCAGGGGAAGGGGTTCCAGGTCACTCAGCAAGCACCTCCTGCTTAGGGACCTGCTTTGCCTAGCTTCTGCCTAATAAAGGCTCGAGTTTGGGATCCGGTATGTGGCGGGGAGGGGGTGTCTGGATAATCCTATGCTTGACTACAAACTGTACCCTTGCTCTTGCTTGCCTCTTTTAAAAGCATTTTGGATAGTCACTTAAAAGGAGCATCATAGCACTGTTGCTAAAGATTGTTGAGGTTGGAGCTATGACCCTGCTAAATTCAGCCCCTATGGAGTTACTCAGTGTGAAACCAACCAGTTGCTGACAGTCCCCAGAGACCATCTGGTTCAGTATTTCATCCTAAGAGCAAGAATTGTGTTCATTGGGTGCCTAGTGTGTACAGTGTTGGGTGCTAGATAGATGTAAAATTCCCTTACACACAGCTCTCTGGTTTTTACAGTCTGACATTGGATGCTGGTCAGCCTCACTACTCAAAGCAGCTCTTAAATACCCAATTTGAGCATAATTTTGTTTCTTGATTTTAAGGGAATGTGCAGTATATACTTTCATTAAGACTTTATGGTCAGTTACCTCAAAGCAGCTTCAGAATTGGGGTTTGCCTTAAAGTAACCTCTTGACCAATGACCAACTTACTTGAAGGTTGACCATGTACCAAGAAGTATATAACTTTTAAAAATGCACGCTAGTGCTGGAGAGGTGGCTTAGCGGTTAAGCGCTTGCCTGTGAAGCCTAAGGACCCCGGTTCAAGGCTCGATTCCCCAGGACCCACGTTAGCCAGATGCACAAGGGGGTGCACGTGTCTGGAGTATGTTTGCAGTGTCTAAGCACCCCTGGTGCGCCCACTCTCCTCTCTCTCTCTGTCACTCTCAAATAAATAAATCAAAATAAACAACAACAACAAAAATTTAGAAAAAATGCACGTTAACTTTTCTGTGAAGACTTTCTATTTTGAGGTAATTGAAGACTCATGTGCAGTTGCAATAAGTAATACAGAGAGATCCTGTGAAACCTCCACTCACTCCCACCCCCATATATCCTCCTGTTAATATCTTGTATGACTGTAATATCACAATCTAGAAATTGACAGTGATCTAGTTTTATGTGTACTCAATTGTATGTCTATGTGTGTTAGTTGTTTTTGAAAATTTAATGCATTTAAAAAATAATTAAAAGTATTTGAAGCCGGGTGCTGTGGTGCACATCTTTAGTCCCAGCACTTAGGAGGCTGAGGTAGGAAGATCTCCATGACTTTGAAGCCAGCCTGGAGTTAGAGTGATTCCAGATCAGCCTGGGCTAGAGTAAGACCCTACCCCCCCCCCCCAATTATTTGAGCTCATGAAATTCTTTAGTACTTTATTCTTTGATGACCTATCTTCCTTTAGTAACACATGTTATTTGTGCACACAAACATACATTACAGATGAGTACACACACCCTTAAGTTTAAAGGTAGAAACAAACATTTCTATGTAGTCTGAGGGTGGCCTCAAACTCACAGCAGTCCTCTAACCTCTGCCTCACAAGTGCTGGGATTAAAAGCATGGGCCACCACACACAGCAAAACACATTTCTACAAACTACTTCATACATAAGTTACTGAGTGAGATTTATTTATTTATTTATGTTTGGTTTTCTTGAGGTAGGGTTTCACTCTAGCCCAAGCTGACCTGGAATTCACTATGTAGTTTCAGGGTGATCTTGAACTCAGCAATCCTCCTACCTCTGCCTATTGAAGGCTGGGATTTGTTTTTTAATGGTACTGGGGATTTAACCCAGGGCTTTGTGCACACTAGGCAAATCCTCTTCTGCTGAGCAATATCCCTGGTGTGAGTTTGCCTTTATTAAAATGTTTTTCTTGGCCAGGCTTGGTGGCACACGCCTTTAATCCCAGTACTCAAGAGGCAGAGGTAGGAGGATCACCATGAGTTTGAGGCCACCCTGAGGCTACATAGTGAATTCCAGGTCAGCCTGAGCTAGAATGAGACCCTACCTCGAAAAACAAAACAAAACAAAAAATTTATTTATTTATTTTTGGTTTCTCTGCCTCCTGAGTGCTGGGATTAAAGGCATGCACCACCATGCCTGGCCGTATTTATTCATTTATTTCTATGCAGAGAGAGAAGACAAACAGACACAGAGCGAATGGGTGCACCAGGGCCTCTAACCACTGCAAACAAATTCCAGGTGCATGTGCCACTTTGTGCATCTGGCTTTATGTGGGTATTGGGGAATCAATCCCAGGTCGTTAGGCTTTGCAGGCAACTGTCTTAACTACTAAGCCATCTCTCTAGCCTGAGATTGCTTTTTATAAAACATATATATATTTTTTTTTAATATTTTTTTAATTTGAGAGTGACAGACACAGAGAGAAAGACAGATAGAGGGAGAGAGAGAGAATGGGCACGCCAGGGCTTTCAGCCTCTGCAAACGAACTCCAGATGCGTGCGCCCCCTTGTGTATCTGGCTAACGTGGGACCTGGGGAACCGAGCCTCGAACTGGGGTCCTTAGGCTTCACAGGCAAGCGCTTAACCGCTAAGCCATCTCTCCAGCCCAATAAAAAATATATATATTTTAGCTGGGTGGCACACATCTTTAATCCCAGCACTCAGTAGGCAGAAGTAGGAGGATGGCCATTAGTTTGAGGCCAACCTGAGACTACATAGTGAATTCCAGGTCAGCCTGGGCTAGAGTGAAACCCTACCTCAAAAAACAAACAAACAAAAGAAATATTTATTTATTTGTTCATTTGAGAGAGAGGGAAAGAGGCAGACAGAGAATGGGCACACCAGGGACTCTAGCTACTGCAAACAAACTCCAGATGCATATGCCACCTTATGCATCCAGTTTCATGTGGATACTGAGGAATGTAACCCAGGCCCTTAGGTTTGCAGGCAGGCACCTTAACTGCTGAGCTAGCCCCAGAATTGAGTTATTTTTACACCAGGAAAAGAATTGTATTCATTATATACGTAAATATCATACAAATCACAAAGAAAATCAGTCTGGTTATGGTGGTGTACAACATTAATCTTAGCACTCTGGAGGCTGAAGGATTGCTGTGAGTTCAAGGCCAACCTGTGACTACATAGGAATTCCAGGTCCAGCATGGGCTACAGTGAGACTACCTTGAAAAACTAAAGATAAAAAGGAAACGAAAAAAGAAAGAAAATCAGGGGCTAGAGAGATGGCTCAGCAGTTAAGGCCCTTGCCTACAAAGCATAATGACTGAGGTTAGATTCCCCAGTACCCACCAAAAGCCAAAAAAAGAAAAACTGGATGTGGTGGGCATATATCTATAGTCCCAACATTCTGGCCTTGAACTTACTATGTACCCCAACCTGGCCTCAAACTTATGCATATCCTCCTGCCTCGGTCTCTAGAGTGCTGGGATTATAGGTGTGAGCCACAGTGCCTTGACTTTTGGGGAACTTTTTGTTTGAGACAGCATCTCATTCTGTGTCCTAGGCTAGACTAGAACTTAGATCAATCCTTTTGCCTCAGCCTCCCAAGTACTGGGATCACAAGTGTGTACCACCATACCTGGCATAAGACATGTCTTAAAAAATTGTTAACATCCAGGGGGCTGCAGAGATGGTTTAGAGGTTAAGGTACTTGCCTGTAATCCCCAAGGACCCAGATTCAATTCCCCAGAACCCACATAAACCAGATGGACATGGTGGCACATGTGTCTGGAGTTTGTTTACAGTGGCTAGAGTCTCTGGTGTGCCCATTCTCTGCCTCTCTCCCTTTTTATTTTATTTTATTTTATTTTTTTGCAAAATTGCAATTTTTTTGAGGTAGGGTCTCACTGTAGCCCAGGCAGACCTGCAATTTGTAGTGGTGGCCTTGAACTCACTATGATCCTCCTACCTCTGCCTCCCAAGTGCTGGAATTAAAGGCATGTGCCACCATCCCTGGCTGAGATTGCTTTTGGATGTTACTAGTCCCCAAAATGCTGTGAAGTAAGTTAAGATGAACTGATTTTATAATTTGTCTCAAATACTCAGATTTCAGTTTTAGGCAACTGGGGATAGTCACCTAAATACTTTTAGCTTCTCTATTTCACTTGCTTGGGTAAATGTCACTGCTCTTCAGTGCTGTAATAAAAGAAAATAACAGCTAGGTGTGGTGACACACACTTCAAATCCCAGCATTTGGGAGGCAGAGTTAGGAGAATCGCTGTGAGTTCAAGGCCAGCCTGGGCTACAGAGAGTTCTAGGTCTGCTTGGGCTAGAGTGAGACCTTACCTCAAAACCCCTTCCCTCAAAGAAAAAGAAAGATAGCCGGGCGTGGTGGCGCATGCCTTTAATCCCAGCACTCGGGAGGCAGAGGTAGGAGGATTGCCATGAGTTCAAGGCCACCCTGAGACTACAGAGTTAATTCCAGGTCAGCCTGGACCAGAGTGAGACCCTACCTCGAAAAACCAAAAAAAAAAAAAAAAAAAAAAAGAAAGACAATAACAAGAGAGTAATTCTAGGGCATACTACTTTGGTGCAGTTAATGTAAGAGCTAGCTAAACTTAATTTTGTTGTTGTTGTTTTTGGTTTTCAAAGTAGGGTCTTGCTCTAGCCCAGGCTGACTTGTAATATACGCAGTAGTCTCAAGGTGGCCTTGAACTCAAAGTGATCCTCCTACATCTGCCTCCCAAGTGCTGGGATTAAAGGTGTACACCACCACACCCAGCTTCATTTTTTCTCTCTCTACTACATTGCTGCTAGTCCTTTATATCTCAGTTTTAGGTGCAGATTGTTTTCTTCAGCTTTGGTGGGCTTTTTCATTGGCTTCCCCCTCCTCATTTTGCTAGGACTGGTTTATACTAGGCACAGCTTTACTAATAGCACATCCTTTTGTTGGAGGATGACTGCTTAAAATTTCAAGGGTGCTTCTCTTGTTTAAAGTGGTATGAATATTTTTTTAAATTTTTATTTATTTATTTGAGAGCGACAGACACAGAGAGAAAGACAGAGAGAGAGAGAGAGAGAGAGAGAGAGAGAGAGAGAGAGAGAATGGGCGCGCCAGGGCTTCCAGCCTCTGCAAACGAACTCCAGACGCGTGCGCCCCCTTGTGCATCTGGCTAACGTGGGATCTGGGGAACCGAGCCTCAAATCCGGGGTCCTTAGGCTTCACAGGCAAGCGCTTAACCGCTCAGCCATCTCTCCAGCCCTAAAGTGGTATGAATTTAAAAAGTACTTATATAATTATTTGTGTGTGTTGGTGTGCCATGGTCTCTTGTCATTGCAAAAAAAGTCACCAGACACAGCGACACTCTTTGAACTGTGGAGCCATCTTCTTAGCCCCCCCCCCCTCTGTTTTTGATGATGTGTATCTCCAGTCTGGTATTACTGAAAAGAACCAGACTAAGTGATTGTACCCTTCTCTGATTGTGTCAGTCTGCTATCAATGGATATTTCCTCAGGAGGCTAGAACTCTGACAAAAAAAAAAAAAGTTTGGCCATTTTTGAATGCTATCTGTGGACGCTTCCTCATATGTATAGAATGCTTTCTTTTTTGTTTTGTTTTGAGACAGGTACTGTAGCCCAGGCTGATCTGGAACTCATTGTGTAATGCCAGGCTAGACTTGAACACGTGGTGATCTTCCTATCCCAGCCTCCTGAGGGCTAGGACTAAAGGCATATGCCACCACGCCTGGTGTCTTGAACACTTGACTGACAAAAAAGTTTGACCACTCCTGTTAACAATTGGGAAATTTATAAATATAGAAAAGATTGATTAGAAATAAATGACAATTATACTATTTCCATTATGCTTCTAAATTAAGAGCCCTCATATTACTTTTTTTTTTCCTTGAGGTAGCATCTCACTCTAGCCCAGACTGACCTGGAATTCATTATGGAGTCTCAAGGTGGCCTCGAACTCACAGCCATCCTCCTTCCTCAGCCTCCCAAGTGCTGGGATTAAAGGCATGCGCCACCATGCCCGGTCCTCATATTACTTTTGTCCTTTTTTTTTTTTTTTTTTTTTTTTGGTTTTTCAAGGTAGCGTCTCACTCTGGCCCAGGCTGACCAGGAATTAATTGTATAGTCTCAGGGTGGCCTCGAACTCACAGAAATCCTTCTAACTCTGCCTCTGGAGTGCTGGAATTAAAGGCATGCACCACCACACCCAGCCTGTTCCTTCCTTAAAAGCCAGTTCAGGTAGTCTCACTCTTTAGTCCAAGCTGACTTGGAATATTATTTTCTTTCTTTTTTTTTTTTATTTTTTTTCCCCGAGGTAGTGTCTCACTCTAGCGCAGGCTGACTGGGATTTACTATGGATTCTCACGGCAATCCTACCTCTGCCTCCCGAGTGCTGGGATTAAAGGTGTGCACACGGCTGTTTTTTTTTTTTTTAAACTTAAGCTTCTGTAGTTTTATTTATGTATGAAAGAAAAGAATGAGGGAGGAAGAGAGTGTATGTGTGGATATGCCAAGGCCTCTTGTCTCTGCAAATGAACTAACTCTAGAATCATGCACCGCATTATGAATCTGGGTTTATGTGGGTACTAGGGAATTGAACCCGGGCTGCAGCTTTTGGAAGCAAGCACTGTTAACAACCAGCCCATCTCCCCACCCAAGAAAAGGAATTCCTAAAGACAGCTGATTTAACTTCATACACTTGAAGTAAGAGAAACATGTTCTGGAGAGTTTACGCTAACAAAACATTGTGGGGAAATAGTTAAAATATCTTTGTGTTGAATATAGATGTTATACAATATAATCTTTTTTGTTAATTTTTTTGTTTTTGTTTATTTGTTTGAGAGTGACAGAGAAAGAAAGAGGCAGAGAGAGAGAGAGAAAGTGGGTACACCAGGGCTTCCAGCCACTTCAAATGAACTCTAGATGTGTGTGCCTCCTTGTGCATCTGGCTAACAAGGGTCCAGGGCAATTGAGCCTTGAGCCTTGAGCAAGGGTCCTTAAGCTTCACAGGCAATAGCTTACCCACTAAGCCATCAATATAATATTTTTTATCATACCATCTAAATTGCTAATACACATAGTGAGCTAATTATAGGGTTTTAAAAAATATTTAATTTTTATTTATTTTTTTATTTGACAGAGAAAGAGGGGGAGAGAGAGAAATAGAATGGGCACGTCAAGGCCTTCAGCCACTGCAAACAAACTCCAGACGTCTGCACCCCCATGTGCATCTGGCTAACGTGGGTTCTGGGAAATGGAACCTGGGTCCTTTGGCTTTACAGGCAAATGCCTTAACTGCTAAGCCATCCCTCCAGCCCTGTAGATTTTATTTTTAATATTTTATTTTTATTTATTTGACAGAGAAAGGGGGAGAGAGAGAGAATGGGAGTGTCAGGGCCTCTAGCCACTGCAAATGAACTCAACACATGTGCCCCCTTGTGCATCTGGCTAATGTGGGTCCTGGGGAATCAAACCTGGGTCCTTTGGCTTTGCAGGCAAACGCCTTAACTGCTAAGCCATCCCTCCAGCCCTGATTGTAGTTTTTTATGATAATGTATCCCTAAAATTTTGAGTGTGTATCATTTTAAAAAAGAAAGCTCAAAATCCATTAAGACTATTTTAAAATTATTTTTTAATTTATTTGCAAGGAGAGAGAAAGGAAAGAGAATGACAATGGGCATGTCAGGGCTTCTTGCTGTTGCAAAGGAACTTCAGATGCAAATACTACTTTGTGCATCTGGCTTTATTTGTATACTGGGGAATCAAACCCCAGGCCATCAGGCTTTGAAAGCAAGTGCTTTTAACCACTGGACCATCTCTCCAACCCCCACTAAGAATATTATTAATTAAATCCTATGATGAACTGTTTGGGATGTATTCTAAAATCAGAATTTTAAGTCATCAGTTTTTTTTCTTTTTAATTGTTTGTTTTTGGTTGTTGTTTTTCGGATCTCACTCTAGCCCAGGCTGACCTGGAATTCAATATGTAGTCTTAAGATGGCCTTGAGCTCACAGCGATCCTCCTACCTCCGCCTCTCAAGTGTGGGATTAAAGGCATGAGCCACTATGCCCTGCCTTCATCAGTGTTTTTTTTAAGCATTTTTATTCATTTATCTGCAAGTAGAGATAGAAGAGAACAGAGAGGTACAGAGAGAGAATGGGCACACCAGAGCCTCCAGCTGCCACAAATTCCAGATATATGTGTCACTGTGCAACTAGATTTATGTGGGCACTGTGGAATCAAACTCAGTTCACTAGTCTCTTTAGGCAAACTCCCCAGCAGCTGAGCCCTCTCTCCAGCTCAGTATTCTCTAAAGTACATATATTTTGTTGTTCCTGGAGGGTTTAAAAGTTAGTAGCCAGATGGCAGGCAACACTTGCAAGGTTTTTACTTGTCTAACTCAGTCTTTTCTTTCTGTCTTTGTTTTTTAAAAATTTGTTTATTTTATGCCGGGCGTGGTGGTACACGCCCTTAATCCCAGCACTTGGGAGGCAGAGGTAGGAGGATCACCATGAGTTCGAGGCCACCCTAAGACTCCATAGTGAATTCCAGGTCAGCCTGGGCTAGAGTGAGACCCTACCTTAAAACAACAACAAAAAAAAATGTTTATTTATTTGAGAGAGAGATAGATAGAAATAATGGGCACACCATGGCCTCCAGCCACTGCAGACAAACTCCAGTTGGCATGTACCATCTTCTGCATCTGGCTTATATGGGTCCTGGGGAATCGAACCTGGGCTCTTTGGCTTTGCTGGAAAGCACCTTAACCATTAAGCCATCTCTCAAGCTCTTTATTTTTTTCTTTTTTTGAGGTAGTATCTCGCTCTAGCCCAGACTGACCTGGAATTCACTATGTAGTCTCAGGCTGGTCCTCCTATCTCTGCCTCCCAAGTGCTGGGATTAAAGACATGTGCCACCATTTTGTTGTTGTTGTTGTTGTTTGAGGTAGGGTCTTGCTCTAGCCCAGGCTGACCTAAAGTTCACTGTGTAGTCTGAGTGGCCTTGAACTCATGGCAGTTTTCCTATCTCTGCCTCCCAAGTGCTGGGATTAAAGGTGTGCTGCACCACCACGCCTGGCAATCCTGGAGGGTTTTTTTTTTTTTTTTTTTTTCCGAGGTTGACCTGGAACTCACTTTGTAGTCAGAGGGTGGCCTTGAACTCACAGTGATCCACCTGCCTCGGCTTCCCAAGTGCTGGGATTAAAGGCATGCGCCACCATGCCTGGCAATCCTGGGATTTAAAAAATATATATGTATATATTTATTTGCTGGCAAAGAGAGGCAGAGAGAAAGAATGGGCATACTAAGGCCTCTGGCTACTGCAAACAAACCCCACACACATGTGCCACTTTGTGCATCTAGCTTTAAGTGGGTACCGGGGAGTCAAACACAAGTTGTTAGGCTTTGCAGGCAAGCACCTTAACCACTGAAAAATCTCTCCATCCCTAGTCCTATGTTTTTAAATTTTTTTTTAAACATTTTCCATGATTATAAAAAATATCCCATGGTAATACCCTCCCCTCTCCGCACTTTCCCCTTTGAAATTCCATTCTCCATCATATCCCCTCCCCATCTCAATCATTCTACTTACATATATACAATACCAACCTATTAAGTACCCTCCTCCCTCCCTTTCTCTCCCCATTATATTTCCTTTTTAACTTACTGGCCTCTGCTACTGAGTTTTTTCCTTCCCACGCAGAAGCCCAATCCTGTATCTTTTTAATTATATAAAAATTTGTTTAGATCCTTTTAATTGCACTGAGGTATGAAATGCCTCCTTTTTAATGTGTACACTGAATAAAATTTAGGTAAGTCTTTATATTTAAGTAGACATTAGCAGATTGTTTCACATCTGAAGATACTAAGGATTTTAAAAATCATGATTCAGGTGAGCGTGGTGGTACACACCTTTAATCCCAGCACACCGGCGGCAGAGGTAGGAGTATTGCTGTGAGTTCAAGGCCACCCTGAGACTATATAGTGAATTACAGGTCAGCCTGGGCTAGAGTGAGCCCCTGTCTCAAAAAAAAATCATGATTCACTTATTTGGTGGCTAGGTAAGCCTCTTTGTCTTCTAAGCCATGCTTAGGCAGAAGGTTCAAGTCAAGGGATTTGAACTAGCACCATAGTATAATTATAGTTAGATGCTTGTTCAAAACATGTATCCTATATGCAGGGAAATAAGTGCCATTCAAAATCTGAATTCATTTATTTTTATTTTTGGTTTTTCAAGGTAGGGTCTTACTCCAGCCCAGGCTAACCTGGAATTCATTAGGGAGTCTCAGGGTGGTCTTGAACTCAAGGCAATCCTCCTACCTCTGCCCCCCCCCCCCCGAGTGCTGGGATTAAAGGCGTATGCCACCATGCCCGGCTTGAATTCATTTTTTTTTTTTTTTTTTTACTAGTGGTGAAGTACATAGTTTTGATTTTTGTTTTCTTCAGCCAGGTCTAGAGATGGGAGGCTTAGAATTAAAGCTAAAATAATTGGCTCAGAGTGATTACTTTGTGGCCCTATCTGCGTTTGGCTCATTGAAGCCTAAAATGGTATTGCAATGAGTACTATTATTAGCCTCATTTTACACATGAAGAACTTGAAGCTAATCAAGTCCAGCACCTAGCCCAAGATTTCACAGTAAGTAACAATGCCTACATAACAAAGCGGGGATTTGGTGCAGGCCAGCATGACTGCAAAGCTTGTGCCATTCTACTGATTTTGCCTGTGCTTTCCTTGTTTATTACTTTACCACTTTTAGATACCCTATTTAGTCATAGGTTTAATTTGAAGTAGTTGATATCTCTCTGTGCTGTTAAGTCTGCCCAGTTTTAGAACAAATTATTGGTGATAAATTATCCATAATTTAATCAGATTTCGGCACTGATCCAGATGTGTGTATATGCAGAGATATATGCACGCTACAAGTTTTGTAAAAAGTAGTGTAAATCTACTATTCTCACTTTCTAGTGTCAGTCATACTGAAAAGGAAGAACTTTATTCCCCCAAAAGGGAAAGGTTTTATAACCAGGTAGTGGTAAAAGTGAAGTTTGCTGTGATGTGGTGTAGTTTGTTCATTCCATAGTATTTTATTTCCTTTCCTAAGCTATATAGTAGCTTCAGGTTTGGCTTTCAGAAAAAGTACTTTATGGCATGGCAGTAATTTGAAGAATATAACCTATCTCCATATGTTGCATTTTATTTTGTTGATATTTTTGTGGTGCTCTGGATGCATCCTACTATATGGTCTGGCCACACTAGGCAAATACTGTACCATGCAGCCACACCCCTAGCCCACATTACTTTTTATCTTATTTTACTTTTTGTTTTGTTTTTAAGGTAGGGTTTCACTGTAGCCCAAGCTGACCTGGAATTCACTATGTAGTCTCAGGGTGGCCTCGAACTCACGGTGATGCTCCTACCTCTGCCTCCCGAGTGCTGGGATTAAAGGTGTGCGCCACCACACCCGGCTCACACATTACATTTTAAATTACCCTGGAACTTTGTGGTAGAAATTCATACTAAGATTAGCTTTTTTTTTTTCCTTGTCCAAAGTGCAATATTTTTTTTTTGAGGTAGGGTCTCACTCTAGCTCAGGCTGACCTGGAATTCACTATGTAGTCCCAGGTTGGCCTCGAAATCTCTGCAATCCTACCTCTGCCTCCCAAGTGCTAGGATTAAAGCCCACAGGTTAACTTTTTTAGCAAGGGATGTTTTCTCTCTATGAGCCTTGTACTAGAAAATAAAAATATTAATATTGTTATGTAACAGATGTGCCAGTAGAAGGATTACAGTATTCTTTTTAAAATAAGTAATAAATCAGCCGGGCGTGGTGGTGTACACCTTTAATCCCAGCACTCGGGAGGCAGAGGTAGGAGGATCGCTGTGAGTTCAAGGCCACCCTGAGACTACATAGTGAATTCCAGGTCAGCCTGGGCTAGAGTGAGACCCTACCTCAAAAAAAAAAAAGTAATAAATCTATAATGGGAGCAAGAAGGAAATAAACTTCTAACTCTGAAAGAAATAAATTTCTAACTCTGAAAGAATTAGTAACAAGTTATGGTCTATATAAAGTCTTTTCTTATTGCATAACATAATTTATTAAATGGATCAAAGGAGTATGCTAGAATATGCATAGTAACCAGATGACTTATTCCTAGGTTTACTTGACAAAAATTCAGTCAAAAAAAAAAAAAAAGCCCTACCAAAGGGAAAAAAAAAATCCAACACATAGCAAGGCATGGTGGCACACACCTTTAATGCCAGCACTTGGGAGGCAGAGGTAGGAGGATCACTGAGTTCAAGGCCACTCTGAGACTACATAGTGAACTCCAGGTCAGTTTGTGTTAGAATGAGAACCTAACTAAAAAAAAGAAATATTAGGGTTGGAGAGATGGCTTAGCGGTTAAGTGCTTGCCTGTGAAGCCTAAGGATCCCGGTTTGAGGCTCGATTCTCTAGGACCCACGTTAGACAGATGCACAAGGGTGCACATGCGTCTGGAGTTCGTTTGCAGTGGCCGGAGGCCCTGGCGTGCCCATTCTGTCTCTCTCTATATATCTGCCTCTTTCTCTCTGTCTGTCGCTTTTAAATAAATAAAAATAAACAAAAAATTTAAAAAAAAAGAAATATTACATAGCCAGGCATGGAGGTTTATTAGGAGGCTGAGGTAAGAGAATTGCAGTGAATATGAGGCCAGCCTGGGTTACAAAGTGAGTTCCAGGTCAACCTGGGCTAGAATGAGACACTGCCTTAATGATTCTTTTAAAAATGTCCAATTCCTTTCTTGAATTTGTTTAATCACAAACACAATTGAAAAATAACTCATTGGGCTAGTTGTGGTAGTGTACACCTTTAATCTAAGCACTCAGGAGGCACAGGTAGGAGGATCACTGTGTGAGTTCAAGGTCAGTCTAAGACTACGTAGTGAACTCCAGGGCAGCCTAGGCTAGAGCAAGACCCTACCTGGCATGGGGGGGGTACATTGAGGACTGGAGAGATGGCTTAGTGATTAAGTGTGCTTCCTGTGCAAGCATGAAGGCCTGAGGGGTCCTGAGTCTGTCAGAGTTTAAATCTTCAGATCCCATGGGCAACAGCTGGGCATGGCCACATGCACCTATAACCCCAGGAAAACAGATAACCCGGCAAGCTTGAGAATCAGTAAAAGGAGACTCTGCCTCAAAAATAAGACCATGTAATGGGCTGGAGAGATGGCTTAGTGGTTAAGCGCTTACCTATGAAGCCTAAGGACCCCGGTTCGAGGCTTGATTCCCCAGGACCCACATTAGCCAGACGCACAAGGGGGTGCATACATCTGGAGTTTGTTTGCAGTGGCTGGAGGCCGTGGTGCACCCATTCTCTCTCTTTCTCTGTGCCTCTCTCTCTCTCTGTCTATTGCTCACAAATAATTTAAAAAATAAGACCATATAGAAATACTGGAGCAGGGTACTCAGTGTTCTATTCAGGTCACTGCAGACTTATAACTCTGCTACAGGTGAGCATGTAGAATACTGCAAGAGCACATACATGTGCACATACCACAAATACCATACACACACCTTATTAAATATACTCACATAGGCAAAAATTATCAAAAATAACTCATTGAATGGCATGCTCTAGATCACAGTATCCTGCAATTCTTTTAATTATTTATTACTTAATTATTTTTGTTCTGGTTTTCGAGGTAAGTTCTCACTCTAGCTCAGCTTACCTGTCATCTCACGGTGGCCTCGAACTCATGGCAGCCCTTCTACCTCTGCCTCCCAATTACTGGGAGTAAAGGCATGTGTCACCACTCCTGGCCGTATTTTTTTTTAAGGTAGGATCTCAACTATAGCCCAGGCTGACCTGGAATTCACTATGTAGTCACAGGGTGGCCTTCAATTGCATCAGTCCTTCTACTTCTGCCTGCAAGGATTAAAGGCATGTGCTACTATGCCTGGCTATTTTATTTTTAAAATTTTTATTTTTATTTATTTATTTGAAAGGGGGGGGGGCAGAGAGAAGGTGAGGAGGGAGGGAGAGAGAGAGAATAGCCATGCCAGGGTATCCAGCCACTGCACACTAATTCCAGATGCATGTGCCACCTTGTGCATCTGGCTTACATGGGTTCTGGGGAATCAAACCTGGGTCCTTTGGCTTTGCAGGCAAATACCTTAATCACTAAGTATCTCTCCAGCCCTATTTTATTTTATTTTTGGTCTTTCAAGGTACGGTCTCTAGTCCAGGCTGACCTGGAATTCACTATGTAGTCTCAGAGTGGCCCTGAACTCAAGGTGATCCTCCCACCTCTGCCTCCTGAGTGCTGGGATTAAAGGTGTGTGCCACCACCATCCAGCTCCTGTTTTATTTTTATTTTTTTAATTTTTATTTATTTGAGAGAGACGCACAAAGAGAGAATGGTGTGCCAGGGCCTCCAGCCACTGCAAACGAACTCCATGTGCATGTGCCACCTTGTACATCTGGCTTACATGGTTCATAGAGAAATGAACCTATGCCCTTTGGCTTTGCAGGCAAGCACC
Organism: Jaculus jaculus; assembly: GCF_020740685.1. NCBI lineage: Eukaryota > Metazoa > Chordata > Mammalia > Rodentia > Dipodidae > Jaculus > Jaculus jaculus. The sequence goes on from NC_059125.1 coordinate 114,550,360, forward strand.
TTAACCGCTAAGTCATCATTCCAGCCCCAGTTCTTTTTTTTTTCAGATTTATTTTTATTTATTTATTAGAGAGAGAGAGGGAGAATGGGCATGTCAGGCCTCTAGCCATTGCAAATGAACTCCAGACGCATGCACCACCATATGCATCTAGCTTATGTGGGACCTGGGCTTATGTGGGACCTGGGTCCTTTGGCTTCGCAGGCATGGGCCTTAACTGCTAGACCATCTCTCCAGTCCCGACCCCAATTCTTTTCTTTTCTTTTTTTTTTTGAGGCAGGGTCTCACTCTAGCCCAGGCTGACCTGGAATTCACTATGTATTCTCAGGGTGGCCTCAAACTCATGGCAATCCTCTTACCTCTGCCTCCTTAGTGCTAGGATTAAAGGCGTGCACCACCATGCCCGGCTTCACCCCAATTCTTAAATGAAAACAAGTTTGTCAATAACCTAGTAAGCTTTAGAGCCTCCTACTACTCAAGGTTGCCACATAGTCAAGAAAAATTATCACAATATTAGTAGACTAAACAAATACCAAGGATAAACTTGTAGGAGTCATGAATGCAATCTAAACCAAATGTGATTTTTAAATTATTACTGCCATTAATTACCTCAGTTTGTGTGAATGATTGAGTTGATTTTATGGTGAAATACTTTATGAGTCATACTTAAGGGTTTTTTTTTATACTTAAGGTTTTTGAGAGGAAATGTATGTAAAGTTTGTTCTGGCTGAAATTTAAGTTTCATTCTAAAGTCACTTATATACAAAAAAGCCAGTGAATATTTTTATATGTATTCCCTTCTATTTTAAAAATAACTTGAAAGGGCCAGGTGTGGTGGTACATGCCTTTAGTCCCAGCACTTGGGAGGCTGAGGTAGGAGGATCACTGTGTGTTTGAGGCCAGCCTAAGACTACATAGTGAATTCCAGATCTTCCTGGGCTAGAGTGAGACCCTACCTCAAAAAAACAAATATTGTAATAATATGAAGGCTGGAGACCTGGCTCATCAGTTAAAGGCCCTTGATTACAAAGCCTAAAGGCTTGGGTTTGATCCCCCAGTACCCTTTGTGCAAAGCCAGATACACAAAGTGGCACATGCATCTGGAGTTCATTTACAATGGCTGGAAGACCTGGTGTGCCCATACTCATTCTCTCTTTCTCTCAAATAAATAAAAATATTAAATAAATAAATGAAAGTAACTTAGAGAGTTTTGTTTTTAGAGAGTTTTGGACCGGAGTGAGACCCTACTTTGAAATATCAAAAAAAAAAAAAGGCTTTTGAGATCTTTTGGGTTACTAGGGATTGAAAATAGGGCCTTTTGCATGCTAGACAAGTGCTCTACCAGTGAGGTATATATCACCAACTCCAAGGTCTTTTAGTCTTAAAGGAAAAATTTAGTTTGGGGCTCAGTAGTTTGTCATTTGAAGGATATTTTCAAAATGCATAGTGGTGGAAGTCACCTGACAAGCAGCAATTTTGAGTTTATGTTGGCGGCTGTTAAGTTTGGGGAAGAATAATAGCAAAAAAATAATCACCTTTGAGTAGTGGTTCTTAGGCTGTCTGTCCATCTTTAGAGCAATCCATAAAGACATGTTTCTTATCTAGTCTGGAGTTTTCCTGTATATACTATACTCTACATCTTTGATTTTTCATTTAATACCTGAAAAAAGTCATGTAGCATTAAAAAACAGTACTACTGAACCAAGTGATCTATATCTTCTTTTCCCTTTCTTTTTGGACTACAGGAACATTTAAACTTACTATTGAATTCACTGAGGAATATCCAAACAAACCACCTACTGTTAGATTTGTCTCAAAGATGTTCCATCCTAATGGCAAGTATAATTTTTGATATGCTATTTTGAGGTACTACAATGTTCAGTACAGTGCTGTTCCAAATGTCCTACTTGTTTAGAGTACTTGAGTATTTGCTTTAAATACCTTGTTATTTCTGGAATTTTGAACTTGTTCTTTATGGTCTTTTGTTGTTTTGATTTGTAGTCCTAGAACTGCAGCAGGTAAGGTACTGTCCCTTTGCCTGGAGTTGTGGTGATCTTTGTCATTAACATATTAGACAAAAATAAGAGTGCTTTTGGGAGTTCAGTTTACTGCTAGGCCATATTGGGGTAATTCAGTATTGTGATTATCTTCACTAGCTTTTAGAACAGTAAGTTTCAACTTCAGATACAAATCAATTACCATGGAACATGTTAAAAACTGCTTTTGTGGTCTACTTTATACCTACCAGTGATCAGATTCTATAGTCAAGGGTCAGGCTTAGTTTGTTGGGAAAGTGCTACAGGTCTACAGGATTTTGACTTTTGCTTTTTTCTTTCTTTCTAGTAGGAAACTAATAAAGTATTTTTTCATGGTGTTAGATGCAAAAATTAAACTTTGTGAGCTGTGAGCTATCTTTTACTCTTTCAGGTAGGAGATATAGTTTGCAGGTTTGGAGGGTAGGATGAATTTCCCAGAATGGTATGAATATGGACCTTGGTAGAAAATGTGGATGGGCTGGGTGTGGTGGCACATGCCTTTAATCCCAGCACTTGAAAGGCAGAGCTAGAGGATTACTGTTGGTTTGAGGCCACCCTGAGACAACTACATAGTGAATTCTAGATCAGCCTGGGCTAAAGTGAGACCCTATCTCAAAACAAACAAACAAAAAAAGTTTCCTTACATAACAGGGCAATTTCTATGTTAAAACTTGAGTAGTCTTTAACCTCCCTACTTCTGTGCTTGTAGTTTATGCTGATGGTAGTATATGTCTGGATATACTTCAGAATCGTTGGAGTCCAACCTATGATGTATCTTCCATTTTAACATCCATACAGGTGATTTTTTTAATTTAATATGACTATGACCTTTGATATGTTTACATTAGCCATTGTTTTTTAAAGTTGTAACTTAGACCTTTTTATTTTTGATCAAAGTTTGTTGTATAAATAAAAGGTAGTAAACCATTAAGACACAGGTCCAAAAACAGTGTGTTTGCATTTGCATGTTTGTCTAAGCTACTTGCAGTTAATGTTACTTTAAAAAAATTGAGAGATGAAAAAAGGCAGGGAGCGAAAAAGAGAATGGGTATTCTAGGGCATCTAGCCACTACAAACAAACTCCAGATGCATGTGCCACCTTGTGCATCTGGCTTTTGTGGGTCTTGGGGACTCAAACGTGGGTCCTTCAACTTTGCAGACCATCACCTTAACCACTAAGCCATCTCTCCAGCCCAATACATTTTATTTTTATTCATTTATTTAGAGAGAATGAAAATGGGTATGCCAGGGCCTCCAGCCACTGCACACAAACTGCAGACACCTGTGCCACCATGTGCATCTGGCTTCTGTGGATTCTGGGGAGTTGAACCTTATTCCTTAAGTTTCACAGGCAAATAAATGCCTTAACTTTTTTTTTTAATTGGCATGCTAAACACAGAAAAAAGAGCTCTTATTTAAAAGAATTACATTGTCCCTGCTAATAAATGGCTGTTCTGAATGTGGTTATTTTGCACTGAGGAACTAACATTGTAAATTTTTTTCTCTATAGTCTCTATTGGATGAACCTAATCCCAATAGTCCAGCAAACAGCCAGGCTGCACAGCTGTACCAAGAGAACAAGCGAGAGTATGAAAAACGTGTTTCTGCAATAGTAGAACAAAGCTGGCGTGACTGTTGACAGGGTGGAGCAAGAGAAGAGGCTGGCCATAAGAAAAAATATATATATTGATGTGTCTATCACCTTCTTATTCCTAATGTCATTACATTTACTTTATTAAAAGCAAAATAGCTTTGTGCTGTTTTTGTCTTCCCTTGCCAAGTTTTTCTTCCCCTTTCTGCCCTCCTTTTGAGCATCAGAGATACCCTGTTTGAAATCCAATGTACTGTACCTGGGTTACTTGCAAACATTATTAGTCTTTATCTTCTGTTTTATCTCATCTACAGCCTCCAAGCAGTTATGTGTTACTGTACTTTACACTAAGTTTTTGAGGATGAACTGCTGAGCATAGCCTGTGGACCAGGATGTAATTTTTAATTGTTTGCTGCAACGTTTCATCCTGGTTGGTCCTTCCCTAGTGTTGGAGTTGGAAGCAAATGTGTTTAGAGTATGGCCTGTAGGAAACGGAAACACAACCATGTAAAGTTTTGAAAGGGGAATGAAAGTTAAAAATCCTTTATATATTTGAGTAATATCAGTGGCAAGATGGCATTATTGGTAGCAAGGAGATTAGCCAAAGTAGTGAAGCACTTACAATAACTGACATCTCCCCTCCTTGCAAGATATTCCTAGAACCCGTTATGTTTCAGAATCACAGCCTTCAGAGGTCTTTGTGTTTTAAAGGAAGGTGGGAACAGGAATGGAGACAGTCATGGTTTTTGAATTAGGGAACGCTGAAGAGCCTCTAATCTTTTTTTTTAAAGCAATGTTACCCTAAACAACTTTAAATCCTCTTGTCTTTTTTTGTTTTGATTCAAAGAAAGGCACCTGTCTGTGGAAAAGTATTTTCCATTCAAACTGAGTTACTGCTGCATGCTTTAGTTTCTTCCTTTTCAGTGTTACAAGAACTTTCAAGACATGTCTGCAATTTAATTATCTTTAGATATACAATAATGGAGCAAAGCTTGTACATGTTTGATCTAATATTTTATTGTTAACCTTTATGCATTTATTGCTCTTCTAACTTTGCACAAGTAACCCATGTAAAAAATGTACATTTTCAAAAGTTGTAAATAAAAATAACCTTGAAATTTTGTAGTTGAGGTATAATTATATTTTAGCTTAGTCCAAACTCCAATTTTCACTTATTAACTCTTTCTAAAGATCCACCTAACTTATTTCCCACCTTTAATGTAAGTACTACTGTGGTACAGCAGTAAAAGCAAAACAAAAATTTCAGGGAATAGAAGACAATAGTGTTAAACTTTTTTTTTTCCCTTTTCAATCAGTGTTTAAAAAAAATCACAGAATGTAAAATTAAAGTGAGCTAAAGAGATGGCTTAGCGGTTAAGGTACTTGCCTGCAAAGCCTAAGGACTCATGCTTGACTCTCCAGGTCCCATGCAAGCCAGATGCACAATGCAGCAAGCGCACAGGTGGAAGCATGTGTCTGGAGTTCGATTGCAGCGGCTGGAGGCCCTGACGTGCCAAATTCTTGCATTTAAAAAAAAGGCCAGTCTATTGAGCTTTCCCCAAAAAAGAAATAATTATTTTAGCATACATTGTGGTTGATCTAAGGATGAAATTCGTGAGCATAACCCTATGTATTTAATAGTGTCCTCAAAGATCAAGATCTAATGTCAATCTGACAGTGTACCTTTTAAAAAATCCACAGCTTAAAAAAACTATCAAACCTATTAGAATAGTGGTTTGCATCCTACATGAAGTTTAGGAGGATCCTCTGGCATCATGTTAACTATTTCTTCTGAAATTTTAAGGGAACAGGACAATGACACGTAAAATACTGTCTTCGTAATTGTTTGGGGGATGCCTTCTGTAAAATATGGGTACCTACAGAAGCTTCAATGTGGGGGAGTTCAATTTATATACTAAGAACCACAAAATTGATTGCATTGTTTCACTTAGGAGTGATGTTCTTAAATATGTTTCATATTTGCCCTCAAGTCCATTTCTGCTTGGAAATTGAATCTCATCAGGTTAGGCCTTGCTTGGTTTGTGATTTAAGTTTTATACCCTGCTATGGCTGAGTATCTTCTATGCTGATAGTCATACTTGAAAATTCCATGATGAGAATGGGCAGAATAGTAACATTTTGTAGGCATGATTAGAAATGCCACTCCCAATCTATTGAGATATAATCCTTTTATAACTATGTCAGCCAACAAGCTCACCTTCCAAAACATAGCCATGGTCAAAGCTACCACTAAACACCCATTTGTATATTTTAATGCAAATTACCTTTTTTCTTCTTTGCTATTTTTAACATATCACAGGCTGCCTGCATGTATTAATTTTAACAAAGTAAAACAGACTTGCAAGGTCCCTTTTCAAAGGGCAGATCTGAACTTATCAATTCTATACCTTCTTGTGAGTAAGGGGGTAAGCTGAAGAACCGAAGTTGTAATTAGTATCCTTTATTTAGGACCTGTCTCGGGTTTCAAGTGTTAGTCATAGCAAAATGAATGCACTACTTAAAAGTGGAATGCTCATTTCCATTTATTTTGCAATCAAAGGGAAAGTTAAAATCCAAACAGATCAGTAAAAATATCTATCTAAACTGCTTTAACTTAATTTAACCCAAATAAAATTAGGAATTGTTCATGTACTATGCAGCTTTTATAGCAAGGTTATTGTACTAAAATGACTACTATTCCAAAGTAAAGGAAAACACAGGAATCAAATATAGGGAAAAGTAGAAAAGCAAGGTTGTCAGCTCACTCTAATCAACCTCAATTCTCAACATTATCATATTCCCAAGCAGTTAAGTGATTCTGATTTTGCATTAATATCAAAGCTCATCTACGAAGTGAAATGATATGGACCGTCCAAATCAAGAGGCAAATTCCTATGTACTTGGCCCAATTATCTGGGAGACTCATTTTTTTTTTTTTGAGTTAGGGTCTCTCTCTAGCCCAGGCTGACCTGGAATTCACTAGGTAGTCTCCGGCTGGCCTCAAACTCACAGCAATCCTCCTACCTCTGCCTCCCCAGTGCTGGGATTAAAGGCGTGCACTACCACGCCAGGTTTGGGAGACTTAATTGTAATCTGTTCCATTAGGCTTATCTAAATAAAACCAATTTATATGTAAAATTTCCTACATTTTTCCTCCAAAACGATCATTTTGGACAGAAGAAATGTAAAGAAACAAATCAAGTTTTCACATCTTGTAATCTTCAAAATTATCCTTACTCAGAGAACCATAGGCAAGTTTATATAACTAAACAACTTCCCAAGGTGGGCATGGACTTCATAAATGGAAATTATAATCGTAAAATCTATGGAGATTTTAGTCTAGTTTTGCCATTGCTAAAGTACTGTGCCAAAATAAATTACACATCTCTTTTACCAAAATTGGGAAAAGACACTCTGAGAAAGCAGGTACCACATTGTTAGTCACTCTTAAGTGCCTACAAGGTAGAGGGCCAGGGATAAAAGCTAATTCCTGTATATTTGAAAACACTTATTTAACTGTGGTTTCTTCACATACAATAGAAAAAGGGTAATGGAAATTAAGTTTATTTTGGGCCAGTTGTATGTCCTATGTGGCACTAAATGTTTTCAGATACAGCAAACATTGCCATTTCACTGGGCATGTTTTTCAATATTAATATTCATTTGTCCCATTGTGAGGTTTTTCTTGATTTATCTAAGATACAATAAAACCACATAAAAGTGAACTGGAGAGATGGTTTAGTGGTTAAAGCACTTGCCTGAAAAGCCAAAGAACCTAGGTTTGATTCCCCAGGACCCACATAAAGCTAGATGCACAGGGTGGTGCATTTGTCTGAAGTTCGTCTGCAGTGGCGAGAGGCCCTGGCATGTCCATTCTATCTGCCTCTCTTTATATATAAAATATTAAAAGTGAACAGCCTAAGATTTGACCAAAGCCAGCATGTTCGTGTAAAGGGGGGAAAGGCAATGAGTGACTGACTCTACCTGTTTAATCATGAAATATTTTCTGTAAAGACAACTCCCCTTCTTCAAAGAGCCAAATTGTTGCTATTAGGCTGCTCTCCAGAAATAAGCACACCACCATTTTGATCAACTTTGGTTCCTTTTTATTCAGGAAGCATACACTAATTCTTTTTTTATACATTTTTTTACATTCCAGAAATAAGCGAAAATAGCAGTTTTAAATATGTTACAAAGTTGGCTTTGGGGCTTAATAAGCTTTTTGAGAGAGGGACCGGCCAACTGACCTTTCATCAAAGCACCAATGTATCTTCAGGCTTTAACCAAGTTCTACCACAGCTGTGGTTGCCTTGGATGTGCCGCACATCCAAACCATGTGAAAGCTACAATGGAGAATTGCTGTGAGTCTGCAAGGCACCAAGAACAAACAGTTCAAGCTTCCTTTCTTCGGGTGAATCAGTTTTTTTGAAACTTTTTCAACTGCTCTCTCAGGTAGTGCTCTCTCGGCATGAAGACTAGAATTTGTTAAAAATCATATATCACAAGGTACAGTAAACCACTTCCAATATTCTGGAAATCACATGGTAATATTTATAAATAAATGAACACTAAAATTACTTTAAGAAAGTTTTACATCATTTAGTTGGTAAGGACATTTACACGTACAGCACAATTTACTGTTAAACAATCTATAACTGGTTTCACACAAAGATGAAAATAGAAATACAAAATGACGACATATTCAGTACGTCTGGAATTAAAACTAGTTTAATGAGTCAATATTGACTTTACATATTGTTGCAGATTGCTGTGCTATGCCCTTTAAAATGTGAATTTCTTGGTGAAACTCCACTTGGATGTGTGTTCTTGCTTGTACAAACTACTAAGATCTGAGGGACACAGCAATATCAAAGACAACAAACAGTAACTGCACAATATCATCAGCTGGATTAAGCTAATACAGGGGAACAGAATTCTTCTGTTTCCAATACCTAATAAAGCACTATATGAAATGAACAAGGTGAAACATCTTAAGATGAATACTCTGCAACCAGAACATGTAGCATTTAATTTATAGATCTGCCTTAAAGGCATTTGTAAGATAAATGAGTAGAACTTCAATTTGCTTGGGGCATAACAAGCTCATAATGCCCCACTTGGCCTTCCTGTTTAAGCTGATCTAGTAAGTCTTCCTTCCGCCTTTTTCTACCTACCACCAGGTACCTATCATGGCCCACCCCGTGAGACTTACTCTTCAGACCATACTTCTGAGCAATCTGATGTATTTGCTTCCGTTCGTCATTGGTCAACTCGGTGGAGAAAGTCAAATCGGTGTGACTCTCAGAGCGGGCATAGTTTCTGATGATCTGCTCGATATCTCTCTTAGCAATTTTATTGACCCTCTCTACATCAAGACCAAGCCCTTCGCGTTTATGCTGCTCTTTGACTGAAATCGGCTCCCGTATGCCCTCTCCAGATTTACCTAATCCACCACCTGTCCAACCCATCTTTCTCAGCAGCTGATTCCCTATGTTATCTTCTTTGATTTGTTGTTTGTAAGCTTCTTCAGCAGAACGGCCCCTGATCTCATTTCTGGAAATCACATCTTCAACAGTTCCTTTCTTCAGGTTGTTAATGACAGTTGGCTGGGTCTTTTTGAGGATTTTCACAGCTTCCCCAGCAGCTTCATATTTGACACTTTTCTTCACACCAACTGCTTCTGCAATGACTTCACTCTCTAGAATCACCTTGCATTTCCAGCGGAGGCCTGTCATCCTTTCATAGACATATTCAACCGTCATTCGGTTAAACTGAGCTGTGTCATTTAGCGTACACACAGGATTAGAAGAATTCTCATAAACCACCAGATCCTTTATGTCTTTCTTCTTTCCAGATCCTCTGGGTGAAGAGCCTGAATGGCACTGGGAACTTTTGACAGATGGGTAAGTGGGTTGTGTCTTCTGAAGAATTTTCAAAGCTTCATCAGCAGCTGCATGTTTGCTTGTTTTCTTGGTTCCATAGCCTTCAGCTAAGCAGTGGTCCTGCAGAAACACCCGGCAACGCCAGGTGCGATTTGGCATCATCTCATACTTGTACTCAACTGACATTTTGTTGAACGAGGCAGAATTATTAAGGATGCCAATTGCATCGTTTGCATTTTCCGTAATGACAAAATTGGTCCAATGTTTGGCAGAACTATTAAAGATAGGCTGCCCGGAAGCATCCTTCCCCAGCACTACCAGATCTTCTAGTGGTTTCAGAGCTGGAGGGAAATCATAGGAAATCATGCCAATCTGACACACCACAAGGTCCTCTCCAATGGTGTGCTTGAATTTCCGCCGGACAACTCTAACCTCAATACGCTTCTGCAAGAGTTTGACAGCTAGCTCAGTAGCTCGATCCCTGGACCCATTCTTGCTGCCAGCATAACCTGTAGTTAAGTAGATATTTTGGCATCTCACTTCACAAGCATAACCATCTGTGAGAAGTTTTTTATTTTTGGGGATATCAGCAGGAGGAATTTCTTTTAAAGGAGCATATATATACTCAGGATTTGTCTTACATGTCTGAATACAACGAGTTAGCATGTAGGTATAATTAATTTTATCAGATCCAGAAGTCATCTCTGGATTAGAAAGGTTCTTCCAGATAGCAGCTGTTAACTTTTCAATAAAATACTGCTTCTCGGCTACCACTGACTCAGGATATGTCTGTGAAGGAGAAGGCTCAGGAGGTGGAGCTGACTGAGAGTTTGCCTGCTGGGATGTGCTGTTTGGGACAGGGTTCCCACTGTCAAAATACGTATTGGTTGTTACTGGCTGTTCTTTCGTGAAAATAAATCCTGACGAATCACAGTACTGAGAATTCCCATCTTGTACACTGAAAGAGTCTTGAGTATAATCTTGGTAGACATTTCTTGGCATGCTGGCAAAATGTGTTTGTTCATTTACCTCTTTTGTTTGAGGGCCATAAGGATCTTCCTGTCTTTCATCTTTTGAACTACTAGCTACAAAATGTACAGGCTCAAAACGAGGTCTCGCATGGAATTTGGAACCGGCTTGCTTTTTAGGAGGATTTTGACCTATAGAATGAGTGAAATTTACAATTCATTAAAATGGGAATATTTCAAAGAATCAAGCAGGAAAATAGTACTAACCATAGTATCTGAAAGGTTGGCATAATATATATGGCGCTGTTGGTATAATAGATGTCACATCAGAAAAACTTCAAATCACTTTGGTGAAGTGACTCACCACTGTAAGACTCCACCATAAAGAGGGATGCTCCTCTTTTCTTCCATGTGTAAGGGAAAACTCTTGATAGGAAATACCCTGCTGAACCAAGTATGTAGGTAACTTCCATGCATGACTGGGAGATGATTTTGCACCGAATTAGCTCAAGCACAGGTGAAATGTACTGGAAAGATATGTTAGTACAATGTCTCACCACCTGTGCTGAGTTCACTGAATGACTGCAAATGGAATAAATGGCTCTAATGCAACAGAGATGGTGACCGAAAGAGCTTACTAAACCCTTCTCTTCTGTGTGAGATGAGTGACTCCGTGATAGTGCTTTATATAGTTGTAACTAAAAAAAAAATTAAAAGATGCCAAACATTTTAACCAAAACCTTATCTGACCTATGTATGAAGGCTGTTTGCTAGGTTTTATTTCTAGAACCACCACCACCTGAGGGGACACCATATTTGAAGCTATGGAAGAACTATTTAAGCTATACCAGAGATTAGAGCTTCCTCCCAGTAGTGCTGCTTAGTAGAAAACTTGTCCATCTGGACCTATCTAGGATGATTTGGTTACTTAGATACTCAAATGATCTCAGAAATATGACTGTTCTATTTAGTGGAATAAACTTCAAGAATAGCATTATAGTGGGACTTCTGTATTTAGTTTTTTCAGCTCTATTTAACACCTCCCCCCAAATTGTGCATAAGTAAATTAAAAATCTTTTATCTTTACGTAAGAGCCAGTGTTATTTAAAACCATATAGCACACTCATAAGCCATGATTCTCAAATCCCACCTTCCAGAAGCTAGTATACTCACCATCGTATGTTGACAGGTGACGCTTCTGGCCTTTGGAAGGTTTGGGCAGCATCAGATCGTATGAAGGCATTTCCCCAATATCAATACCTTCAGCCATTTGAAGAATTTTTTCCATCAGGCGTGGGCTGTACCTATTTAAGTTAATATTATCTACAGTTAAAACATGTAAGCATGGGGCAGGAGAGATGGCTTAGCAGTTAGGTGCTTGCCTGTGAAGCTTAAGGACCCAGGTTCAATTCCCTAGTTCCCACATAAGCCAGATACACAAAGTGGCACATGTGTCTGGAGTTCATTTGCAATAGCTAGAGGCCCTGACATATTCATTCTCTCTCTCTTAAATAGATAAATAAAATATTCTTACAAAAACATGTAAGGGGACTGGAGAGATGGCTTAGCAGTTAAGTGCTTGCCTATGAAGCCTAAGGACGCCGGTTCGAGGCTCAATTACCCAGGACCCATGTTAGCCAAATGTACAAGGGGACGCACGTGTTTGGAGTTCGTTTGCAGTGGCTGGAGGCAGGCCCTGGCTCACCCATTCTCTCTCCCTCTCTCTATTTGCCTCTTTCTCTGTCACTCTCAAATGAATAAGCAAAAATTAAAAAAAAAATGTAAGGATATATACATTGTTTGAATCTGGAGTTCATTTGTAACATCTAGAGGGCCTGATGTGCCCATTCTCTCTTTGTTTGTCTCTGCTTGCAAATAATTTTTTTTTCTTTTTCTTTTTTTTTTTTTTTTTTGTTTTGTTTTTCGAGGTAGGGTCTCACTCTAGCCCAGGCTGAACTGGAATTCACTATGGAGTCTCAGGGTGGCCTCGAACTTATGGCAATCCTCCTACCTCTGCCTCCCGAGTGCTGGGATTAAAGGGGTGCGCCACCACGCCCGGCTCAAATAAATAAATATTTTTAAATAATGCTTTAAAAAGCCAGTATTTGGGGCTGGAGAGATGGCTCAGTGGTTAAAGGCACTTGCTTGTAAAACCTAATGGCCCAGGTTCAACTCCCAAGTATCATGAGATGCATGCATCTAGAGTTTGTTTGTAGTGGCAGGAGGCCCTGGCTTACCCATATTCTGTCTCTTTAATAAATAAATATGTTTTTTTAAAAGCCAGTATTAGCTGGGCATGGCACATGTCTTTAATCCCAGAACTTGGGAGACAGAGGTAGAAGGATCAATGTGAGTTTGAGGTCACTTTGAGACTACATAGTAAATTCCAGGTCAGCCTGGGTTAGAGTGAGAACACACCCTGAAAAAAAAAAAACAAGTAAGCAAACAAAAAACTAGTATTATCATTGAGCCCATAGGATGTATTATCAGGATATTTTGGCTAGTGACAAAAGAATCAGTCCTGATAGCTTTATCTTTAAAATACTTATTGGAAATTAAGATTTTTCTGCAAAAGACATACAGATGTATAATCAACAATTTCTAGATCAGACCTTATCAAAACATGAATTGAGCTGGGCATGGTGGCACCTGACTTTAATCCCAGCACTTGGAAGGCAGAGGTATGAGGACTGCCATAAGTTCAAGATCACCCTGACACTACAGAGTGAATTCCAGGTCATCCTGGACTTGAGTGAGACCCTACCTCGAAAAGAAAACAAAACAAGAATTGAAAATGCCAATGGAAACTCATGACTTGCTCTTCTTTTTCATGTAAGTATTATAAGTAAACAAATGTATCTCTGTGTACAGAAGTACTAATAAGAGCTGGTGGGTTGCTAACATCCACATTGTGATCACTATCATTTCTCATGCAAAGAAATTATGGTACTTAGAGAAATGCCTGCTTCCAAGTCTGGGGCAGGAAACATCTAAGATGAGCCTGGAAAATCTCATGCCTACAAACAAGGAAGCTGTCATAGCAGTTGTGCCAAATGGACTCAGAAGCCAATCTGAGTAGACTCCTATTGGCAACAAGAACCAACTTGAATATCAATAGGACAATAACTGAAATGAAAATATCTTGAGAATCAATTTATAATACTTACAAACCCACTACTGGTCACGTTTGGAAGATGGAGGGAATGTAGTCATTACTCTGCAAATAAGTAAATATTGAAGGAAGAAAGCAAATATTTAACCTGCATTTTCTATACAAACTATCTCAAAGCAACCAGAGTTGGTGAAGAAAATCACTTTTAGAGAAGCATTTCTAGCTAGAAAATTGTAGGAATGATAAACTTCTGCCATAAGACTTCAGCATAAGTCTACCACCCAGTGAGTAATATACAGGAGGTAATCCGGATATAAATCCCCTTAAATATTCTAAAACTGATGGCTGAAAAAGGTGTAAAAAGAATCTAACAGAGAAAAGAAAGCCTTTGCAACAAATTAGGAACTGTAGGCAAAAACCAGTCAAACCACACCCCAACCCACACACCTTTAAACAACATTAAATGTAAAGCTATACAACTCTTATATAAAGAAATACAGGAGAAAATCTTGAGGATCTAGGCCTAGTCCAGCAGTTCTTAGACTTGACACCTCATGATCCATTGAAGCAAACAATGATAAAGTGGACCTTATCAGAGTTAAAATCTTGTGTTCTTAAAAGGCTTTGTAAAAAGACAAACTACAGACCAGGAGAAAACACACTATACTTGGCAAAGACTAGTCAGCTCAAAACTCAAAAGGAACAAAAAGTTTAAAATGAGCAAAAGGCATTGATAAAATCTGTCACCAAAGAGAACTGATAGACTGCAAATAAACAGATGAAATGATGTTCAACATCATTAGCCACAAGGGAAATGTAATTGAAAAACACTATTGATTTATCAGAATGGCAAAAAACAAAACAAAACAAAACAAAACAGTGACACCACCAAATGCTGACAAGAATATGAAGAAATTAGATCCCTTAGACATTGCTGGTGGGAATATAAAATAACCACTCTAGAAAACAATTTGGTATTTTCTAATAAGGTTAAACCTCAATTACTCCATGATCCAGCAACCATACTCTTGGGCATTTACCTGGAGAAATGAAAACTTGTATTCCCACAAAAACCTATACATGAATGTTCACAATAGCTTTATAGCCTGTGTTTCAAGAGATGAATGATTCAACTCTGATATATACACACCACAGAAAAACTATATAGTAACAGAAAGGAACAAACCACCAACATGGGCAACAGTGCTAGTGGGAAGATGTGGTTATTTTAAAAGGACAAAGAGGGATCTTTGTGCTACTGGGAATATTACATTTATCTTGACTATAGTGGTAGATACAAACATCTACACATGGGTTGGGGAGTGTATTTCAGTAATAAAAGTGGTTGGCTAGCAAGCTCAAGATGCTGGGTTCTATTCCCAAGCACCAGCATAATTAAAAAAAAAAAAACAAAAAACAAAAACTACACATGATGAGGTTGGAGAGATGGCTCAGACGTTAAGGCACTTGCCTGCAAAGCCTAATGACCCAAGTTCGATTCCCTAATACAGAGTTGACAGTACAGTATAGTAAAGCCAGATGCACAAAGTAGTGCATGCATCTGGAGTTCATCTGCAGTGGCTAGAGGCCCTGGCACACCCATTCATTCAAATTCTCTCTCTCTCAGAAATAATTTTTAAAATCCCCCACACGATTTGTACAGAATATACTAAATGCACACACATACTAGTAAAACTGGGGGAATCTGAGTAAGATACATTGATGATGACAATGTCATTAGCAGAGTTGTGATAGTACATCATCATTTTGCTAAATGTCAACACTGTGTCTTTATCTCTCCTGCTTCCCCTTCCCTTTCTCCCTAGGTGTTTTGAGACAGGGTCTTACTCTGTATTCCAGGCTACACAACTGCTACTGCTAGAACTCACTATGTAGCCAGGAGAGACTAGAAGTTTTAACAATTCTCCTGCCGCAGCTTCCCGAGTCTTGGGATTACAAGCATGCACCACCACACCCAGTTAGGGTTTTTTTTTTTTTTTGGTTGTTTGTTTTTTGAGGTAGGGTCTCACGCTAGCCCAGGTTGACCTGGAATTCACTATGAAGTCCCAGGGTGGCCTCGAACTCACAGCAATCCTCTTACCTCTACCTCCCAAGTACTGGGATTAAAGGCATGTGTCACCACACCCAGCTAGGGTTTTTGTTGTTGTTGTTTGTTTTTTGTTTTGCTTTTTGTTTGTTTTTTCAAGGTAAGGTCTCACCTGGTTAAGGCCCAAGATGACCTGGAATTCACTATGTAGAACTGGGATTAAAGGTGTACACCACCACACGTAGATTAGATCGGATGTTTTAAAACTATCGTTTTTGCTGCAGGAAAGTAGAAAAAAAAATATGGGCTCAAATCAAGGTTTTTTTTTTTGCTGTTGTTGTTATCATGGCTCTTTCAGCCCCTTTTCTGACCTATGACTAAAATAGATTTCTGGAGCTCAGTGGTTAAATAGGCACTTGCCTGCAAAGCCAGATCATTCTTTCTTCCTCTGCTTGGAAATATTTTTTTAAAAATGATTCCTGGTAGCATTTGGGGAGAAAATTCTAACAATGACTAACTATCAGTTTAACATGAATACACTCTGAACTTGAATAACCAGTTCCATAAACATCAAATGTCTTTCCTTGCATAACATATGCCAAGACATAGTGGCTTTCATCAACAAGTTACTGGAAGCTAGATCAGCTATAACCTGCATTTCCTAGGCTACCAGAGCTAACACCAGTGTTTAAATACCAAGAGTAATTTTATTTTTTCCCTTATATTTGAAGAGCAGAATGTCTAGTCTAAATAAATAAACATTCAGGCTGGAGAGATGGCTTTGTGGTTAAGGAACTTGTCTGCAAGTCCTAACGACCCAGGTTCGATTCCCCAATACCCACATAAGCCAGATGCACATGGTGGTGCTAGCATCTGGAGTTTGTTTGCATGGCTAGAGGCCCTGATGTGCCCATCCTCTCTCACTCTTTCAAATAAATAAATAAATAAACAAACAAACAAACAAACAAACAGCCAGGCATGGTGGTACACACCTTTAATCCCAGCACTCAGGAGGCAGAGGTAGGGGGATCACCATGAGTTCGAGGCCACCCTGAGACTACATAGTGAAATCCAGGTCAGCCTGAGCTAGAGTGAGGCCTTACCTTGAAAAGCTGAAATAATAATGATAAAATAAAGATATGAAAAACAATCAAATATTCTGTTTCATTTCCATGCAAATGTGCAATCTCGTTTCCAAAGCAACAGAAGAAAACAGAAGTCTATGAAAAAAGCAAAGTCTACAATTTTTTTTTTTCCCCCTGAGGCAGGGTCTCACTGTACCCAAGCTGACCTGGAACTCACTCTGTAGCAACAGGCTGGTCTCAAACTCATGGTGATCCTCCTACCTCAATTTCCCGAGTGCTGGGATTAAGGTGTGTCCACAATAACAGACACCATGAGTCTACAATTCTTAAAACTGATACTCTCCACTTGGGAGGCAGAGTGGAGGATTGCCGTGAGTTCCAGGCCATCCTGAGACTACATAGTAAAAAGTTCAGGTCAGCCTGGTCTACAGCAAGACCCTACCTCAAAAAACAAACAAACAAACGAAAAACTGATACTCTCACAATTACTACCAAGATTGGTGGTACAACCATGCCACTCACTATGAATTGCAGTCAAAATTCTTCAGACCTTCAATCTGAACCTAATTCCAAGTAGTGACTAAAAATGATACCATTGTGTGTGAACTATGCATTTGGGCTCAATCCATTCACATTCACTTTTTCTCATTTCTTCTAGCAATAAGTCATTTTTAGACCTAATTGTTGTTTCCTACTCATCACAACTGCCACAAAATTTAGTATTTCCCATAGGCTACAAAAACAAACCCTTGTATAGATTAAACAAGAATGGAAAAGGCCTTCATATGATTTAACACTTGACTAGTCAAAAACAATGGAAAAAAAACAATGCTATGCATTTTATGCATTAACCTAGTCTTCAATAAGATCAACAGGATTTAATATCTATTCCTAAAATTATCTAGAAAATACATATTAAAGGATAAGGAAGCATTTCTACAAAATACAAGTAAGCCAAGGCAATAAATCTTTCATTATTCAGTTTTCTACAGTTGTTTTTCACAATGTATTCAAAATCAACACTTTCAAGAAAGAAAATCCATCAAGAAAAGTATAAATATCTCAACCACTGATAATGTGAGTACCATTTAAGGAGATTTTTAAAAATTTGTTAACTTTTTAAATTTATTTGAAAGTGACAGGCACAGAGAGAGAGAGAATGGATGCACCAGCGCCTCCAGTCACTGCAAACGAACTCCAGATGCATGTGCCCCTTGTGCATCTGGCTAACATGGGTCCTGGGTAATCAAGCCTCCAACCGGGGTCCTTAGGATTCACAGGCAAGTGCTTAACTGCTAAGCCATCTCTCCAGCCCTTTTAATATGTATATATATATTTTTAATTTTGTAGGGTTTTCAAAATTCTATTATATTTTCCATGGTCCCCAATCACTAATTTTTTTTTTGTTTTTCTTTTTCAAGGTAGGCAGTCTTGCTCTAGCTCAGGTTCACCTGGAATTTACTATGCAGACTCAGGCTTGCCTTGAACTCAGCGATCTCCTACCTCTGCCTCTGGGATTAAAGGTGTGCGCCACCACGCCTGGCCTAGATGATCATTTGTGTCATTATACTTTTTAAACCTAAAAAAATAATAGCTGGACGTGGTGGCGCACACCTTTAATCCCAGCACTTAGGAGGCAGAGGTAGGCGGATTTCTGCGAGTTTGAGGCCACCCTGAGACTACATAGTAAATGCTAGGTCAGCCTGGACTACAGTGAGATCCTACCTATAAAATTAAAAATAAATAAAACAAAACACCAAAAAACAAAAAAAAAATTGCCACTTGGTCTGTGGTAGCAGTTTAGGCTAGATAGGGAGACGCAGCCTCAGATTATATATTTACATATTTTTTTTGGCAGGTGAGATACGTTATGTGTGGTGCCATTATTTGTGAGCACCATTTTCTATTATGCATCTATGACTTCCTTAAGACAGGGTCTCTCCCTCAACGTGAAGCTGAGGTTTTTGGTCATGAACCCAGTTTCCACTCCACGGAAGATTAGGGTTACAGAGGTGCATGGCCATGCTCAGTTTATGTGGGATCTGGGGAAGACAATTTCAGGTTGTCTCAGGCCTTCCTAGATCCTTATGCATGGCTGGCATGCACTCAAACTACAGAGCCATCTATCTCCTCAGGCCCAATTTCTTTTTGCATTTAAAAAACTTTTTTAAGATTTATTTTTTATTTGAGACACATAGAGGGAGGGAGGTTGAGAGAGAGAGAGAAAGAGAGAGACAGACAGACAGACAGACAGACAGACAGAGAGAATGGGCATGCCAGGGCCTCTAGCCACTGCAAATGAACTCCAGATGCATGTGTCACCATGTGCATCGGGCATACCTGGGATCTGGAGAACTGAATCTGGGTCTTTAGGCTTCACAGGAAAGTGCCTTAACCACTAAGCCATCTCTCCAGCCCTCAACCCCAATTTTTATCCACTTAAGAAAAAGTTTTTGCTTTGTACTTTTTAAATTCTTTTTTGGTTTTTCAAGGTAGGGTCTTGCTTTTAGCTCAGGCTGTCCTGGAATTCACTATGTAGTCTCAGAGTGGCCTTTAACTTATGGTGATTCTCCTACTGCTGGGAATAAAGAAGGTGTGAGTAGCCGGGCATGGGGCACACTCAGGAGGCAGAGGTAGGAGGATCACCTTGAGTTCGAGGCCACCCTGAGACTACAGAATGAATTCCAGGTCTGCCTGAGCTAGAGTGAGACCCTACATTAAAAAAAAAAAAAGAAAGGTATGAGTCAGCACATCTGGCTTTCCTTTGTACTTTTTTCTTAAATACTTTAACCTATTTATTTATGTGAGAGAGAAAGAGACAGAATAGAGACAGCAAGAAAATGGGCACTCCAGGGCCTGTAGCCACTGCAAACAAACTCCAGATGCATATGGCACCTTGTGTGTATGGCTTACGTGGTGGGTTCTGGGAAATTAAACCTGGGTCCTTTAGCTTTGCAGGCAATCACCTTAACTACTAAGGTGTCTCTCCAGCCTGCTATGCAGTATTCTATACTATAGAATATGATGCAATTATCATTAAGGCAAGTTTAAAATAGTAATTTTAAGATACATGCATATTATATATTTGTCTATTCAATTACATAGTTGGTTGTAAATGTTTGCAGAAAACATAAAGAACCTCAAAAGGTCTTATGGTTTTCAATGTAGCTTATACTGTATCAAACTTTTGGAAGTCAAGATACTATTTAAATGATCCACCATGTCAAAAAATTATTTTGTCAGGTGTGGTAGCACACACCTTTAATCCCAGCACTCAGGAGACTGAGGTAGGAGAACTGCTGTGAGTTCAAAGCCAGCCTGAGATTACATAGTGAATTCCAGGTCAGCCTGGGCTACAGTGAAACCCTACCTCAAAAAAACATTTACGTACATACACGTGTGGTATATGTATGTGTAGTGTATGCACATGTGAACGCAGATACGCATACCACCCATGCTCATGCGGGTGTTCTCTTTGTGCATCTGTTTCCTTGAGACAGGAGTCTTTTAGCCCAGAACTGAAGTTTTTCAGTCAGACTGGATGACCAGTAAGGGCCAGTGATTCTCTGGTCTCCATTCCCCACAGGACTGGAGTTGCAAGCATGCATGGTAATGGCCACATCCAGCTATTTATATGGGTGCTAGGGAATCAAACCCAGGGTGAATCAAGCCCTGTCAAGCCCCCACGCTTATGCAGCAAGTGCTCTTACATGCTCAGCCATCTCCTTAGCTCCAGAAAGAGAATTTATTTTTCTTTTTTTTTTTTTGAGGTAGGGTCTCACTCTAGCCCAAGCTAACCTGGAATTCACTGTGTACTCTCAGGGTGGCCTCGAACTCACAGCAATCCTCCTCCTCCTGCCTCCCGAGTACTGGGATTACAGGTGTCTGATACCACACCTGGCTTCAGAAAGATAATTTCTAATGAGCAAAATTTCTTCATGTATATGACATTCTTGGATACAAGACGGATACATCTATATGAACAGCTTAAGAGGAACATAAGCCATTATAAAATACAATAGCACCTGAAATTTAGTATTCCATAATAGGTGCTTGTAAGACATTTACAAACATATCAAACTGCTCTTCTAAATCTAAATTTAAAAGCTAAGAATTAAAAATTAAGCAATATTCAGACTTTCAAATTATAAAATAATTTACTCAAAACTCCTTAAGACTCCTGTCATAAATAAGATACTTACAGATTATAAATTAATCTTTCACGGTAATCTTTGTATCATTCCAAATGTAGTGTACATACTTACTGCCAAAGCTAGCACAGAGGTAAATCTTTAAAAAGTCCCCACTCATATCTTCTTAGCCAGTGACTTATACATCCATGTCCAAAGCTAGTTTTGCAGTAAGTTCACCTGGCATCTACCTTCCAAACACTAGTCTTGCACTGATGAGGCAAGTAAAGAATTCATCAAGGTAGCCAAATTGATTTAATTTTAAGAAATAATAATTGCTCTATTACTGTATCATCAAAGACAAATAGGCCAGGATTCTGCTTCTAATCCCATTTATCAAGAAACCCTGATAAACAGAATATTCTACACACTAAACATTCTGCTCTCTCAAATGGCTGTGGATGGAGTTCTGTGGTAAGAGTTGTTACCTAGCATACATGAAACCCTGGGTTCTACACCTAGTCCTACAATACAAATGTATCTGAGTAAAAACAGCATAGACCCCTACACCTTCATATGCACATTTCTTTTAAGTGTTGGACATACAGTTGATTAGAAGGCTATACTAATTTTTCACTAGCCACAAGGCATTATCTTATAAGTTTCCAGTCCCACTCTGGACTAGAACTCACTATGTAGCTCAGGTTGGCCTTAAAACTCACAGAAATTCTCCTCTCTGATTTCCAAGCACAAGAATTAGAGACATAAGCCATCACACCCAGCAAAATTCTGGTTACTTATAAAAATAGACAAAATGAAGAGAAATATTTTCAGTTGACTTTCTGGGTTGATTGGACAATGAGAAAAAAAAAAGATTTAAAAAGTAGATCCACAAGACCATCATAATACGAGGGATAGATCATGACATCAAAATAAAAGAGAAACTTAATGAGAGGGGGGAAAGGGTATGATGGAGAGTGGTGTTTCAAAGAGGAAAGTGGAGGGAGGGGATTACCATGGGATATTGTTTACAATTATGGAAGTCGTCAATAAAAAATTAAAAAAGTAGACTCATCCAGGTGTGGTGGTGCATGCCTTTAATCCCAGCACTAGGAAAGCAGAGGCAGGAGGATCACCAAGAGTTCAAGGCCACCCTGAGACTACATAGTGAATTCCAGGTCAGCCTGGGCTAGAGCGAGACCTTACCTCAAAAAACAACAACAAAAGTAGATTCAGAGTGGAGAGATGGCTTAGCAGTTAATGTGCTTGCCTACAAAGCCTAAGACTTATGTTTGATTCTTCAGGTCCCATAGTAAGCCAGATGTACCAGGTGATGCAGGCGTGCAAGGCTGCATGTGCACAAAAAAGTGTGTGTCTGGAGTTTGATTACAGTGGCTGCAGGCCCTGGTGTGCCAATTCTCTCTCTCCAATAGAAAAAAAAAAGTAGATTTGAAAATCTTGCTGTATTTTATCCTATTAAGCAGCATTTGCCAGTGTAGTCCCTGAACATTAGCATCACTTGGGAACTTGATAGAAATCCAAATTTTTTTTTATTTTTTAAATTTTTATTAACATTTTCCATGATTATAAAATATATCCCGTGGTAATTCCCTCCCTCCCCACCCCCACACTTTCCCATTTGAAATTCCATTAGAAATCCAAAATTTTAAAAAAGATTTATTTATTAGAGACGGAGAGAGAGAGAGAGAGAGCATGCGCGCGTGCACACACCAGGACTTGTAGCTACTGCAAACAAACTCCAGACACATGGACCACCATGTGCATCTGACTTATGTGGGACCTGGAGAATTGAACTGGGGTCCTTAGGCTTCGCAGGCATGCACCATAACCACTAAGCCATCTCTCCAGCCCAAGAAATCCAAATTTTGAGGCCCTTCCTTACACCATGTGAATTAGAAACCCTGGGAGTGGGGCACAGGAACCTGTGTTTTTTTTTGTTGTTGTTTTTTTTTTTTTAATTTTTTTTATTTATTTATTTGAGAGCGACAGACACAGAGAGAAAGACAGATAGAGGGAGAGAGAATGGGCGCACCAGGGCTTCCAGCCTCTGCAAACGAACTCCAGACTCGTGCACCCCCTTGTGCATCTGGCTAACGTGGGACCTGGGGAACCGAGCCTCGAACCGGGGTCCTTAGGCTTCACAGGCAAGCGCTTAACCGCTAAGCCATCTCTCCAGCCCAGAACCTGTGTTTTAATAGCCTAATAGGGGATTTTTTTCCTGATGCATTATATGAAAGGTGAGTGGCAGCCGCAGGTACTGTGCTGACCTGAGTTGTCAAAGTATCTCCAGGTTGCTCCAATGTGCAGTTGGAGATCCCATGGCCACAACTGATTATGTTTTTAAAACTATTTTACTTTTATTTACTTGACAGAGAAAGAGGGGGAGAGAGGGGGAGGGAGGGAGGGAGGGAGAATGAGCACCAGGGCCTCCAGCCACTGCAAGCAAACTCCAGACGTGTGCACCTCCTTGTACATCTGGCTAACATGGGTCCTGGGGAATTGAACCTGGGTCCTTTGGCTTTGCAGGCAAATGCCTTAACCACTAAGTCATCCCTCCAGCTGATTGGTTATATATTATTTATATTATTTGATATTATATGATTATCTCACAACTGATTTATTTTTAAACAAGTTCTCTTCATAGTCTAGGCTAGTCTCAGTCTCCCCACCCACCTGTCTCAGCTTCCTGATGCTAGTATTCATCTTGTCCCACCATACCTGGCTTCCCTAACCTGTGATTTTGACATACGCTTAAGTGTGAGAACCATGATTACAGTCAAAAAGATATTCAAACTTGTCCAACAAAAAATGTCACTATCAGCAAAAGGAATGAAACATAGTCTGCCTCCCTGGCACATTTGAGCTCTTCCTGTGCTGGACTTATGATAAAAAGAATTTTGAAATATCTTTGCATTGGGATTTTCTTTCACCTCAAATGAAACACAATAAATCCTTCCAGAAGGAACAAAGTGCAGAGTATTCCTTTTTGTTACTATTCACAGCCTGTTCTGTCCATCAAATCATGGGTGTTGAACAAGAAATGAACAATTTAAATTTACAAAGGGCTATGTTACTGGGTTGCTGTAGTCTGAGAAAAAAGTAGCCTGTCACAGAAAACAAGAACTCTTGTCAACATCAATGCTAGAATGATTTTACTCACTTTAGATGAGAGCTAACATAAAGGCTACCTGAAATGGGAGATTGCACTGGGTCTCTAACTCCCAAGATTTTCAGCAATTTCCTACTGGTGTGTGTGCCACTACACCTGGCTAATTCCCAAGATTTTCTCTGGCCCTTTCCTTTCTCCTATATCTAACTGAACACACACAATGCAAATACTACTTTTCAGTTCAGCTATATATAGTGATTTCATAGTAAATCTTGTAATGAATTAAATGACTTAGCGCCACTGTATAATAATGACTCTTCTACACATAGGATCCGCAGATGCATCCCCCAAACATCCTGGATGCTTGAATTTTAAAGTCAACTACCATTGACTTGATTAGTGTTTAATGTCCTGGTTATGTATAAGGCTTCTATTCTTCAGATGTAATCCTGAGGTATGACAATGACTTATGTCCATTATTTGCTTTCCATTTTTGGCTTGTCCTTCCCAAATATGGCAGCTGTGTCTCAGTGGAAAGGGCATCAGACTGGACATCAAAAGGCTTGGGTCCCAACCTTCACTGTGGAATCTTGGAGAAGTCACTTGATTTTTTTGGCCTCCATTGATTTAGCTGTAAAATTATTCCCAAGGTTGTTGTTAAGTTAGATTTTAAGTGTTTAAAATATGTTGTATATTTTACAAAGCTGTATGTCCATCACTCTCCAGACTGTCACTGAGCAGCTATTATGCTCAGTGGAAGATAACACCAGATTTCTTCTAGTCACAGAGGATGAATATAAATGTATGACAGAGTGAAATCCCTTTCCTTAAAAAAAAAAAAAAGATTGCATTTTGGTGGGCAGGAAGTTGATTACTGACACACAAGATGGTCATTTGCCTTCCCTAGTAAAGAATTTTGTAGGACTCAAGGGTTTCTGTGGCCTTTTGTAATCTTTGTAATATTATGAAGTCTTACAATTATATAATAAAGGTATCTTTCTACTGCAAGAACATTGTTAGATGAAGGTCAACTAGATATATCTACCATTTAAATAATTGCTGAGGCTTTCCAAAAGCAAGCAGTTTCTCCAGTGAAATAATCATTATCTCTAAGAGGTAGAAATTATGCTAACCTAGAGAATATAGAAAAAAATATATTGCTGTGTCCAGAGTAAAGTATCATACTGGACACCATGTTTATCAATTAAGGGCAGGAGTGGACAATTGTGAATTTCAGCATCTTTTACAGTCATTCCTAGGACTAAATTTGCTGAACTGAATCTGATCATTTTCCATCCTTCCTAAAAAAAAAAAAAAAAAAAGATTGTTGGAAGGAATATCAAAAAATTAAAAGCAGAAGCCTGTCAGACTATCAAAGTAATGATTAGCTTAAGGCCAATTTGAAGAACAAGAGGCCCAAGTGTCCTGTTAAAAAAAAAAAAAAAAAAAAAAAAACTGCGTTGGCACCATACTGCAGTCTCCATTGAATGCGAAGAGCTTTCAAGGAGGCCTGTTCAGAAGCCACCAGGTTCTAGAGAAGGAGGAAACACACTCACACACCCCTAAAACCTCACAGAGGCCAGATATGAATCGGTATTATCTCACTTAAGGTTAAAAGAGGGTTATCCATTTTTGCAGCAGATATATCCATTTCTTTGTTTGAGTCCAGTCACATTATGCGCAAATCTACAAGCAAACCTGACACTGCAGCTCAGAGATCTGATACATACCGGGCTCCCCAGGAGAAAACAGTAAGACCCAGCTGGGGGGTCGCTAAGAGAAGAGGGTGTTTTATCTAATAGAGATGGAAGAAGTCAGGAGACTAGGATTAGAACTGCAGAGTTCGCTACTGCCCCCCCACACACAAACACCGCAGCCTCATCCAAAATTCTCTGCAGATGTCGCATTCTTGGAAGACCTTACGCACGTTTGATACTCTGTAACTCATTATTTCCCATGCCCTCCAATGCCACCCCAAGCACAATGTCTACCTCTCAATAATCCTCTTCCAGAAGCTGCTTTATCTCCATCCCTGGTCCTGGAGGAGCCGCTGATCTACGTACCCTCTTGACTGTCATGTCATTGCCTGCCACCACGGTCGGCCACCCCATCCCCGGGCCACTCGTGAAGCTTCCCCCTGTCCTCCAGCCTCCAAACCATTATCTGCATCCCGCGCCCCCGACCCTATCCCCATCCCTGACCCCCTTCCTTCCTTATCTCTGTCCCTAACCCAACCTCCGATCTCGAACCTTCATCTACCTCCATCACCCATGCCTCATCCTCGTCTCTAATCCAAACTCCACAGCATCCTCACCTGCAACCCAGGAAAACGTGGTTGGTCCAAGCGGCGGAGAGCGCGAGGAGCTGGTCGAGGGCAGCGCCAGGATAGCTGTGCAGGTGCCTACAGATGAAGCTTCGCCGCAGAGACCACTGCCAGTCACTTTCGTGGCTATAGCGCCACTGCTCCAGCACTGGCTCGGGCGGGGGCGGCGGGAGGGGCGGCAGCGGCGGCGGCGGGAGGGGGGGCAGCGGCGGCGGCGACAGGAAGTCGCCCCCCAACAGCAGACGTCCTCCAGCCATCTTCTCCGCCTCCAAGCAAGGACCTTTGGGACGAAGCAGACTATGGACCGCAAGCAACTTAGGCAGCGGGGACAGGGGGGACCGGTGGGAGGGGCGCGCGGAGGCGCAACCCCAACTCAGGGTTAGGGGACTGAAATGTGTGCCTGAGGACTACCGTCAAAGGGAAACACGAGCTCCCAGCCGACGCCGGGACGCAAGCCGGCTGCACTCCTCCAACTCGTGGAGGAGCGGAAGGGCTCCTTAGACCACCTCACGCGTGAGCGGAGTCCCCCGGTGCTCAGCACCGCCTCGGTTCCGCAGACCCACGCACTGCGCGAGGAGCGGAAGGGGGAAAAAAAAAAGGCACCAGCGCGCTCTGCTACCCCTCTGCAGGGATCTAGCCTACCTCCCCGCGTGCCGCCCCGAGCTTATGAGGCTAGTACGCAGGCGCCAGCGACGGTCCCTAACTTCGAAATCTCATTGCAGAATCTCGCGAGACCAACTTTTTTCCCTTCCTCTGACGACTACACGCCTTTGACGCCTTATGGTGATCAGAGACGGGGGCGGGGCATCCAGAAAGAAATTATGAATGTTCTCTGCAGTTCCAGAACTTGTTCCTCAGAAGGTGCCCTCAGGTGATTGCTGGCTGCAGAGACTGACCCGGCATGTTCCCTCAGATTTCCCAGCGGCACGACCCTGAGTCTTAAAAACGTCCTCTGGAAGGGATTTAGGCTTGCGATGGACTCGACGCATTTTTTTTCACATTAGCCCTCCGAGATTCTTTTTTTGTTGTTGTTTGTTTTCAGAGTTTTAGCTTGAAAGATCTGCGCTGCGTAGCCTCACCTTTGTGACATTTTGTGGAAACGTGATTAAAACATTTGCAAAAAAATCATTCAGATTACTGCTTGAGGCAACTCTTAGCTTTCATACTCCAACTTTTACACTTCTGATCATTATTGCAAATGATTCTGTGTTGTATTTTGTCCATTTATTTTTTTAAGAAAGGGTCTCGTGTAGCCCAGGATGGTCTCCCAACTCGCTATACAAGAGGATGATCTTGAACTCCCTATCCTCCTGCCTCTGCCTCCCAAGTGCTGTAAAGGTATGTGACCCCCAAGCTCTCAGAGATGATGGCTAAAGCTGCAATGCAGCAAATGGGTAAATCACTGTGTAAATTACAATCCTGGTGATGAAAATAATGCTGCATAAGACGAAGTGTTCTGTCAGCAACAGGACTGCTATATGAGGTTTGCTTTGACACATTATTCTCTATAACTTCTTTAAATATTTTATTTTTTTTATTTCTCTCAGGGAGAAAAGGACAGATAGAGAATGGACACGTCAGGGCCTCCAGCTGCTGCAAATGAATTCGAGATGTGTGCACTACCTTGTGCATCTGGCTTATGTGGGTCCTGGGGAGTTGAACCTGTGTCCTTTGGCTTTACAGGCAAGCGTCTTAACCACTAGTCCATCTTTCCAGCCCTTTATAACTTCTTTTTTTAAATTATTTATTTATTTGAGAGCGACAGACACAGAGAGAAAGACAGATCGAGGGAGAGAGAGAGAATGGGCGCGCCAGGGCTTCCAGCCTCTGCAAGCGAACTCCAGACGCGTGCGCCCCCTTGTGCATCTGGCTAACGTGGGACCTGGGGAACCGAGCCTCGAACCGGGGTCCTTAGGCTTCACAGGCAAGCGCTTAACCGCTAAGCCATCTCTCCAGCCCTAT
Organism: Jaculus jaculus; assembly: GCF_020740685.1. NCBI lineage: Eukaryota > Metazoa > Chordata > Mammalia > Rodentia > Dipodidae > Jaculus > Jaculus jaculus. The sequence continues at coordinate 114,578,623 of NC_059125.1, forward strand.
AACTTATTTTAAAAAAAAAAAAGATATTAGCATTTTCTATGATTATAAAAAAAATCCCATGGTAATTCCTTCCCCCCCCCCACACTTTCCCCTTTGAAATTCCATTCTCCATCATATCTTTATAATTTCTTTTAAAAGACAAAGCCTCACTGTGGAGCCCAGGCTGGCCCAGAACTAACAATCCTGCTCCTATTCCCTCACTCCCTGAGTTGTGGGATTACAGGTCCAGTTTGCATTTTAAAAGAAAAGGAAACCAGGCTTAGTGTCAGCCTTGAGCTACAGAGTGAGTTCTAGGTCATCTTGGGCTATCTAGTAAAACTTCATCTTGAAAACAACAACAGGGCTGGAGAGATGGCTTAGCGGTTAAGCATTTGCCTGTGAAGCCTAAGGACCCCGGTTCGAGGCTCGGTTCCCCAGGTCCCACGTTAGCCAGATGCACAAGGGGGCGCACGCGTCTGGAGTTCGCTTGCAGAGGCTGGAAGCCCTGGCGCGCCCATTCTCTCTCTCTCCCTCGATCTGTCTTTCTCTCTGTGTCTGTCGCTCTCAAATAAATAAATAATTAAAAAAAAAAGAAAACAACAACAACAAAACAATCCTGTCTCAAAAAGAAGAAGAAGAAGAAGAAAGGTTTAACCCTCTTTCTCAATATAGAATGTCAGCTTTATAAGAACAGGGAATTACCCTGTTTTGCTGTTAGCAACCACACCTGGTTTCTGTAGTTATCTAGACTCAGGTATGTATGCATGTATGCATTTTTTTCTTTTTTGGTTAATTGGGGTACAGTCTCACTCTAGCCCAGGCTAACCTGGAATTCACTATGTAGTCTCAAGATGTCCTCAGACTCACAGCCATTATCCTACCTCTGCCTCCCAAGAACTCAGATTAAAGGCTTGTGCCACCACACCCAGCTGTATGTCTTTTAAAAATATTTTATTTATTTATTTATTAGAGAATGAGCATGCCAAGGCCTCTAACCACTGCAAATCAACTCTATAGACGTATGCACCAAGTGCATTCGGCTTACGTGAGTTATGGGGAATCAAAACTGGGTCCTGTGGCTTCAAAAGCATGTGCCTTAACCATTAAGCCATCTCTCCAGCCCTGGATGTATTTATTTGCAGAAAGGAGGAGCGAGTAAATGGGTGCACCAGGACCTCTTGCTACTGTAAACGAACTCCAGGTGCATGCAGTATACTGTGCATCTGGCTTTACATGGATATTGAGGAATTGAACTCAGATGCACAGGCCTTGCAAACATCGCCTTTAACCACTGAGCTGTCTCTCCAGCCCAGCCTCAGGTATTTTGATATTGCATTCCTTAGATATTTGTTGAAGTGAATGAATGCTTTTCTCATTGTACCAATCTACTGAAATTATTTTCTTGGTGTGTCTACATTTTAAGATGAGCTGTTATAATTGGATTAATTTCAGCCTGCTAAGGTTATGCACCCTTAAAAATCAAGGTGTGCTTCCTTAGCAAGTACAAGGCCCCGAGTTCAACTCCCCAGCACCACACATACACACAGAGACATTCATTTTTCTTAAAGTATGGGTATAGTAGCATGTGCTGAAATACCAGCACTTGGGAAAATGAAAACAGGAGGACTGAGTCTATTTTATTTATTTGCACGTGTGTGAGAGGGGATGCATGCCAGGACATCTTGCTGCTGCAAACAAATGCCAGAGCTTGGACCATTTTTGTGTGTGTATCTGGTTTATGTGAGTGGATCTGAAATTGAATCCTGGGCCAACAGGCTTTGTAGGCAATGCCTTTAACCTCTAAGCCATCTTCCCAGCCCCAGGACTGTGAATCTTAAGGTAGCTGTTAACTACAAAATGACTTCAAGGCCAGCCTGGACTACAAAGTGATACCCTGTCTTAAAACCAACAAACAAAAATACCTGAAACATCAAAAATACAATAAAAGAAGTATGGTCTTTAACAGGTAATTAGGCCGAATGGGCTACTACTCCCTCCTGAATGGGATTAAGATCTCTTAAGCAGGCTTCACACAGCATTTGGTCACTTGCCCTGCCACCATATGAGGACAGTCAGTGTTCCTGATGATATGTGGCAACAAAAACCATCTTGGAGGCAGAGACAACCAAATCTGCTAGTACCTTTCAGTGCTTTGATCTTGGACTTCTCTTTTTTAAAATTAATTAATTAATTAATTAATTTGAGAGCGACAGACAGAGAGAGAAAGACAGATAGAGGGAGAGAGAGAGAATGGGCGCGCCAGGGCTTCCAGCCTCTGCAAACGAACTCCAGATGTGTGCGCCCCCTTGTGCATCTGGCTAACGTGGGACCTGGGGAACCGAGCCTCGAACCGGGGTCCTTAGGCTTCACAGGCAAGCGCTTAACCGGTAAGCCATCTCTCCAGCCTGATCTTGGACTTCTCTGACTACAGACTCTGAGAAATAAATTTCTGTTCTTTATTTTTATTTTTTAAAATATTTTATATTTATTTATTTGAGAGAGAGAGAGATACAGAAATCGGCAGGGAAAGAGAGAAAGAATGGGCATGCCAGGTCCTTCAGCAACTCCAGATGCTTATGCCTCCTTTTGCATTTGGCTTATGTGAGTCCTGGAGAGTTGAACCCGAGTCCTTTGGCTTTGCAGGCAAGCATCTTAACCACTAAGCCATCTCTCCAGCCCAATTTTCTGTTCTTTAGAAGTCATGGCCTCAGGCATTTTGTTATAGCATCACAAATGAAGTAATACATAGCAAGCTACCAAACCTCATCAGGGCCAGCATTGCAATTAAAACACATCTTTCCTGGAAAACAGTATGAGAAAAATAAAAATGTCCTTTTACTTTGGAACAAAATTGTCTGACATTTCTCTTTTTATCCAAAGTAGAATCTCACTCTAGCTCAGCCTGACCTGAAACTCACTCTGTAGCCTTAGGCTGGCCTAGAACTCACAGTGTTCCTCTTTCCTCATCCTCCTGAGTGTTGGGATTAAAGGTATGCACTGTTATGCCTGGTGGGAATGGAAATAGTCTATCACAGGGAATGGTGGCTCATACCTGTAATATCAGCACTCAGGAGGCTGAAGCAGGAGTATTGTCACAAGTTAGAGGCCAGCATGAGCTATATAATGAGATCCAAGCCAGCCAGAACAATCTAGCAAGATCCAGTCTCAAAAAGAAGGCCGGATGTGGTGGCACACGCCTTTAATCCCAGCACTGGGGAGACAGAGGTAGGAGGATTGCTGAGAGCTCGAGGCCACCCTGAGACTACATGGTGAAATTCAGGTCAGCGTGGGCTAGAGTGAGACCCTACCTCAAAAAACCAAAGGAAAAGAAAAAACATACATAAAAAAAAACTTATCTGGGCTGGAGAGATGGCTTAATGGTTAAGCACTTGCCTGTGAAGCCAAAGGACCCCTGTGCGAGGCTCAATTCCCCAGGACCCACGTTAGCCAGATGCACAAGGGGGCGCATGTGTCTGGAGTTCATTTGCAGTGGCTGGAAGCCCTGGCGCGCCCATTCTCATTCTCTCTCTCTCCTCTCTGTCAGTCACTCTCAAATAAATAAATAATAAACAAAAAAAATTTTAAAAACACTTATCTATCATATAGAAAGAAATAATTGTAATCTGAGCTGCAGAGATGTCTCAATGGTTAAAGGTGCTTGCTTGCAAAGCTTGCCAACCTGGATTCAGTTCTCTAGTACCTACATAAAACTAGATGCAAACGAACTCCAGATGTGTGTGCTCCCTTATACATCTGGCTAATGTGGGTCCTGGGGAATTGAACCTGGGTCCTTTGGCTTTGCAGGCAAAGGCCTTAACCACTAAGCAATCTCTCCAGCCCCACCCACCCCCTTTTTTGAGGGGTTTTCTGAGGTAGGGTCTCGCTCTAGCTCAGGCTGACTTGGAATTCACTATGTAGTCTCACGGTGGCCTTGAACTGACGGTGGTCTCATACCTCTGCCTCCTGAGTGCTGGGATTAAAGGCGTGCGCCACCACGCCCGGCTAAATCAGATTTTTTTTTTAATTTTTTTAATTTTATTTATTTATTTGAGAGTGACAGACACAAAGACAGATAGAGGGAGAGAGAGAATGGGCGCGCCAGGGCTTCCAGCCTCTGCAAACGAACTCCAGACGCGTGTGCCCCCTTGTGCATCTGGCTAACGTGGGACCTGGGGAACCGAGCCTTGAACCGGGGTCCTTAGGCTTCACAAGCAAGCACTTAACCGCTAAGCCATCTCTCCAGCCCTAAATCAGATTTTTTTTAAAGAGTGCTCCATAGATGCTAAATCTAGGGAGATTTATTTTTACTTTTTATTTTTTGCATTTTGACATTTTTATACATGTATATAATATGCACATAATGTATTTCTACCTTATTCTTCCTCCAGTTACTTTTCTTATCTCCTCCCCCTCTCGCTAACACCCTTCTTCTTCCCCTAATCTTCATTTTACTTTCATGCCTTTTGTTTTTTTTTTTGGGGGGGGGGGTTAGAGGCAGGGTCTCACTCTAACCCAGGCTGACCTGGAATTCACTACGTAGACTCAGGGTGGCCTCGAACTCATGTTGATCCTTCTACCTCTGCCTCCCAAGTGCTGGGATTAAAGGCCTGTGCCACCACACCTGCCTTTCATGCCTTTTTCTTTAACTCACGGAGATAAGTTAGAGTTGCTTGCATGATCATGGGTAGAAGGTTATTTACTGTGGAATGGGCAAATTACCAGTGGTGGCTACACCACTGATGAACCTGACTCCCCCTTTCCTAGCAACCATTAGCTATCATTAGTTAATCTGGGAGGTCTGGGATCTCATGGATCCTCTGGGGAGGAATTTTGATGGAGAGAAAGATGTTTGAAGAGACTTAAGATTTTCCTTGTAGATTTTTTTGCTTTTAGGCATGGGATAGGTGAGTGGGGTGATCAGCCTAGTAATTATATAGTACAGAAATTGACCAACATCTTGACCCAAAATAAAACATTCTTTTTAAAAAAAATTGGATATAGGGCTGGAGAGATGACTTAGTAGTTAAGGCGTTTGCCTGCAAAGCCAAAAGACCCAGGTTTGATTCCCCAGGACCCTCGTTAAGCAGATGCACAGGGGCCACACGCATCTGAAGTTCCTTTGCAGTGGCTGGAGGCCCCTGGCATGCCCATTCACTCTCTCCCTCTTTCTCTGTCAAATAAATAAAAATAAAAATAAATTGTACATAAATCCTTGGTGTGGTGGTGTACATCTTTAATCCCAGTACTTGGGAGACAGAGGTAGGAGGATCACTGTGACTTTGAGACCAGCATGGGACTACAGAGTGAGTTACAGGTTAGCCTGGGCTAGAGTGAGACCCTGTCTTGGGGAAAAAAAATGGACATCAAAAAGATCAGTGTGACAAACCAGGCATGGTGGTGCATGCCTTTAATTCCAGCACTTGGGAGGCAGAGATAGGAGGATTGCCATGAGTTTGAGGCCACCCTGAGACTACATGGTGAATTCCAGGTCATCCTGGGCTACAGCGAGACCCTACCTCAAAAAAACAAGCAAACAGGGGCAGGTATGGGGGCACACACCTTTTATTCCAGCACTTGAGGGGCAAAGGTAGGAGGATCACCATGAGTTCGAGGCCACCCTGAGACTACATAGTGAATTCCAGGTCAGCCTGTGCTAGAGCAAGACCCTACCTCAAAAAAAAAAAAAAAACAAAAAACAAAAAAAAACCCAGTGTGATAAAAGACAAAGGATGTCTGTTCCAAACTGAGACTAAATGCTATACAGGATATTATTAGTAGATGAAAATTGTATAACAATGTGAAACTTACCAAAGTTGATTACTGTGGCTATTGGAAGAGAATATCCTTATCTGTATGTGGGAGGAGTAGACATGAACAAAGAATAAAGCAATCACAGAAAAATGTTAATCATTGGTGAGTTTGGGTGGAGCATGTGGCTAAACTTAATTTCAAAATCATTTGCAGTATGAAGTAGCTCTTTGTATTAGTGAATATAAATCTAGCTACCCTTTCTTTTCAGGATCCCAAGTGCATAATTTTATTTTATTATTAGTTTTTAAAATTAGCACACAGAGTAATGGGTTTAAATGTTTTATTTATTTATTTTTAATTTTTTATTATTGACAACTTCCATAATTATAGACAACAAACTGTAATAATTCCCTCACCCCCTCACTTTCCCCTTCACAACTCCTTATTTATTTGAGAGTGACAGAAAGACAGACAGAGGGAGAATGGTTGCACCAGGGCCTCCAGACACAGTAAACAAACTCCAGATGCAAGCACCACATTCTGCATCTGGCTTATGTGTGTACTGGGGAATTGAACCTGGATCCTTAGGCTTCACAGGCAAGGGCCTTAACCTCTAAGCCATCTCACCAGCCCAGTAATGGATTTAATAATGGTATTTTCATGCAGGGTTTGTTTTTTTGATTGTTTTATTTTTGTTTTTCAAGGTAGGGTTTCTGCTCTACCTAGGCTGATCTGAAATTCACTATGTAATTTTATGGTGGTCTCCAACGCATGGCAATCCTTTTATCTCTGCCTCCCAGTGCTGGGATTAAAGGCTGTGCTACCATGCCTGGCCAGGGTTTGTTCTTGTTGCTACTCCTCACTCCACTCCCCAATCTAGCTACCTGTTAATCACTTATTACTGTGTGTCCAGCACTTTACTGGGACCTTGAAGAGGGCACTAACTGATGGCCTTACTCTTAACACCACCGAGAAAGCCCCTCCAATGATAGGCAGAAAGTATAAGGTCATCAAGAAATTGCATGTGATTGCCCACACCTGTAATCCTACTTGGGCTGTGGAGGTAGGAGAATCAGGAGTTCAAGGTCATCCTTAGTTGCATAATAAGTTTGAGGCCAACTTAGTATTTATGGGAAAAAAGTTCAACTAGAAAGTTTAAAAATAGAGACGTGACCAAGATAGGTGGATGAGATCAAGGAAGGGTGGGTGCAGCCAGGCATAGTGGTGTGCATGCCTGTAATCCCAGCTTCACTTGGGAGGCTGTGGTGGTTTGATTCAGGTGTCCCCTATAAATTTAGGTGTCCTGAATGGTAGGTTCCCAGCTGATGGAGATTTGGGAAATATTGCCTCCTGGAGGGAGTATATTGTTGGGGGCAGGCCTGTGGGTGTTATAGCCAGTTTCCCCATGCCAGTGTTGGGCACACTCTCCTGTTGCGATTGTCCACCTTATGTGGGCCAGGGGGTGATGTCCACCCTCTGCTCATTCCATCGTTTTCCCTTGTCATTGTGGAGCTTCCCCTTGAGCCTGTAAACCAAAATTAATCTCTTTCCCAGAAGCTGTTCTTGGTTGGGTGATTTCTACCAGCAATGTGAACCTGACTGCAACAGAGGTGAAGAAAGAAGTCTCAAGAGTCCAAATCTAGCAGGGTGTGGTGGTGCACACCTTTAATCCCAGCACTCAGGAGGCAGAGGTAGGAGGATCACTGTGAGTTTGTGGTCAGCCTGAGACTAAATAGTGAATTCCAGATCAGCCTGGGCTAGAGTGAAACACCCACCTTGAAAAACAAAAAACATAAAAAAAAGAGTTCAAGTCTAGCCTGAGCTACATAGCAAGTTCGAAGTCAGCCTGGTTTACATGAGGTCCTGTCAAAAAAAAAAAAAAAAGAAATGGGAGCCGGGCATGGTGATGCACACCTTTAATCCCAGCACTCAGGAGGCAGAGGTAGGAGGATTACCATGAGTTCAAGGCCACTCTGAGACTACATAGTGAATTCCAGGTCTGGGCTAGAGTGAAACCCTACCTCGGACAAAAAGAAATGGAGGAAAGAAGGAAGGAAGAGAAGGATGGAAAGAAGGAGGGAGGGAAGAGATATAGGGAGCCTTGAAAATAGGATTTAAATCAGCAGGAGACATTTCAGGCAGGGACAACAGATTGTGTAATATGGATAGACTTGTGCAAAGCCTTAATGGACTGGAATGGAGAATAAGTCTTAGGAAATATTAGAATATATGGTTGAGAAGGGCTGGGGAGATGGTTCAATTGTTAAAGGTGCTTGTTTGCAAAGCCTGCAAGCCCAAATTCAATTCCTTAGCAGTCACATAGAGCCAGATGCACATCTGGCATTAATTTTCAGGCAAGAGACTGCACATACACAATAAATAAAAAATATTATTATTATTATTTGTTTTTTCAAGGTAGGGTCTCACTCTAGCTCAAGCTGACCTGGAATTCACTATGTAGCCTCAGGGTGGCCTCAAACTCATAGCTATCCTCCTACCTCTGCCTCCCAAGTGCTGGGATTAAAGACATGCGCCACCACGCTTGGCTAAAAATATTTATTTTTAAAAACGGCTGACCTGAGCCAGGCGTGGTAGTGCATGCCTTTAATCCCAGCACTTGGGATTTTCTTTCTTTCTTATTTTCTTTTTTTTTTTTTCGAGGTAGGATCTCACTCTAGCCCATGCTGACCTGGAATTCACTCTGTATTCTCAGGGTGGCCTCCAACTCATGGCGATCTTCCTACCTCTGCCTCCCAAGTGCTGGGATTAAAGGCGTGCGCCACCACGCCCAGCCAAAGCTTTTCTTTTTAGATGGTGGTAACCACTGGGGAGACTCAAAACTCATCAAAGTGTTGAGGGGAAGGGTCAGTGGAGTGTTTAGCATGAAGTGAGACATGTCTATCACACCCTCCAAGGGTAAGGGACCATTGCAGAGGAGGTGGTTGGAAAGAATCTAAGAGCCAAAGGAAGGAGAGGAGCGCTTTGTGATACTATCTTCCAGAGACAAAGTGGCCATGGTATTCATGACCTCACCATGGCTGAGGCTACTTACGCAAGACCTGCGTAACAGGGGGGAGAAATGGATGACATCAACATAGAAGAGGGACTAGTTCAAAAGAAGGGATTCAGTGGAAGGGGTATTCAGGAGTGGGGAGAGGGGATTATGATCATGATATATTGTCTATATGTATGGAGGTTGTCAATAAAAAGTTTAAAATGCATTGTTGAATAGATATGATGCAATCAGTCTGTAAGTTCTTCAAGGTTTAGTGTCTAATAACTAGGTACCATACAAAAGATTTGCTTCAGGCCCAAACCCAACCCCAAAGGAGTTTGTCTCGAGTTCTATATGTAATATTTATTTTTATAGTTTGGGACCTAGGGGCTGGACCTTTCTTCATTGTTCTTATTTGAGACATGGTTTTACTCTGTAGCTCATACTGGATTAGAACTCACTATGTTGCCCAGTCCTTGAATTTGATTTAGCTTCCCATGTGCTGAGATTACAGGTGTGAGTCCCTATGCCAGCATTTTTTTTTTTTTTGAGACAGTCTGTCATGTTGCTCAGGCTGACCTCAAACTGGCTATATAGCCACGGCTGACCTTAAACTCCTGATCCTCCTGCATCCACCTCCTGAGTGCTGGGATTATAGGCATGTCCAATGCCTGGTTTATGTGGTACAGTGAACCCAGGACCTTGTGAATGCTAGGCAAACATTCTGCAAATTAAGCTACATCCCTAGCCTCCTAGACTTCCTAAAGCCCACATTAAGCAAGGCAAGGTCTGTATAGCAATTTCCTCTGAAAGGAAACATTTCATCCTGAAGGGGAGCTCATTAAGATTCAGGAGGTTCAGGGTTGGAGAGATGGCTCAGTTGTTAAGGTGCTTGCCTGCAAGGCCTAATGACCAGGGTTTAAATCCCCAGTGCCCATGTGAAGCCAGATGCAGAAAGTGGAGTATACATCTGAAGTTTGTTTGCAGTGCCTAGAGGCCCTGATGTACCGATTCTCTCTCTCCTTGCAAATAAATAAAATATTTTAAAAAGAGTCAGGAAGTTCAGAAGCTCATTAAGACTGAGGACCTCCCAAGTGTCAGGAAGTTCCTGAAATCTACAAGATCACAAGACTCCACCCTAAGGTTAGAGAACCAGTGAGAAACTACTGGGAATGACTCTTGACCAGCCAGGTATGCAGTGAGTGCCAAAGACACAGATACCATGAGGCCACCTTCGAGGAAGGGATGTGACTTTGTAGTGATACAGCTATCTTCTAGTCACCCATGCTTTTGACCCCTCACCCGTATTCCTATAAGTAACCCCAACAAACTCACAGAATTAATAAACTGACTTGATTGGAACAGTTTCTCTGGTCTGTTGCCAGTGCCCTAGCTTGGGTGAATAGACCTTTCCTGGTATCTCTTTAAAAATGTTTAATGTGGGCTGGAGAGATGGCTTAGCGGTTAAGCGCTTGCCTGTGAAGCCTAAGGACCCCGGTTCGAGGCTCAATTCCCCAGGACCCACGTTAGCCAGATGCACAAGGGGGCGCACGCGTCTGGAGTTCGTTTGCAGAGGCTGGAGGCCCTGGTGTGTCCATTCTCTCTCCCTCTCTCCCTCTATCTGTCTTTCTCTCTGTGTCTGTCGCTCTCAAATAAATAAATAAAAAATTTTAAAAAAGAAAAAAATGTTTTATGTGGGGCTGGAGAAATGACTTAGTGGTTAGGGCACTTGCCTGCAAAGCCAAAGGACCCAGGTTCAATTCTCCAGGACCCATGTAAGCCAGATGCACAAGGGGGCACATGCATCTGGAGTTCGTTTGCAGCGGCTGGAGGCCCTGGCATACCCATTCTCTCCCTCTCTCTCAACTAAATAAAGAAAAATAAAACATTTTTCTTTCTTTCTTTCTTCCTTTCTTTCAGGAGGCAGAGGTAGGAGGGCTGCCATGAGTTCCAGGTCACCCTGAGATTCCATAGTGAATTCCAGGTCAGCCTGGGCTAGAGCGAGACCCTACTTTGAAAAACCAAGAAAAAAAAAAAAGGTTTTATGTGACAGTACAAGATTTGAATGGCTCCCAACGGAAGTGGCACAGCACTCTGAAATACTACCGCCCTTCTACTCTGGTGGGTGAGTGTATGGCTGCAGGCACATATGCCACTGTACACATTTCTGTGAAATTGCCCTGCTTCCACCTCCCCTGTTGCCCTAGGTGCATTGGGATTATAGAAGCCCACCACAGCCTATCACATCTTCTGGTTTCTACATGGGGTCTGGAAATCTGAACTGAGGTACTCAGGGTTGTGTGGGAAGCGCTTTCATCCATTGAGCCATTGCCCCAGCCCTATGCTTGCATTTAAAAAAGGCTAGCCTTGATAGAAAAGCTACGCGGTTAGCCAAGGATGAATCTAAGTGGGGACATTTCCAGTGCTTAAAACCGGGCCTGGGAAGATGGCTCAACAGTTAAGGCACTTGCTTGCAAAGCCTAATGACCTGTGTTTGATTCCCCAGTGCCCATGTAGAGCCAGGTATACTAAGTGGTACATGCATCTGTAGCTTTTGCAGCAGCTGGAGGCCCTGGTATGCCCATTTCTCTCTTTCTCCTTGAAACTAAATTAATTAATTAAAATAAACTGGAGCTCAGGTTGGTTGACTTGAGGAGATATCAATGCCTAGCTATCTTCCAAGAAGCTCATGATAGAGCCGGGCGTGGTGGCACACATCTTTAATCCCAGCACTGGGAGGCAGAGGTAGGAGGATCACTGTGAGTTCGAGGCCACCCTGAGACTCCATAGTGAATTCCAGGTCAGCCTGGGCTAGAGTGAAATCCTACCTTGAAAAACAAAACAAAAGAAACAAAAAAAGAAGGCCATGATATTCTCAGCTCAGCAGCATTTTGCACCCCTAAACACAAGACCAGGCTTTGGTCTTGACAGCAGATCCAAGCCCTACATCTATGCTCTAGCAAAACTTCATGACAATTTTAATAAGTTTAAACCTATTTTCTCTACTAACTTGTATTTAAACTCCAGCTATTTGTCTTTATTTCAGGCTTCTTTTTTTAAATTTAATTAATTTTTATTGACAACTTCCATAATTATAGACAATAATCTATGGTAATTCCCTCCCTTCTCCCACTTTCCTTGTTGAAACTCCACTCTCCATCATATCCCCTCCTCCTCTCAATCAGTCTCTCTTTTATTTTGATGTCATCATCTTTTCCTCCTATTATGATGGTCTTGTGTAGGTAGTGTCAGGCACTGTGAGGTCACAGATATCCAGGCCATTTTGTGTCTGCAGGAGCATGTTGTAAGGAGTCCCAACCTTCTTTTGGCTCTTACATTCTTTCCATTGCCTCTTCCGCAATGGACCTTGAGCCTTGGAAGATGTGATAAAGATACTTCATTGCTGAGTGCTCCTCTTCTGACTCTTTTTTTTTTTTTAATGAACTCCAGTTGCGTGTGTATCTGGATGATGTGGGTTCTGGGGAGTCCAACCTGGGTCCTTAGGCTTCACAGCAAGTCCCTTAATTGGTAAACTATCTCTCTAGCCCTCTGATTTCTTTTAAGAGGCTAGTTGCTTTTAAAAACTTTTGGGGTGGGGTGGAGACAGGGTCTCACGTAGCCCAGGCTGGCACTGAACTCACTATGTAGCTGAGAATGACCTTTAGTCTCCCAAGTGCTGGGATTACAGGTGGCTCAGTTTGCTTATAGTTTTTAGGTTCTAGGTACATCAACACAGCATTAACATTAATTGTAGGTGGAGACAGCACAACAGAGCCCATGGCTCACATTTGGCCCTCTCTTGCTTACCTTTGTACGCCCCTCATGAAAATCTGTTCTTTTTGATTAAAAAAAAAATACTTTGCTGGGCTGGAGAGATGGCTTAGCAGTTAAGCGCTTGCTTGTGAAGCTTAAGGACCCTGGTTTGAGGTTCAATTCCCCAGGACCCACGTTAGCCAGATGTACAAGGGGGCACATGCGTCTGGAGTCCGTTTACAGTGGCCAAAGGCCCTGGAGCACTCATTCTCTCTCTCTCTCTCTCTCTCTCTCTGTTGCTTTCAAATAAATAAATAAGAATAAACAAAAAATTAAAAAAATACTTTACTGAGTGTTCCATTGTCCAAAATGTAGGTTTCCATATGATTTATTTATATCCATTTAGATTTTGATTAGCCCTCCCTCCACCTTTCCTTTACTCAATTTCTTCCCCTAACCTCACTTTGGACCTTTTGTTGCTAGAAAATTTTCAGTGCCAGGGATGGGATACATTCCAGTGAGTTGTTGGCCAGGGAGGTCCCTGATTCCCCAAAACATTATAGGCCATTGCCAAGGCCCTTGGTTTCCCACCAGGAATAGATGGTAAGACCCTATTGCTGAAGACTCCACATACTTGGGCTGCAAGGCCACTGAGAAATCCTGATGGAACTGAGCTGATAACCTCCTCCATGTAGACCAGCTGACAGAAAGCTGGAAGAAGCCAATCTGCATGCAATTCAATGGGAGAAAGAGAAATCACCAGGGAAGATACTCAACAGTGGACACTGCAAGCCTTATATTTTGCCAGCCAGGACAAATGAGCCAATGGGTGCAATAGTGGCATGTCTGTCATGGTGGAAACCAACTGCCCTTTAATTGGACTGGAGACCCACTCCATGGGAGGGAATACAACCCTGATACTGAAAACCTACAACAGGGGTAGTCATGAGCCCTAGGGTTGTAATGTCTGCTGCAGTCTGCCTAAATGTATATTCTATGCTTATCAAACTGCCCAGTAAGCACTTCTCTTAATGTTCATACCCTTATATTAATGCTACTCTAACTTTTGGTAGAGAACCTTCTCTTTTCAAATGGCATTGACCTTGGGATGATCAGAAGGCATCATGGTGCTGGAAAGAAGTGACAGGAGTGCTCAGTACTGCAATATTTCTATCATACCTTCCAAGGCTCAGAGTCTATTGTGGAAGAGGTGGAAGAAAGAATGGAAGAGCCAAAGGAAGGGTAGGACTCCCTACAATGTGCTCCCCCCAGACACAAAATGGCCTGGATATACATGACCTCACAGTGCCTGACACTACCTACACAAGACCATCTAATAGGAGGAAAAGATCATGACATTAAAATAAAAGAGAGACTGATTGAGAGGGGGAGGGGATATGATGGAGAATGGAGTTTCAAAGGGGAAAGTGGGGGGAGGGAGGGCATCACCAGGGGATATTTTTTATAATCATGGAAGTTGTTAATAAAAAAAAAAAATTGAAAGGCCGGGCATGGTAGCGCACGCCTTTAATCACAGTAGGGAGGCAGAGGTTGGTGGATCGTCGTGAGTTCGAGGCCATCCTGAGACGACTTAGTGAGTTCCAGGTCAGCTTGGACTAGTGTGAGACTCTACCTCGAAAAACCAAAAGAAAAAAAATTACTTAAGCTGGGCATGGTGGCACATGCATTTAATCCCAGTACTCAGGAGGCAGAGATAGGAAGATTGCCATGAGTTTGAGGCCACCCTAAGACTACATAGTGAATTCCAGGTCAGCCTGAGCTAGAGTAAGACCCTACCTCGAAAAAACAAAAAAAAAATTACTTACTTATAGGGGGGGAGAGAGAATGGTGTACCAGGGCCTCTAGCCACTGCAAACAAAATCCAGATGCATGCACCACCTTGTGCATCTAGCTTGACATGGGTACTGGTGAATTGAACCTAGGTCCTTTGGCTTTGCAGGCTAGTGCCTTAATTGCTAAACCATCTCTCTAGTCTTACAAATCTGTTTTTTTTTAAATAAATGTTTTTATTTATTTGAGAGAGACAGAGAAAAGAGAGGGAGGGAGGGAGGGAGGGAGAGAGAGAGAATGGGCATGCTTGAGCCTCTTGCCATTGCAAATAAACTCCAGACACATGTGCCACTTTGTAATCTGGCTTTATGGAGGCACTGGGCAATTGAACCCAGGCCATCAGGCTTTGCAAGCAAGTACCTTTAACCTCTGAGTCATCTCTCCAGGCTGTAAATCTCTTTTAAGGATTGAAAACAATCAAAATAATAATTGAAGATATATGAATGATATGTGTAATTTGTATTTCTAAAGTGGTACTTGAACATAGACACATCCTTACATATTATCTATGGATATTTTTTGTGTTGTAGGTGAATGTTGTAGAGCTAATGTGGCTTATGCACCCTAAACTATTTACTAACTGACCCTTTACCAAAAAAAGTTTGCTGACTTGGGCCTGGGAAGATGGCTCAGTGATTAAAGGCACTTCCTTGCAAAACCTGCCTGTTCCAGTTCAATTACCAGCACTCACATAAAGCCAGATGCAAAGTGGACCTAGTGTCTGGAGTTCGTATGCAGTGGCAAGAGGCCTGGCACACACATACTCTTTTTTTTTTGTTTGTTTGTTTTGAAGGTAGAGTTTCACTGCAGCTCAGGCTGACCTGGAATATAGTCTCAGGATGGCCTCAAACTCTTGGCAATCCTCCTACCTCTGCCTCCCGAGGGCTGGGATTAATGGCTTGTGCCACCACGCCCTGCTCACATACTCTCTTTCTATATAGAAGTAAGTAAAAAAAAAAAATAGAAAAAGTTTGCTGACTCTTGGGCTAGTCTAATGGTTCTCAGCCTTCCAGGGAACATTCAGACATTTTGGAAATGTTTTTGTCACAACTGTGGAGGTTGGAGGTTTGTAGCCAAGATCTTGTGGAGAGAGTCCAGGGATGCTGTCTACAATGCCCAGAACAGCACCCCCCCTTACCCCAAATACCCATGGTGCTGAGGTTGAAAACTCATGTATTGAAAGAATGAATAAGTTTTCCAGTACAAGGAAAGCTCCATTCCTTTTTCTTCCCCAGATTTTTAAATATTTTATTTATTTGAGAAAGAAAGAGACCGACAGAGAGAATGGTCATGCCAGAGCCTCTAGCCACTGCAAATGAACTCCAGATGCATGTGCCACCTTGTGCATCTGGCTTACTGGGTACTGGGGAATTGAACCTGGTTCCTAAGCTTTACACGCAAGCTCCTTAACTACTAAGCCATCTCTCCAGCCCAAAAGCTCAATTCTTGATAAGGGATTTACTGACTGTCCATGTCTTTAACTCACATTATTTCAGGTAGCCTTTGCCAATGGCTCTGGAAAGGAAGCACTCATGTTCTCCTTTTCAAGAGGTCGCTTTTTTTCTATTTATTGACAGTCTCTATGTAGCCCAGGCTGGCTTTGAACTCACTATGTACACCAGGCTAGCCTCAGACACAGGCCCTCAGGAATGCTGGTATTTCACCATTCTCCCACCCCACTTGATGTTTATGATTTTTTTTTGTGTGTGTGTATGGCTTTTTAAGGTAGGGTCTCACTCTTAGCACTGGCTGACCTGAAATTCACTATGGAGTCTCAGGTTGGTTTCAAACTCAAGGCGATCCTCCTACCTCTTGCCTCCTGAGTTCTGGGATTAAAGGCATGCACCACCATGCCTGGCTCGCGTATGGATTTCGTGGTAGCTTTTCGTACTGGAAACTAAACCCAGAGTCTCGTGCATGGCTTTGGAGTTCGGAGGCCAACATTTCCGCCAGTCAGCCTAAGGACTCAGTATTTTTCCACGCTTCGGGAACCGCCACTGCTTCCCGATGTCCTAAAAGATTAGTTTACCTCGGCTGCCCCCTAGTGTATGAGCTGCGTAGAGGCAGGCCAGTGGCGTTTCCTTTGGATCCCTGCAGAGGCCTCGAGGCTTCCATACAGAGAAGGTCCCGTCTTTAGCATCTGGCCATCAGGGAAGTTAAACTCCCGAGAAGACTCACCTCCTTTGGAACCACAATTCTGCAAACCGGCCCTTTGTCTCGCCCACTTTAGCTGTTACGAGGTCGGCAGGCTCTACTCTGTTAGTCCTAGACTACTTGGTGTTTTAGGACTTTAAATGATAAAAGTGGTGAGGTTCTTTCACTTCCAGAATTAAAACTTGCCTGAGTCTTGTTCTGTAGGATATGGCACGCCTCTTCCTCACATGATGAGCTCAACTGACTAGTTTGACCCATGCTAATAAAGGAAAAGTGGAGAACATCCTGCTCACACACACCCTGCCCCCAGTGGGCATTTAAGGAAAGGAGGGGCATGACAGGAGGAAGATTTTCTGGGCTCATAGCACCTCCTCGAGCCTCTGAAATGATCCGCAGAGCAGGCAGCCACCCACTGCTAAAGCAAACCATGGTGAACTGCACCACCTAATGACAGGATCAGAATACAGAGCCATTTAGCATTTCTTTGAATTTTATTGAAAATTGACATGGACATTAGAAAGATAACGAGCTAAACAGTGCTGGTTCTGGGATATTTCTTGTGGAAAATGAGAGCCCCAGAGGGGCAATGACTGGTCACACCTTTGAGCAAAAAGAACAAAGAAGAAAGGAAAAACAAACACAGATTCTGAAAAAACATGCAAAGAGGCTCTCTCAAGAGACACCGGACAGCAGAATGGCGGTGGTGGTGGGAGGGAGGTATGAGAATGAGCACACTCACATGGTATTCTGATGGAAGTAACGCCAATGAATTCAAGGCAGATTTACCACCATTGAAGCTCTCCCTCCAGATCCCAAGTAGAGCAGAGACCTCTCGCAAAACCCCAAATGCTCGTGGAAGATTGGAGTAATTTTGCTCTCACTAAGCTTAACCCCCCTCACATCTTTCTCCACCTGAACGTTAGTGAATCCATTTGTCCCCTTGCTGGACTGAAGATCTGCGAATGCCGAAGAAGATGCAAATGTCACTCAATTTTCTCTTCCAATTCAGAAATGGTTTAATAGTGGCCGAAGTCAGTCAACCCATTGAACCAGAGAATTGTTAAAAAGAAAAACAAAACTCAAAACCTTGTAAACAGCATTTTCACACCCATAGCTGAGGTCTCCTGCCCCAGTCACTTAACACTTGGGTGAGTGGTTCTGTAGTTGTCTCTCTGAGGTTACATTTCGTCCATTTTTCCAGCTCTGATGATTCTTTGCCTGCCTTGTTAGCTTAAGACAAGACACTTCCACTTAAAATACCATGTAAGTCAGAAGAGAGCTTCTTGCCTGAACGGACACAGGGACACATGTACACTTGTTGAGTGTGGTGTATGTGTGCGTAGTTGGGGAGGGGACTGGTTGGTTTCTGGTTTGAGACAATATGGAACCCTAACTCTTCTATAATGGCAGTCTTCTCCTTTTACACTTAGTGCAGCTGCTGAAGACAAGGTTAAAAAAAGCTGGAGAGGGAGAGAGAAAGAGAAAGAAAACATGAAATTAGCCAGAGAAAGGACATTTAAGATAAGATGGGAGGGGAATGGGCAGCATAAGGTAGCAGAGATTACATGTGGAGAAGACAGGTAAGGTCATGGATGGGCCATCACTGTGGGGAAATCTGCAGAGAAGTTTGGAAGAACACCACACACCAGTTTAAAGCTTTCTTGTTTTAATTAAAAAAAAAACACATTTAACAGCCACATGTGAATGCCAAATAATTAAAAACAAAAATAAAAATAAAAAAAATTCCAGAACTGCAGGTGGGAAAACAGACTTTTTGCCTTAAGAGAAATAAAGGGTGTGTGTTTGGGTATGTGTTTTAGGAAAGCCATTCCATTCCAGTCTGGGGATATAAAAGCACAGACCACTTCTAATGACTGGTTTTGTTTCACCAGGAGTAAACAAGAGAATTAGGGTATTTAGGAAAGAAAAAAAAAAAAAAACAGGAATAACTGTACTATTAAAAAAGTAGTTTTAAAACAAAACCTTTCTACAGAGAGAAAAGCTACTCAGTAAACTAAGCATATGAATTGTTTAAGTAAGTTTATCTTTTGTTCATAGGCCCGACTTTTGTTCACCAAACTTTCCCAATTATAAGGATAACACAGGACACCAGTTAAATGTACCTTTGTCTGGTTCAGGCTTTCAGGAAAGTTCACTGTCTAATGGGTACTGTAACAGCTGGGCCTTCTCCTGGACTGCCTCTACCTGCCCAATCCTGGTGGTTCTTTTCTACGTGAAAACCCTTCAGGGTCTTCTAACAGAACATCAAAAGACCTTGTCTCCAGGAACATATATATAGATCGGGTCCCATGGTGAGACAGATTAGGAACCTGGAGATATGAATTTAGCTTGGCCTTTCTTTGCCAAGAAACAGCAGTGGAACCTTGGGTAAGTTTCATTGGGCCTCCATTAGAATCAGAATAGAGGGTTATACCAGTCATGATGACCCATAGCCCTCTCTTTTATAAAAATTCCTGCTTGGTTTCAGAAAGTTGTATGGCTCAAATACTTAGGAAGTATTGTGAGATCTTCAAGCCTCAAGTAGTGAATCTATATACCAATGCAAATGAAAGGCCTCCTATATTTATAATGTGAACACGTCTGCAGGGAGGATGGTGAATATTGGTTGGGAGTCTGGGAAGGTGGATTTAAAAACCCCAAATCTTTAGGTAAGGATCCTTTCTCAAAGAGGCTGCACCCTTCACTCAGCAGGCTGATTCTCACTTACTGGCTGAGTATCTGAGAGGCTTTAGGGATTTTGTTTTGGGGTTTTGGTTCTTGGTGGTAGTGGTTCGTTTGGTTTTATTTCCAGGCATAAGGTCTCCTAAAATGTTCAATATGAATTTTCCCAAGAAACTAGTTTGGTTTTACAGCATTACTTCTGGCCATTAACCAATACATACCAAAATTCCCTTCTTGATTTGCCAACAAGAACAGAGGTTACCTGCTTGCTTTTAAACTAATCCTACTTTTGTGCCTTTGCTTCTTAGTATTATCTATAGTTGTAGACAATAACCCCTTCTCCTTCCTCAACACTTCTGAAAACTCTAGGAATTTGGTATCACCTTGGTGTGTTTTAAAGGAAGTGATCAGAAAGACACCTTTAAAAATGAAAAAGAAGAAGGTCATGGTCTGTGCCAGTGAGCCTGGGAGGCAGGAGCATGTTGCAGAACTCAAAAAGAGGTGAGGCTTGAAGCACACAGCAGGGGTGGGGGGCCCGGCTGCCTGACAACACAAAAAAAAGTTGTCAGTTAAAATAGGAACCTTCGCTTAAAAGGCTAAGTGGAGTCCAGTCCAGCTGTAGCGGGGCATACTATTCAGTACACAGCCATGGATTACTGCAAAGGAAGGGCAGAGAGATGCCATATTAGCCACAGATCATTGCCGGGTCGCCTCCAGCTGTCACTGTCACTGTGCAAATACCAAAGGCCACACTGCCTCTTAGCTCTGGCAATGGAGGGCTCCATACTTTAAAGAGATTCCCAAAGCCACTATCAGGCAGGACCCATTATAACATGTACAGCTAGGGTATTTAAAAAAAAAAAACAACAAAACATCAAATCCTTACACTAGAGATAAAGTTAAGGACCTTCAAAGGGACAGCACCTCTTTTCTTCCCGGTGATGGTCTCACCTATTCTTTTTGTTGTTGTTTCCCCAAGGTAGGGTTTCACTGTAGCCCAGGCTTATCTGGAATTCACTATGTAGCCACAGGCTGGCCTTGAACCCAGAGATCCTCTTTCCTTGGCCTGGGATTAAAGGAGTAAACCACCAGTCCTGGCAGTCTCGTCTATTCTTAGTGGGGATGTGTGCAAAATGGAAATTCAAACCATTTTCATATTCACCAAGTAGAAGACTCATCCAAGCAAATCCCAAGCTCTTAACCAGTCAGTTTACAAAATGGGATTAATTATTGTTCCTGCTATTGGCTCCATCTTATTGGGCTGGCAGGGGGCCCTCTGGGAAATGACCAAGGAGATGCTAAAACCCCTCAGAAGAATTTTGTCAGTCTATCATTCAAGACTCTATGCTGGTAACAAAATTCAGATTTATTTTCCTTTCTGCATCTATGGGTTACTCAGTGTGTGTGTATGTGTGTGGGGGGTGCTCTAGCAATTGTATTTCATAGGAAGGGCTTGGTGTAAATAAACTTGTGGCTGACTTACAACACAGCTGAACAACACAGATGAACCAAAACGGGAAAGGGCTGGGCTAAGAGGCTGGAAAGAAAAGGTACCACAGGATCTTCCTTTGGAGCCTCTGAGAGGGGTCTATAGCTCCTGGAGCTAGAGAAAAGGCAGGGAAGACCAGTGACTGGGATGCAGGAGACTTAAGGGAACCATTGTGCTTGCCAGCTGGCATTTGCCCAGTCATGGTGGATGGAAATACTTCCGGGAAACCAACAGTGGTCAGATTTCAAACAAGGAAGCTGATGATAAAAGGTAACAGACAGGGACCTCTGAATATGTCACAGTTTGCCAAGGATGGGGATGGGAGAAGTTGGGCACAGACGGCTGGAGGTACTAGGTGAGGGACTGGGATGTGGGTTTCATCTCCAAACCACGTGATTTCTGGCTTCTTGCTCAGAGACCAGACATCATCCTCTGACTCTTGGGTGTCTATAAACATTCGAAGGAAGAGAGGGGAAGGCATGGATTGTTTGACCTCCAGGCATGTTAATGGGGAATTAGAGAAAGGGAGGCCCAGCTCTGTTGCACAGGAAAGGGTGCGTCTACAGGAAGCCCAAACTGAAAATGAAAAGAGAAGGTGGGTTAATAAATGGATGGATTAATATACCAAAATCAAAGTCAGAAGAAAATTAAGCCATGATCACTAATAGGTAAATTAGGATATAGCTATGTTAGATGATCTAATAGCATACTGCCTCTACTAACAGATAAATTAGAATACAGCTATGGTAAATAGTCTTTAAACCTAACTGCATTGGCTCTGGGAACATGCTTTCTTTCATACACAAACCTCTAAATGGCAGCAGTAGTGGTATTAGAAAGCAAAATAATGATCAAAATCCACACATTTTTTCAAGTCTGGTCCTAATCAATGACACACCACTACCACCACCACCAAAATAACCTTGTATATAAATATATTCACTCCATCTCTGGTAGTCTCAGGCAGCAGATAAGAGTTCTAGGTTCTTGGCCCCTTGTTCCATAGAGAAGACAAAGGAAGCTGAGCTTTCAACTTGGGTATCCTTTGGAGCAAAGCTAGTCAGCTAACTGGTACCCTGGGGCAAGACCTGTTAGCCAAGTGTGTGAGGATGGGTCCAGACCATAGTGACCCAAAAACCCGGACGATGGAAGGCCATTACTGGTTTATGTTCACATAAGATTTTGACCTTTCTCACATTTGAATTTCATTCCTATGACATAAATAGTTCAACTCAACTTGGTCCCCGGGTCACATATAAAGAGACTGAGAAACTGACTTGTCTGTGGTCACAAAGAAGGTAGCATCATATTCAGGATCAAATCTGTTTAAGATTCTACCTCAATGAAAGTCTTAACTGTTTATTACCTGAATACACTTTGTATGGCTTGGTTAGGACATGTCTCCTAAAAGGTTCATGTGCTGGAGGCTTGGCTGCCAGCTAATGGTCTTTGAGGACTCTGATCTAATCAGCAGATTAATGCTTTGATGGACTCATAATCTAAGTGCATTATTGGGAGGTGGACCTAAGTAAAGGAAGTAGGTCATGGGGTCATGCCTTAGAAAGATACTCCTTGCCCTTGCTCCTCCTTTCTGTTTACTGGTTGCACCATGATGGGATCATCTCTGCTATCTCCATTCTGTCCATGTCTGCCTCATGTTAGGCCTACACTGATGAAACCAAGTGACCGTGGACTGAAACCCCTGAATGTGTGAGCAAAAATAATAAATTTTTCCTCCCTTAAGTTGATTTTATTAGGATTTGTCACAGTGACAGAAAAACTAACACAATGTTTATGCCATTAATTAAGGTCTATTTGATTTTGGGGGTGGAGTATTGTAGTGGTTTGATTCAGGCATTCCCCCATAAACTTATGTGTCCTGAATGCTAGGTCCCCAGCTGGTGGCAATTTGGGAACTGGAGCCTCCTGAAAGTGATGTACTGTTGGGGGGGTGGGCTTATGGGTGTTATAGCCAGCTTCCTCTTGCTAGTGTTTAGCAAACACTCCTGCTGCTCTTGTCCACTTGATGTTTGCTGGGAAGTGATGGCCAGGCTCTGCTCATGCCATGTTTTCCCATGCTATCATGGAACTCCCCCTTAAGTCTGTAAGCCAAAAATAAACCCTTTCCTCCCACAAGCTGCTCTTGGTTGGGTGCTTTCTGCCATCAATGCAAAGCTACTGCAACAGGTATAGTTAGGAGCATATGCATCTATGAGAATGTGCCACTAATTCCTCAAAATGAATAGATCTCCTACTCCCCCACATACATACATAAAGCCACTTTGGAGATAAACACACATGCTCCTCAGGTAAATGACAACATGCCAGGAACAAGAAGTTCTGTGTTCCAGTTTTGTCATTAACATACTGTGTGATCTTTGCTGGTCCCTCAAAGCCTTTCTTCCTTCTCTACCTCTCAGAATTGTTGGCGATGAGATATCTTATGGGAAAACACGATGACAATCAGTAAATGCTAAGCCTCTTATTTCATTCTTTGTCTATTTCCTAGGGGAAGAATAACCTTAAGAGTACCATAAAAGGTCTATGTTCTGGGCTTTGTAGGAAGTAAATATGTTTTTAAAAATATTTTATTTGGCTGGAGAGATGGCTTAGCAGTCAAGCGCTTGCCTGTGAAGCCTAAGGGCCCCGGTTCGAGGCTCGGTTCCCCAGGACCCACGTTAGCCAGATGCACAAGGGGGCACAAGCATCTGGAGTTCATTTGCCGTGGCTGGAGGCCCTGGCGCGCCCATTCTCTCTCCCTCTGTCTTTCTGTTACTCTCACATAAATAAATAAATAATAAATAAACAAAAAATTAAAAACAATTTTATCTGGGACTGGAGGGATGGCTTAGCAGTTAAGCACTTGCCTGTGAAGCCTAAGGACCCTGGTGCGAGGCTCAATTACCCAGTATCCACGTAAGTCAGATGTACAAGGTGGCTCATGCATCTGGAGTTCGTTTGCATTGGCTGGAGGCCCTGATGCACCCATTCTCTCTCTCTCTCTCTCCCAATCTCTCTATGCCTCTTTCTCTCTGTGTCTGTCTGTTGCTTTCAAATAAATGAATAAAAGTAAATTAAAAAAATTAAAAAAATATTTTATTTGGGCTGAAGGGATGGCTTAGTAGTTAAGGTGTTTGCCTGCAAAGCTAAAGGACCCAGGTTCGATTCCCCAGGACCCATGTAAGCCAGATGCACAAGGGGGTGCACATGTGTGGAGTTCATTTGCAGTGGCTGGAGCCCTGGTGCGCCCATTCTTTCTCTTTCCCTCTCTTTTTTCTCTGTCAAATGAATAAAAATAAAATATTTTTTAAATTTTTATTAACATTTTCCATGATTATAAAATATATCCCATGGTAATTCCCTCCCTTAAAAATAAAATATTTTTAAAAAGAAAATATAGGGCTGGAGAGATGGCTTAGCGATTAAGCGCTTGCCTGTGAAGCCTAAGGACCACGGTTCAAGGCTTGATTCCCCAGGACCCACGTTAGACAGATGTACAAGGGGGCGCAGTTGTCTGGAGTTCGTTTGCAGTGACTGAAGCCCTGGCGTGCCCGTTTTCTCTCTCTCTCTGTCTCTCTCACTCTTTCTCTCTCTGTCACTCTCAAATAAAGAACAAAAAAAAAGAAAATATTAAAAAAAATTGTTTGTTTATAGATTTGAGAGAAAGAGAGATGGGCATGCCAGGGCCTCTAGCGACTGCAAACTCCAGACACATGCACTACCTTGTGCACCTGGCTTTTCAGTATTGAGGAATCAAACTCAGATCATTAGGCGTTGCATGCAAGTGCTTTAACAACTGAGCCATCTCTCCAGTCAGGCAAATAATAACATACCAGGAACTGGAAGTTTTGATATGGGCACATTGTTCATATACTGTCCTACCAAGGACCAATAACCATGCAGGCTTACTATCTACAGCTTGGTACAGGTCACAAAGCAGTTAAAAAAAAAACAAAAACAATCAGACAGCTTCAAGTGTTAATATGTCTCTTTGACACTATGTCAAAGATAAGGAGGCATAGCAAGCCTCTTTCTTTCTGGCCTGTATTCTAGATGGCTTTTGTAATCAGCCTTCCTAGTGAGGACTCTGGGAAGGAGGCATGGTGCCCTTGCTGCGTTCAGATTCTAGGGAGCTAAAGCCCTCCCACACTAGCTGATCTAGGAGTGCTTTCATGCTTTACTATGGAGAAGCTTGCCAGGAAAAGCCAACGTACTAGTGGCTGGGGTTGGCTGTTTATCAATTGCCTCTCATTTGTCAACTATAGCTTTAATTATAGTTTTTCCAGAATTCAATTTAGGGATGGCAACTAACAATAATGTACTTAGGGAGACTTAAATGAAAT
Organism: Jaculus jaculus; assembly: GCF_020740685.1. Classification (NCBI taxonomy): domain Eukaryota; kingdom Metazoa; phylum Chordata; class Mammalia; order Rodentia; family Dipodidae; genus Jaculus; species Jaculus jaculus. The sequence continues at coordinate 114,603,620 of NC_059125.1, forward strand.
CAGGTCTAGCCACATGCAATGAAATCTGAATGAACTGAAATCTAATTCATCATACTACATTTTCCCTGACCTCCTCACTGAAAATGGTGGAACAAAACAACTCTGTAGGAACTGGGCTCCGACTGCATGCCAGACACTTGGCTAGGCACTGGCTCTACAGTAGTGGACAGACACTCTAGGAATTTACAGTCTTCCGAAATGGAGAGAGCTGCTGTTTGATGCCAGTGCATTAACAGGGGTTCTAGGACTTGCTTCAAAGCCAGGCAATAAATCATTTCATTTTTTTTTTTAGGATGCATTTGTTTGGCTCAATTTCCTGGGCTTTATGTTTCAGAAGCCTCGATGGACTTCCTCTTCAGGATCTGCTTGAAAGGAGACTGTTTTGCCAGCTGCACAAGGTCCTCAGTGCAACAGCCATGGCCATCAGTTTGGTGACTAACAGCAAGCTCTCTACCTAAATCATGAACTACATGGCTGAGTGGGGAGATGTCTTCTCAATATTTCATAGTCCTCAATTCAAACAGACTCAAAGTAAAAGGGCATTTATGAGGCCACTGATGTATTTTGAACACAAACTAGACATTTTAGGTTAGCAAATAATGATTAGTTTTATAGGTGTGATCATGGAGATTGTATGGTTTCTTTAAGGGTCATTATCTTTTAGAAATACATACCAGGGCATTTATAGATGAAATGATATGGCTTTTGCCTTACACTAATCCACCGTATCTGAGGTGATTGGGGAAATAGGACTAACCATACATTGATGGTTATTTGGTAGCTAGGGCCATAGGGCTGCTTTACACCATCTTCTTCTCTTACACACATTTGAAAGCTCCCATGGTTAAGCTTCAAAACTAATGAATAGGGCTGGAGAGATGGCTTAGCGGTTAAGCGCCTGCCTGTGAGGCCTAAGGACCCTAGTTCGAGGCTCAATTCCCCAGGTCCCACGTTAGCCAGATGCACAAGGGGACACACGCGTCCAGAGTTCATTTGCAGTGGCTAAAGCCCTGGTGCGCCCATTCTTTCTCTCTCTCTATCTGCCTTTCTCTCTGTGTCTGTTGCTCTCAAATAAATAAATAAATAAAAAATGAACAAAATTGAGCCGGGCGTGGTGGCGCACGCCTTTAATCCCAGCACTCGGGAGGCAGAGGTAGGAGGATCGCCGTGAGTTCAAGGCCACCCTGAGACTACATAGTGAATTCCAGGTCAGCCTGAGCCAGAGTGAGACCCTACCTTGAAAAAAACAAAAAACAAAAACAAAAACAAAAAAAATGAACAAAATTTAAAAAATTAAAACTAATGAATAAATCTAATTGTGTTATTAAAAATATTTATGGGCTGAAGAGATGGCTTAGCGGTTAAGCACTTGCCTGTGAAGCCTAAGGACCCTGGTTCGAGGCTCGGTTCCCCAGGTCCCACGTTAGCCAGATGCACAAGGGGACGCACGTGTCTGGAGTTCGTTTGCAGTGGCTGGAAGCCCTGGCACGCCCATTCTCTCTCTCCCCCTCTATCTGTCTTTCTCTCTGTGTCTATCGCTCTCAAATAAATAAATAAATAAATAAATTAAAAAAAATCCATTTTTAAAAATATTTATATTCCATTTCCTTCCACAACCTAACTCTAGCAGACAGAAGACACCTAATCACTACATATAGCCTCCCATAACTGTTTTCTCTCGCCCTTAAAAGCTATGTGATGCCAGACTGCCTCATTTTCTTTTGTAGACACAAGCCATAGGCCTCACTAATCCTGACTCACAGTACCTGCTTAGCTGATGATTTCATGAAGCTCATAGTTGTAGAATTAAATATCAGAATTTCTTTATAGGATCTGAGGTCTTTTCATTTTCTTCCACTTTGATTATAGTTTTGGGAGGTGTAAAGCCGAGAGAAATTGGAGAGCTTAAACCCGTCAGATGAGAAGTAGCCACCAGAGGCAGGGGGGTGGCGTAGCAATTTCTCATCTAAGACTCTAATGAATCACCTAACAAGTAACATTTAAGATTTCATGAAGCATGGAGTAAATCTAAAGGTTAATATTAGATGCATAAATTTTGATGATTTCCTTCCAAAACAGGGTTTATAATAATTGTATTTAAATTTTCAATGGTCATAGCTAATAAAAATATTAAATACCTCTAATATACAATAAAGGTTCTTGAACTAGATTGATTACAATGGGTTTCTTTTTTAAGACTTAAAAAAATTGTTTATTATTTATTTGAGAGCAAGAGAGAGAGGGGGGGAAATGGGTGCACCAGGGCCTCCAATCACTGCAAATGAACTCCAGATGGATGCATGAGCCACCTTGTGCATCTGGCTTATGTGGGTACTGGGGAGTTGAGCCTTGAACCAGGGTCCTTAGGCTTCACAGGCAAGCACTTAGCCACTAAGCCATCTCTCCAGCCCTGCAATGGGTTTCTTTTTCAGGAATGATATGCAAGTAAACCAATGTAAGTCTTTTGTTTTGTTCTTTTTGGTTTTTTGAGGTAGGATTTCACTCTAGCCCTCTGCCTCCTGAATACTGGGATTAAAGGTGTGCACTACCACGCCCGGCTTAGTCTTTTATTTTATAAGCTTGTTGGGGATTATTATGTGAAATGAGTTTTTTTTAAACAGTAGAGATTCAAATGATTCTGTTCCCCCCCCAAAAAAAAAACTATGCCATTCAGAATCTGAGTGGGCCAATTTGGGTGTAATAAAGATGGATATATATATATATATCAACAACAACAAAAAAGCAGAAGCAGGGCTCTAGAGAAATTGCTTAGTGGTTAAGGCGTTTGCCTGAGAAGCCAAAGGACCCAGGTTCAATTCCCCAGGACCCACATAAACCAGATGCACAAGAGACACATGCATCTGGAGTTCATTTGTAGTGGCGAGATGCCCTGGCGTGCCCATTATCTCTGTCTCTCTCTTCTCTCTCCCCTTGCAAATAAATGAATAATTAAAAAGAAAGCAAGGCTGGGGATGGTGGCGCATACCTTTAATCCCAGCACCTGGGAGGCAGAGGTAGGAGGATCGCCATTGAGTTTGAGGCCACCCCGAGAGTCCATAGTGTATTCCAGGTCAGCCTGGGCTACAGTGAGATCCTACCTCAAAAAAACAAAACAGAAAAAAAAAAAAGCAAAATCACAATGGTACTACACATTTTCCTATGCTTTCCAGCTGTTCTAACAGCAAAGGGTTGTGAACATCCTGCCTTTAATCAGGCAGGCAGGCATTCCACAGGCACCCTGTACACGTAAAACCACACCAGGCTACTTCTTCATACTGTGAGTCACAGGAGGAAACCAGCTAGCCCAACAAAGCAATTTCTTTTATGGTTAGATATGTGTTGGGGGTATGTGTGAAATTTGAGGAGATAAATTCCAGAAATCACTGCCAGTTCTATTTAGAGTTAATAAAGCTTACCAGGACCCTGGGTCTCATGCAGCATGCAGCAAACAGCAGAGTTAACTGTAAAACAGTAAGAGCTGATGAAGATGGAGTGTGAGGAGCAATCACTTATTATGAGTTGATATAAATATTGAAGTGTTAGAGGTCAAAAGAGATTAGGAATAGCAGGAGGGGGAAGGGTGGCTCTGTAGAGACCCCTAAAGCATTTCCATAATCTCTTTAAGGCCAGGCAGAGGAAATGCTGAATATGTGACTTGATCAGATCCAACCACCAGCTGTCAAGGAGAAATGCTGCTCGCACCATTCTATCTTCAAAACCAGCCACCAGCAGTAGCAGCAGCATTAGGGAAGGAAAGTGACAGACCTAACAGCATTTCTTACAGAAGTTCATCAGTTGTTCATGGAAGTCCATCCAAAGTTCAGACCTGGAGTCACTTATACCCTTGGAAAGATGGCACACGCCAGGCTGTTGGGTTAGGCCCTTATTGCCAGCATGTGGTGCCAGGTTCCAGGCAGGTTTTCACCCATCTCAGATCTGGAAAAGAGTACTGCCACCAAACCAAGTATTTATGGAGATGGAGAGAGTTGCTTCCTTATGTAGGGTCTTCTGTCTTGGGTGAATGTTAAGCAACAAAGGGAAGCCTAGTCTAAGAGCCTTCACTGTCCATCTTGAATAGGGAATATTTTAGTGGCAACATTGCAGTCTAGAAAAAAAAAATTAGGTTAGTCTCCCAAATTCTGCAATTCCAGTGACCTTGTTAATAAAAACCACAAGGCTATGAAAACAGCAGGTCAGAGCTGAAAGAAAAGTTTCAAAATTTCTGATTTTAAGTTTAAGAATCTGGGGCTGGGTTAGATATAGCTCAGTGGTAGAGCATTTGCTTATTAACATGTGCACAATCCTGGGTTCCATCCCTACCACTGTAAAAAACGGTGACAAAGAAACAAAAAGAGACAGGAATCTATTCCTGCTTTATAACAATACAACTAATACACCATGACTAGTAAATTGATATGGAGTGTGTCCAAAGAGATTTGTCATCTGGCTAATAGAACTTTATCTATCAGGTAATACTGAAAAAAATTAATTAATCAGAAAATTTGACATATAGCTTTATGATTCAGTCCTGAAAAAATAAATCCCTGGACTTGTTAGTGAACATGTTCAAATTATATATTCATTTGGCAAAGGTAAATAATCAGATTGTAAAACTGAATGACTTGAAATATAAAATATTTTACAGTCATGGTGTTATTCCTTTTTGTTTGTTTTCCAAGGTAGGGTCTTGCTGTAGCCCAGGCTGACCTGGAATTCACTCTGTAGTCTCAGGGTGGCCTCGGGGTCTCAGCAATCCTCCTACCTCGGCCTCCCAAATGCTGGGATTAAAGGCATGCGCCACCACACCTGGCATGGTGTTATTCTTAAGTGACAAGCCTGACACAGAGGAAAGGAAGATGTGTCTTCCTTCTGGCAAGTATCCAACAGTTGACTCCAGAAACTAGTGGCTAAAAATAGAAGGTAATGACCATGGTCATCTTTGGGATCTTAAGGATCCATTAGTAAGGACATTGTTACACACTTCATCTGAGAGCTGTTTGAGTGGCACTGTAATGAACAACTACTGAGCGGAAGGGATCCTTGGTGTTTTCTCGGTGGTGTATGGTTCTCGCCAGAAATGCTTTCCTCTTCTCTGGCTCTGAGATGAGGAACTGGGTAACTTCAGCAAACAGAGACTGGGGTAGGGTCAGGACTACTGACTTACCTGCTGACCAGGAACCTTACCAAAGAGCAGGAAAAACAGAATGGTTTTAGAATCACTCCCTCAGCTTGAGGATGGACCACACAGAGGACACTGGCATCTGAAGGTTCCCCACTAAGTTCTCAGTAGCCCGAGCTGGGCTGCAGCAATCAGTGGTAGAAATTGCCTTCCATGGGCTACAGCTAGTGAGAACTGAGGATGAGTTATACCATAGGCCCCTCAGATATGGGACCAGCAAGCGGGCCTGTAAGCCACGTGAGGTCCAACCCAGAGGCTTCTGTTAGAAGGTATTCTCTTTCTTCCACAAGACCTATTTGCCTTTCCTTTGGTTCCTCTAGTTATTACACTGAACCTCAAACTGCTTCCACCCTTCTGCTTTTTCTTCCCCTAGCATTTGCCTTGCGTTTGCAGCTTTCTCAAGTGGGCCAAAAGGAAGAGCTGAGTTTCTGGGACTATTCCCTCCTCTTCTCTAGCTCCCCAAACTCAGGGAACTCAAAGGTGCAAAAGGGACAGTGAACACCAAGTTTGTCGAAGAGCCAGCCCATAGTTCACACTCGGTCACTACCTCCTTCCCTCTCAGCCTCCAGGTCCTGCCCAGTGTTGGGAGGGGATGAGTGGGAGAAAGAAGCCACCCACTTCTCAACCGCAGGCTACTTACTTCTTCTTCTCTTTGTCCCTTTTCAGAGTCTGTGAGCCCCCGGCCTGGGAACCCTGAGACTGGAGCAGCTCGGCCGCTGTCTTTCTCTGTTTGAAAGCATTCACTTCATCATCCAGGGACTTTTTCTTATCCTCTAGCTTCTTCTTCTCCTCCTGGTGCAGTTTCTTCAGACGGTCGAACTTCTCATGCAGCTGGCGGGGAAGCACAGGGAGGATGGCATTAGAGAGGCTCCTTTATGGGGAGTGAGCAGCAGCCAGCCCGGCCAAACCCAGGGTGGGGAGGGACTGGGGTGCCTGCAACCCTGCAGGATCCCAGTGTGTTGGCAGACATTTCTGCCAGGGGATGCCATGATGAAACCAAAGGGTGCCATGCTGTGGATAGTTCTCTTCTCCTGCCATTTGATCTCAGAATCTCTACCTGTGTGATGGTGAAATGAACAGCGCATTCTGCTTAATCAAACTTTTGTTTTGTTTTGTGAAGTAGGGTCTCACTGTAGCCCAGGATGACCAGGAATTCATTATGTAGTCTCAGGGTGGCCTCACACTCACAGTGATCCTCCTACCTCTGTCTCCCAAGTTCTGAGATTAAATGCGTGTGCCACCACACTGTTTTTGTTGTTTTTCGAGGTAGGGTCTCACTTCTAGCCCAGGCTGACCTGGAATTTACTAGGTAGTCTCAGGGTGCCCTCAAAATCACAGCAATAGTCCTACCTCTGCCTTTCCAGTGCTGGGATTAAAGGCGTGTACCACCATGCCTGGCTAAGAATGGCATTTCTGTTATGTGGGTAAACAAATGCTCTCATATTGAATATGAGGCCCACTCCATGGGAGGGAGTTCATGACTGATACTGAAAACTCAGTGAAAAGCCTGTGGCTGTGAAGTCACAGGCCCTGAGGGGGAAGCTACACCTGTCCTTTGGCTAAATGGATATGTTGTGCCCATCAAATTGCCCTCTAAATACTTGTGTTTATGCCCATAGATTAACGCTGGTCTCCTTTAAAAAACGTTAAAAGTCAAAAAAAGAAACACAAGCAAAAAAAGTATATCATCTATCATTTATTATAGAGCAACTACTAAAATTTATAACTGTTTCATATCTACCTATATATATATTTATAAAATTCAGTGACTGGCCTCAAACTCATGATTCTCTTGCTTCAGCTTCCTAAACGTTTGGATTACAGGTATATGGAACCATGCTCAGCTTTGCTCACTGCTGAGGTAGGTTCTCCTACACTCATTTTGAGGGTCGGACAAATGAAAGCCTTTGCCCATGCACATCAAACTCTGAAGGATTATACAATGGGATCTCCCATATGTAAAGGCTGCCTTCTTTTTTTTTATTCCCTGAAATCAGGAAAGATCATCATGGATCATAGTGAAAACTTGAGCCACAGCAAAGTTAACCAAAGGTAATACTTGGCCTTGGACATGAAAGGAGAAAAAAAAAAAAGACTTTATAAAATGGATGACTGTGGAGACCTTGGTCTTAACCAGAGGTGAGGTTTAATTAATCATGGATGGAATCGCAGACCCAAAGAACAGCAAGCATATTCGGACATGTCATTGTGATAAGTGGATCAGAGTCCAAGACATAGGCAGTCACATGACTAGCATGTATAAACTTCCCTAAATAATAGACCAAGCATAATTACAAAATTTCTTCTCTTGAGGATTCAGGAGAGTACTCAAAATGCTAGCACTTGCCGGGCGTGGTGGCACATGCCTTTATTCCCAGCACCTGGGAGACAGAGGTAGGAGGACTGCCGTGAGTTCAAGGCCACCCTGAGACTAGAGAGCGAATTCCATGTCAGCCTTGGCTAGAGCAAGACCCTACCTCGAAAAACAAACAAAAATCCAAACCAAAACAACAACAACAACAAAAAACCTTGCTAGGCCTGCACAGTGTTTACTTCTAAAATAAAATGGAGGGGGCTAAGGCTGTAGTTCAGTGGTAAAATACTTACCTAGAATGTTCAAGGTCTAAATTCTACTTCCAGCACTACAAATTTAATAAATAAATCAATGTAGACTCTAAGTGAACAGAGAAATAGCCACTGTTATAATTTTAGGTGTCAGTAAGATAGCCAAGATAGTCTAGGACCACCTTTCCTCATAGTCACCAGATGGATAGGATAGTAAAGGTCAGCCATGAAGGTAATCAGTTGTCCTCACAGAGCTCCAAACTTCCAAGAAGAGGGGAAAGAATGAAGTCCTCACTTGGCTGCAAGAGCTCTACTGTCCGAGAGACCTTCCTATAATACTGGAAAGGGTCTGTACCTGTGCTGTTGAGTACAGTAGTCACTAGTGGTATGAGCATTTCAAATATAGCTAATGAAAGGAATTGAGCTTACTGTATGTTTCAGAATGGCTAAGAGTGTGGATTTGAAATGCCTTCTTTTGCTAGGCATGGTGACACACACCTTTAATCCCAGCACTGGAGAGAAAGAGGTAGGAGGATCATTGTGAGTTGACGGCCAGCCTGAGACTATATAGGGAATTTTAAGTCAGCTTGGGCTAGAGTGAGATCCTACCTCAAAAAAACGAAACCAGGGCTGAAGAGATTGCTTAGTGGTTAAGATACTTGACTGTGAAACCTAAGGACCCAGCTTTGATTCCCCAGAACCCACATAAGCCAGATGGCACATGGTGGCCCATGTGTCTGGGGTTTGTCTGCAGTGGCTAGAGGCCCTGGCACACCCGTTCTCTCTGTGTCTCATAAGTAAACAAATAAAACATTAAAAAAACAAATGTCTTCTCTTGCTTCCCCCCCACCCCCACTGCAGTATTGGGGATTTGAACCTAGGGTCTTAAATATGATAGGTAAGAACTCTACCATGAAGCTACATCCTCAGCCCCTTTTCAACTTTTCTTATCTTCAGACAAGATCTCATTAAGTTCCCCTGGGTGGCCTTGAACTTACTCTGCAGCCCAGATAGGCCTTCAGCTTGTGGTTCTTCTGCCTCAGCCTTTCCCTAAGCTGTAGGCCTGGCTTAGATTTTAGATGTTTTCAACAAAAAAATGGTAAAAAATATGAATAGATTTCTTCATTAGCCTGATTTAATAATTCCACAATGTAAATGCCTATCAAAACATCACACTGTACTATATATATTTCTTATTTGACAGTTAATACAATTTCTCTGGGCATGATGATGCATGTCTGTAATTTAAGCATTCATGAGGCTGTTGTAAGACAATCTAAAGTTCAGGGCCAGCCAGGGATAAATAACAAGACGTTTGTTCAAAATCTAAATAAATTCAAAATTTCAAAAAGCAGGGTGGAGTGATGGCTCAGCTGTTAAAGCACTTGTCCACAAGGCCTAATGACCCAGGTTTGACTCCCCAGTACCCATGTAAAGCCAGAGGCACATGGTGGCACATGCATGTGGATTTTGTTTGCAGTGCCTGGAGACCCTGCTGTGCCCATTCTCTAACTGTCTCTTTCTTTCTCCAGTAAATAATAAATAAATAAGTAAGTAAGTAAATAAAATGTTAAGAATTTAGTTTAAAATTCTTCAAAAAACAATAGCCACATGTAACTTAGTGGCCACCTTGTTGGGTGGCAAAAGCTCTAGAAGGTTAAGTAACAGAAAGAGAAAAAATGTCCTGGTCTTAGGGGATGAAGGTAAAAAGACAGATTTCATGGGCCCCTCTGCCTAGCCAAGCTGTACCCCAATTTTTCTGAAGACTGCAAGGCTCTTCCCTTCACCCCCATGGATAATCTACCAAGTCCAAGGCCCCTTGTCGGCCACACCCAGCCTCCCCTCTCTGCCTTCTTGGTCACCGGGCTTACAATTTACCTCTTTCTCAGCCTCCTTAAGCTCAGCTTCTTTCTCTTTGACTCTCTGGACAAACATCTGTCTCATCTCCTCTTCTTTTTTCTGCAGCTCCCCTAGGAATTCATTCCTTTTAGCCTCATATGTTTCCTGTAAACTGAAAACATGGTCAGGTTAATTCTTCTGCCTTCAGAATGGCTCCCTGTTGGTGCAAAGTGGCCACAGCACCCTCACTGAGCTGCCTCCTCCTCCCTTCCCCAGTCCTGACAGAGAGATGAACAAACAGAACCACAAAGCAGTAGATATCTGGCTTGGCACACAATAGCAGTATCACAGGGATACTGGAGGAGTATGGAAGAGCTCCGGTGAATTGGATACCTGTAGAAAACCTAGTTCTAGACCCTTGCTTTACAGATGAGGAAACTGGAGAACAGAAAGGTGAAGCAACTCCCTGAAGGTCACATACCTAGTTAGAGGCAGATCTGAGCCGGGTGTGGTGGCACACGCCTTTAATCCCAGCACTCGGGAGGCAGAGGTAGGAGGATCACCGAGAGTTCGAGGCCACCCTGAGACTACAGAGTTAATTCCAGGTCAGCCTGGACCAGAGTGAGACCCTACCTTGAAAAATCAAAATATATATATATAGAGAGAGAGGCAGATCTGGGACCAGAAGCTGAGTCTCATGTCTCTTCCTTTAGGTCCTCCCTCCCATTGCACTGTGTTTCCAGGCCCTGGCTCTGAAACTGACCACACTGATTCGCCACTCTGACAAATACTTGCTGAGATTTGACTATTATTTGTGAGACACCGTGGAAACTGACATGAAGCCAGGTCACTCAGTATCTAGAGCACACAGACATACTAAGGAAACTTAGGGTCTAATGAGAGAACTCTGGGCTAAGCCCCCTGTCCCTGGCCTGCACTTATTTTTAAAGAAGTGGGAATTATTAGCCTGGTGAAGAAGAGGAGGACTATACTGCAACAAGAGCGGTGTGCTGGCAAGATACACATAGAGAGAGGTGGTGAGCCTGGGGAGGTGGCCACAGCTCAACACGGCAAGAGGTTATCATTGTAAACTGTGGAGGAGTGGCAGGTGAAGTTCCCGAGTCTAGAAGGAAAGGACAGGCTTTGGCTGCCACATTAAAGTAACGGACATGTATTCACTGACTGGTTTTCAACAGAAGGACTGACTTGATCCAATCAGAAAAGGAGAAAGATCACTTGGACTGTTTTGTGAAGGATCCTTTCTGACAACCCAAGTATGAAATGGTAGGATCATGTTAAGGGCTGGTACGGAATGGAGGATCTAGAGGCTCAAAAACAAACAAACCAACCAAAAAACCGAAAAGGACCTCCAGGGTTTTGGGAGGAGTCAAAGCTGATTCTGGTTTTTTGTTTGAACAACCAGGTGAATGGGGATACCATGAATAGTGACAGGGAATGCTGAGAAGGATCATGTTTAAGAGGGAAGAAAAAGAACTAGATAGTGGAGAGCTGGAGTTTCAGATAGTACCTCCATGTGATGTCAGCGTGGAAATGTTTCGTATGTAGTTAGATCAATGGGTTCAAGACCTTCAAAGTCATATTTTAGTTTGGGAGTCATCTATAGGTGGTAATTAGGGCTGTGAGTGTAGAAAGAACCAACACAAGATACAGTGAAAGAGCAAAGGCCCTGGGAAGGAGTCCTAAGGGAAGAACAACACTTAAAGGAGAAAACTGATGAAAATGAACCTTCAAGTGAGGCCAAGAAGGACCAATGAAAACAAAGAGGGATAAAGCCAAAGGCAGAGGGGGGTATCTCAAGGGAGACTAGTGGTTTGCATTGAGATCAAAGACGATGGCAATGAAGGGCCGCAATGAAGTTGGCCACCAGCCCCTAACTGCTGGCCTGGGAGAGAGGCTTTCCTGTGGACAGGGTTGGGTGCAGAAACCAGATTGCACTGAGTTAAGGAAATAAGTGAAAGAGAAGGAAGCGGAACTGCAAATACAGAACTCTTTCCTTCCTGTCAGAGACAAATGCCCTGATGGGAAAAGCTGGCCAGAAAGAGTAGGAATAAGAGAGTTTTTTTTCTTTAGAAGGAGGGAATATTTACAGGCAAAGGAGTACAAGGGCCAGTGGAGGAGGAATGAAGGGCGTGCAGGCAGGAATTCGGGATGAATCTGAGGAGAAAGATGGGAAGTGAATGGCCAGATAAAGCCACACTTCCTCCTCCATTGTGCAAATGAAAGCTGTGGAGAAATAGCTAAAAGAGCTTCCATTAGAGACAACTTCACCTTCCCCAAGCCCAGGAGCTCAGGGGCCCTGACCTGTCTATCTGTGCAGTGGTGGGAGGGTGTCTTTCTTGAATAGCCATTCTCAAAGGTCTGCCTGTGTGGTGCCCTAGAGGTCAGCTGAAGGCCTTCTCCCACAAACATCCCCTCCCTTGCTCACTGATGCCTGATCCACAATAAAGGGCACCACATGGTAGTTTAAAATGTGGGGCCCATGCTACAGATGTGAATGTAGATCAGATGCTTCTACTTGGTTGATCACTCCCATCTGCATAGTAAAAATGCATTTTGGGGGCTGGAGAGATGGCTTAGCGGTTAAGGCTCATGCCTGTGAAGCCCAAGGACCCAGGTTCGATTCTCCAGGTCCCATGCAAGCCAGATGCACATCTTTGCACATGCATCTGGAGTTTGTTTGCAGTGGATGGAGTCCCTGGTGCGCCTATTCTCTCTACCTGCCTCTTCCTCTCTCTCTCTCAAGTATTTTTTTTAAGTATCTTAGATTTTATTTATTTATTTATTTTGGGGTTTTCGAGGTAGGGTCTCACTCTGGCTCACGCTGACCTGGAATCAACTATGTGGTCTCAGAGTAGCCTCGAACTCATGGCAATCCTCCTACCTCTGCCTCCCGAGTGCTGGGATTAAAGGCATGTGCCACCATGCCTGGCTTATTTTATTTTTTTGAGGTAGGGTCTTACTCTAGACCAGGCTGATCTTGTAGTTCCAGGCTGGCCTTGAATTCACAGTGATCCTCCTGCTTCCCGAGAGAGAGCTGGGATTAAAGACATGTGCCACCATGCCTGGCTTATTTCAGATTTTTAAACATTTTATCTACGGGCTGGAAAAATGGCTTAGTGGAAGCCAAAGGACCCAGGTTCGATTCCCCAGGACCCACGTAAGCCAGATGCACCAGAGGCACATCATTTGCAATGGCTAGAGGCCCCTTTACTTGAAAATAAATAAATTAAAAATTATTTATTTATTAGAGATAGAGAGAAAGAGGCAGATATCTAGAGAGAAATAATGGGCACAGCAGGGCCTGTGGCCACTGCAAGTGAACTCCAGATGCATGTGCCCTCTTATGCATCTGGCAGGAATATGCCAATGATCAGTTGTTTCTTATGATCAAAACAAAACTTGTACTGAAAAGCCAGATGAACAAAGTGGCACATGTAACTGGAAGCCCCAGCATGCCCATTTTCTTTGTTTCTCGTCTCTCTATTACTTTCTGCTTGAAAATAAATTAAAAAAAAATATTTTAAAAGAGCATTTGTAATTTACCAACCCAGGCAAAATGACGGCTTCCTGGTCCTGTTTTTAAATTTGATTTTTAATTTGTATGTATGTGTGGCGTGTGTGCTCATATGCATGTGTGTGCTTGTGCGTGCATGCGTGAGGGGGACAGAGGTTTACACTGAGTGTCTCCCTTGATCACTCACTACTTTATTAAGGAACCCTGACCTGGCCAATTGGGCTTGGCTAGCTTGCCAGGTAGCCTCAAGCATCCTATTAAGTGCTAGTACTGCAGACACCTGTCCAGCCTTTAGGTGAGCATTTACACAGTGGTTGAGGATACTAACTCTGATCTCCATGCTTGCACAGTGCTTTATTCACAGAGCTATCTCCCCAGCCTCTGGTTCTGTTTTATTTTTTTTTTAAACTACTTTTTGTCCTTTTGGTGCTAAGAGCCAAACCTGTGCTGCATAGCAACTACAGAGCCTGCGCATATAATAGGCAATCGCTTTACCACTGAGTCACACAACCCCAGTCCTTCTATTGCAGTTTTGTCTTGTCTTTTCTCCATCTCCTTCCTCCCCGCCACTTCTGTCTCTTCTTTTTCTTTCTTTCTTTCTTTCTTGACAAGGTTTTGCAATGTAGCCCAGGCTGAGCTCACAAGTTGTGGTACTCCTCCTGCCTCAGCCTCCAAGATGCTGACATTATAGTCGTGTGTCACCATGCCCAGTTTTTCCTATCTGGTTCTGAAAATGGGAAGGAGGAAAAAGAAAAAGGACAGACCAGAACCCTGCCTGAGCAATAGGAGCCTGATGAAGAAAGTGAAGGCAGCAGACACTTTCCAATGCCACCCTGTGGAACAAAGCCCCAGCTCAGGGTCAGAACAGTTAACTGGGGGGCTGTTGTGGAAGGGGGCAGAAGGCAGTAAGAGATCAGCGGAGCTGCTTCTCTGGATCCCTCCCTTCTCTGCTCATCTAAGAAGCATGACAGCTCTCCTGAAAGGTGCGCAGGAGCATAGAGGGAACAGCCAAGCAGAAATGGTGTTTCCTCCAGCCCTCTAGCCAGTCCTTGTGCCCTGCCTCCCCTGCCGATTCTCTAGGGCAAGGCTGCCTGAGCTAAGGTGGGCTGGGCAAGCCTGGCCTGGCGGGAGAGGTACCTGAAGGGTTTGCTGTCAGGGTCGGTGTCCTTGAAGCCCATCTCCTCCAGCTTACAGCGGCGGTACAGCTCATAGTGCCGGGTGTGGGTCTGCTCCCGCAGATCCTCCATGTTGACCCGAATCAGCATCTCCCGCAGCTTCACAAAGTCGCAGTGGGCCTCGTTTTCAACTGCATGGCAGGGGAGGGGTTGGGGTAGTGAACGTAGATTGAAAGGATGGCCACCAGAAGCAGAAATGGACGAAGTGAGAGGCAAAATGTCTTAACAATGACATCGCCTGGCAGTGTGTATACCGAGCCAATGAATTTACTTCCTAATTCATTTTCTACTGAAAATGTCAATGAAACATTACAAATGGCAGTAATAAAAACTGTAATAGCATAAAAATATCTAAGGACTTTCAGTAGCATTTATTCACCAAATGGACCCTCACAGAAATGTTTGCTGTGGATGAAAGCACAGACATATCCGTCCATTCACCCGACATATTATTTGTGCTGTGTCTGTTGCCAGGACTGTATGGGGCCCAGGGAATCCAGAAACAAAGCCTTGAAGGCTTGCCTTTAGGAACTTAAGGGTTACTGGAAGAACAGGTGTAAACAGAACCATATAACAGAATGCCAAATTACAAAAAAGGAGGTATGGTTGAGGTGCAACAGAAGTTCACAAGAAGGGGATCTACAAACTCCTGGGAGAGTGTAGGCTTCCCTAAAGAGACAACTCAGATTATTCTGGAAGAATAGAATTTATCAGGCAGACAAGGGAACATAATCTTTGTAAGGTTTTTAGGAGGCTACGCAAGGTTTTATAGCTCACAAGTTGCAGCTAAGATCCAAGCTGGGATAATGTAGGGGAGAGGCAAGGGCTATGACCAGGGGACCAAGTCCCCAAAGAACAAAAGGAAAGAACCAGGATAGCAATGCATGATGGAGATAAGGAGGGGTGGACCTCAGGTGTGGTCCATGTAGACGGAAGAAGCTAAAGAGGTGTTTTTCAGAAGGTGCATAATGGACTGCCAGCGGCAATGGTAACCAGGAGAGTGGACCCTTTTCTAGCTACAAAAGAGTGTGGTAAAGGTTTTCATTTTGAGTAGTAGGCAAGAATGGAGAGAGATACACCAAATCACTGCAAAGTGGATTTCTGTCTGGAACAGAGAGTTGTGAGGAGGACTCTGTCAAGGTGTATCCAGGCCTGGTTACATACTGGTTAGGGGTGTTCAGCCTGACCACGTAGGGATGGTGGTATCTGAAATGATGAACAGATCAGTCATTTCATTTTCTGTCTCACAGGGACTTGGAGAGGACTGGGGTGGCAGGTGTGTGGGGGGGCATTTGGGATGACAGGGTTGGCCATAGTGACATCACAGAGATGGTTAGATGTGGTCATTAGAGGTATTTTTCAAAGCCCATAATGATCCACATACCCCTACTACATAAGTCCCAATGCATTTAGGATGAATGAACCCCCCACTGTTGATAGAGCATAAGCTAGTATTAAAAATTACATCAGTAAGGTAAGGCCTTAGGACCATGCCACATACCATCTACCACTGTCCAAATCTGGAGAGTGAACCTTGGTGGTTAGTCAGAAGGAATAATTCTAGAATCAGCAACTTGTAATCCCAGAACTTGGGAGGTAGAGGCAGGTGGATCAGTCATTCAAGGCCATCCTTGGGTACATAGTGAGTTCAAGGCTAGCCTTGGCTACATGTAATTCTATCTCAAAAAAGAGGGGTGCTGGGATGATGGCTCAGCCATTAACGACACTTACTTACGAAGCCTGACAGCCCAGGGCTCAACTACCAAGCCACCCATGTAAGCCAGACACCAAAAGTGGCACAAGCATCTGGTGTTCATTAGCAGCAAGAGGCCCTGGCATGCCCATACATGCAAATAAGTAAATATTTCTTTGTCAGACAGAAGGAAGAATTCTAACGCTTTTACAGGCTGCCCAAGCTATGTTTACCTGTCTTCTAATTCAAAGAGAATAAGTATAAGAAAAACTCAAACCCCCAGTTGGGTTAGGTGCAGGGAAGGCAAAGTTGGAAGAAGTAAGTCATTGGAACTACATCTGCAGGCTTGTCTCCTCACCACAGCTTCCTGTCTCTAGGGTGACAAACTCATTCCAGAGATGGGACTACTGGGCAGAAGCCATTTACCAATGTTGCTAGTCTAGCAACCCTGGCTCCAGCTGACAGAGAAGAGCTAAACTTATCACAGCTCTGACAACCGGTTATGTCCTACCTATGAAACGTCTGGGCCTGGGGTGCGGCTCAGTAGTAGTGTTCGCTTAGCATGCAGGAGGACCTGGGTTTAGTGTCTAGCACTACACAAAAGGGGGGTCAGGGGGTATTGCTCAATGGAAGAACACTTGCTTAACATACATGAGGCCCTGCATTCCATTCCCAGCACCACAGAGCAAAAGGAAGGAGGAAGAGGAAGGGGAGGGGGAGGAGAAAATTCCAGTTATCATCAGTAGGTCTCTGCTCTGCCCTGAATCATGTCAACCTTTGTGTGTAACGTGCACAACTCACGTCCACTCTCAGTTTTGTTTGCATCGAGACAGAATCTGCCTGTATCACCCAGGTTACAACTGAGTTCACGATTCTCCTTCCTCAGTTCCCTCAGTGATGGGATTACGGGTGTGCATCCCCACGCTTGGCTGCCCGCTCTCATCTGTTTGCCCAGGACTGAGAACCTACCAGCCTCTCATGCAGTGTCCCAGTTGAGAACTGTAGACTGAGGACCTGAGACTTCTGCCCACCACAGCGTCCTAGGCCTTCTCTTAACTACTGAACGAATGAACCTTAAGCATACATGTGTCAGGCAAACCCCACAGGAACTTTTTTTGGTTTTCCAAGGTGGGGTCTCACTAGCTCAGGCTGACCTGGAATTGACTATGTAGTCTCAGGGTGGCCTTGAACTCACGGCTATCCTCCTACCTCTGCCTCCCAAGAACTGGGATTCAAGGCATGCACCACCACGCCTGGCCCCACAGGAACTTTTGTGGTGTACATGTAACATATGTGACTATTTTAAAATTATGAAATAATTCTTTTTTCTTTTCAATTTTTTATTAACAACTTCCATGATTTGAAGTAATTCTTCATACAAAAGAGGACATGAACTGTATATGTACAACTTAAAAAACTTTTAAAGAAATGAACACTGTGTCTGCAACCCAGATTAAATATTACCAGTACCCTGAAAGCCCTTGCTGTCCCCTTTCTGATGGCATATTCCTTTCTCCATCTCTTACTTCCTTTATCAATGAAACTTAACTACTATCATTCATTAATTTTCTTCTATGGTTTTACTCTTCATGTGTGAATTTCTAAAAATGCATATTTTGTTATTGCTTCTTTTGGAATTCATACAAATAGAATCCTACAATAATCAGTCTTTTGGGCTGGTGGTATCACCATACCCGATTTTAAGCTGTACTACAGAGCCATAGTAACAAAAACAGCATGGTACTGGCACAAAAACAGACATATAGATCAGTGGAACAGAATAGAGGACCCAGATGTAAGTCCAGGTAGCTATAGCCACCTGATATTCGATAAAAGTGCCAAAAATACTCATTGGAGAAAAGACAGCCTCTTCAGCAAATGGTGTTGGGAAAACTGGATATATATCTGTAGAAGGATGAAAATAGATTCTTCTCTCTCACCATGCACAAGAATTAAGTCCAAATGGATTAAAGACCTTAACATCAGACCTGAAACTCTGAAACTGCTAGAGGAAAAAGTAGGGGAAACCCTTCAACATATTGGTCTTGGCAAAGACTTTCTGAATACAACCCCAATTGCTCAGGCAATAAAACCACAGATTAATCACTGGGACCTCATGAAATTACAAAAATTTTGCACCACAAAGGACACAGTGAAAAAAGCAAAGAGGCAACCTACAGAATGGGAAAAAATCTTCACCAGCTATATATCTGATAGAGGATTAATATCTGGGATATACAAAGAACTCAAAAAGTTAACTAATAAGGAATCAAACAAGCCAATCAAAAAAATGGGCTATGGAGCTAAATAGAGCATTCTCAAAGGAAGAAATACAAATGGCATATAAGCATCTAAAACGATGTTCTACGTCACTAGTCATCAGGGAAATGAAGATTAAAACTACATTGAGATTCCATCTCACTCCTGTCAGATTGGCCACCATCATGAAAACAAATGATCATAAATGTTGGCGGGGATGTGGAAAAAGAGGAACCCTTGTACACTGCTGGTGGGAATGCAATCTGGTCCAGCCATTGTGGAAAACAGTGTGGAGATTCCTAAAACAGCTAGAGATTGATCTTCCATATGACCCAGCTATAGCACTCCTAGGCATATATCCTAAGGACTCATCTCATTTCTTAGAAGTACGTGCTCAACCATGTTTACTGCTGCTCAATTTATAATAGCTGGGAAATGGAACCAGCCTAGATGTCCCTCAACCGATGAGTGGATAATGAAGATGTGGTACATTTATACAATGGAGTTCTACTCAGCGGTAAAGGAAAATAAAGTTATGAAATTTGCAGAAAAATGGATGGATCTGGAAAGGATTATTTAAGTGAGGAAACCCAGGCCCAGAAAGCCAAGCACCACATGTTCTCCCTCATATGTGGATCCGAGCTACAGATGAGCGGGCTTCTGTGTGAGAAGGAAAATACTTAGTAGCAGAGGCCAGTAAGTTTAAAAGGAGATATAAAGGGAAGAGAAAGGAAGGGAGGAGGGTACTTAATAGGTTGGTATTGTATATATGTAAGTACAATGATTGTGAAGGGGAGGTAATATGATAAAGAATGGAATTTCAAAGGGGAAAGTGCAGGAGGGGAGGTATTATCATGGATATTTTTTATAATTATGGAAAATGTTAATAAAAATTGTGAAAATTAAAAATAAATAAATAAATAATAAACAGAAAAAAATAATCATTCTTCTGTGATTTATTTAGGTCAGCATTCAGTTCCTAAGATTCATTCATGAAGATGTAACATAGATCATTTTTATAGCTATATGAAATTTCATTATATGGATATTTTGCAATTTATCCAGTCTATTTTATAGATATCTCATTCTAATTCTTTGTATTTATGCATAACACTACTGTGCATGTTCCTGTACATTTCCTGACACCTTTGGGCAACTATACATGATTGCTTGCACAGTCCTTTCTATTTTGTTCCAAGTCCACTTGTCTTTCTTCTTCTAGGTACAAAGGAGTGTTTCTCCATCAGAGAAAAGGAAGCTTGCTGGCATGGGGCCAGAGTTTGCCTGCCAGAAACCCCTAGGCTGTTTGAGAACCAAACTGCATTGAGCAGAGGCTAGGGACTTGTCATGTTGTGGCTGGGCTTCACGCAGAGACAGACAGAAAGACGTTTGCTGAGTGCAGCTGACTGTGGGAAACTCACCCTGCACCGTCCCCCAAGGATACTGCCGTGCCCTCATCATCTTGTTGCCTATCTTCACTTCCTCTGTGCTGCCGACCACGGCAAATGGCAGGTGGGCCTGGAACAGAAACAAACAAGCACTCAGAACTCCAGAAGAAAGACACTGCGCCTCCCACAATGCAACTGCTGCTCAGCTCTAGGGCTTGGAGCCCTCCCTCTGAAATGTCACTCCCTGCCATGGACACTGAGACACACTGAGTAAGCTTTGGAGCAGACCAGAACCACGCAGGGGGCAGAGGCCTAGTCCTACCCTTTGCTACTCTGGAATTAACAACAGTAAACTGAACACACAGGGAATAGACAGAGCAAGAGAAGAAGCAGAGAAACAAGCACATGAATGGATTAGCAAGCTACACTTGCTAGTCATGGTTTCTGGGAGGTTGGAAAGCAGGGTCCAAGAGGGTTGGGTGTAGATAGAGAAGATCAGGGAGGCCCGAGGGGGCTAGCATCACTGTTCCCCATCTCGGAGTATGAGATCGGGTCCCGGCACTATTAAACTGGGCTATCATTACTCTCATCCTAGTCTAGATTAAGAGCTCACACTGACCCCTGGAGTCTAGAGGGCAAGTCACCAAGTTTTTACCCATAAGCCCATAAAAGTGCTAGCTTCAATGTTAAGTGCCACAGGAGCTCAGAGAAGTAGAAGACACACTCCTTTGCCATTTGAGAGCTTGCAGTCTGGTTGGGGAAGTCTAAATTACATACCCGAAATCCTATCAGAAAATATGTGACCATGGACAAATAGTCATGCTTAACAAATACCCCTTAAATAGCAGTGGTGGAGCTATGGGGAGCAGGGAAGAGGGAAAAGGAAAAGAGGAAAAATGCAAACAGAAGCATGAGCTAGCTGGGTGCTTGCAGGAGAGATGAGGGGCAGCAAATGTTGAGGGCTAGACTGAGGGAGGAGGTGAGAAAGAGAACTGTATTGTGTCATCCACTCACATCCTGGACTCTCAGCTGTAAATGATGGAAGAGGAAGGCATGCGAAGTGGGAGGCACTTCTCTGGTCTCAAGAAGGAAGGAGGAAAAAAAAAAACCCACAAGAACAAAATAAAAGCATAGGAAATGTCAGTCTTCCTTTGGACCTGTTATTTTTATCATCAAGGGACATTGAAAGTCAGAATGAGAGGGTCACTTGCTTCCCCTCAAACTGCTGACATTTGATTCCTCCGGCTCCCACCCAGCTTTCAAACACACAGCCTTCACCAAACTGAATTCCAAGACTTGCCACAGCATACTCCATTGCAGCTGGTGTGAGAGACGGTTCTGGAAAGTATATGCAAGCAGATCATTTCCAAGGGCTCCCATTTCATTTGATTCTTACAGTGGCCTTATACAGCCATGAATATAAGCCTCATTTGTGATAGGAGAGAAGTGGGATACACAGAGCTCAGACGAGTCAAGCATGTCCCGAACTCCCATGCCTCAGTCTTCCCTCTGCCACTTAGAATGGTCTGTGTTTTGCCTCTTGGCTAAACAGCATCTGCTAGAAGCCAGTTAACAGGCAGGAAATCACAGGTTCTGACTCTCTCCTGCTGGTCTTGAGAAACACATGTCTGTGACAACCAGA
The DNA here is from genome assembly GCF_020740685.1 of Jaculus jaculus. Taxonomy (NCBI): domain Eukaryota; kingdom Metazoa; phylum Chordata; class Mammalia; order Rodentia; family Dipodidae; genus Jaculus; species Jaculus jaculus. The sequence goes on from NC_059125.1 coordinate 114,624,895, forward strand.
GTGGAGTCAAGCAAGGCAAGGAGGAGACAATTCCCCAACCACACGCCCAGGTCCCACCGGTTGATACTCAAATCCGAGGCCAGGTTTTCTCCTCACCGTTTTCAGGTCTCTGCGCACGGCGGACAGGTGAGATTTTGTGTGTGGCCCCAGAGAGGAGACTCTGATAGCTTGCAAGTACCACTTCTAACACAAACTGGGAAGGCTGCTAAGGGGAGATCTGGACTGCTGATGAGGAGCTGTCAGATATCAGATCTCCCAGGCACAGAGCACTTCTACAACAGATACCCTCACCCTCTCCTTGGTTGTCTGGCTGCAGATTCCCTGTCAGTCCTTTTTGTGCCACCACAGCAAAATGCTTGAGGCTGGTTATAGAGAACAGAAACGGGAGCCGGGCGTGGTGGCGCACGCCTTTAATCCCCAGCACTTGGGAGGCAGAGGTAGGAGGATCGCTGTGAGTTAGAGGCCAGCCTGAGACTATGTAGTGAATTCCAGGTCAGCCTGGCCTAGAGTGAGCCCCTACTTCAAAAAAAACAAAACAAAACAAAAAACAACCCAAAACCAAAACTAAAACCAAAAAACCAACCAACCAACCAACCAACAAAAAACCCAGAGACAGGGCAGGGAGAAAAATACAATGATTTATTTATTTTTTGAGACAAGGGCTTGCTATGTAGGCCAGGCTGGCCTTGAACTCAGTATCCTCCTGCCTTGGCCTCCCTGGTACTGGCATTACAGGAGTGAGCCACAACACTACACACATTGTTGTTTCGATTTTGCATGTGTGGTGTGTATGCATATTTGTGTGTGTGTGCCTGTCTGTGTGTTCGTGTGCATGTGTGTGTGTGTAGGCCAGAGAATGACATTGAGTGTCATCCTCAGGTACACTATCCACCCCTTTTTCTTTTGAGATAGAGTTTCTTATTGACCAGGAGCTCGCTAATTAAGCTAATCTGGCTGGCTATTGGGCTCCAGGGATCTGTCTTTGCCTCCTCAGCACTGGGATTGCAGGTATGCACCACCTTATCTGACATTTATGTAGGTACTTGGGATTGAACTCAGGTCCTCATGCTTATGAGGCAGGCACTTTATCAATTGAGTTATCTCCTCAGCCCCCAATACATGGTTTAATTTAATGTTGTTAGTTTTGGACATGCTGGTATATACCTGTAATCCTAGCACTTTGAGAGGTAGAGTTGGGAAGATCAGGAGTGTTCAGGGTCATCCTGAGTTTCATAGTGAGTTCAAGGCTATTGCAGACAGCTTCACATTGCTGGGATGAATATCCAAAGCAGGCACAGTTTAGAGGAGGAGGGGATTTATTTCAAGCTTACAGATACCAAGGAAGTTCCATCAGTGGCAGAAGAAGCTTTTCCCATACACCCAAACAGAAAGAAACAACCACCAAACAGCCAGCAAAAAAAGCAACAGCAGGGCACTTACAGCAAGCAGGACCCCTAGAGCTCACACCTCTCTACATACCTTTGGACTGGAATCTGATCTGCCCCCAAACAAAGCTTTGGGCTGGACCCCCGGAACCATCCCCAGCGACACCTCCTCCAGCCAGGTGGCTGGAGACCCAAATTAGAAGCTTTAATAAAGCACCTGAGGGCTAGAGGGATGGCTTAGCGGTTAAAGCACTAACCTGCATAGCTGAGAGACCCAGGTTTGATTCCCCAGGACCCACATAAGCCAGATGCACACTGTGGCACATACTTCTGGTATTCATTTGCAGTGGCTGAAGGCCCCAGTGTGCCTTTCTCTCTATATATCTGTCTCCTCTCTCTCTTTCTCTCTCTCTCTCTCCTGTACTTGCTCTCTCAAATATAAATAAAAGTAAAATATTTTTAAAAAGATAAAACTCCTGAATCTATGGGGGACATACATTCAACTACCACAAAGGCCCTGTCACATAAAATCAAACAATAACATCAAAAGGTTGTTCTGTGAATGGTTCAAGCAATGTGACAACTTTGAAAATTAAAGTCAGGGCTGGGGAGATGGTTCAGTCGGTAAACTGCTTGTTTTGCAAACACAAGGATCCAAGTTGGAACCCTGGCACCCATGTAAAATGCCAAGCATGGTGGCATGCACTCATGATCTCAGTTGGGGAAGGTGGACAAAGGAGGATCTCTAGAGCTCACTGCCTAGCTAGTCTAGTTGAATCAGTGAGCTCCGTGTTCAGTGAAAAACGCTGTCTCAAAAAAATATGCTGGAGAGTGACTCAAGAAGATACCCAATGTTAACCTCTGGCCTCCGCATCCACATGCACGCACATGTACCTGCACATGCAAGTACACACAGATGAATATGCAGACAAACACACACACACACATACACACACACACGCACACAGAGGAAAAGTCAACCTTGACAGAGATCAAAGCATCGGCTGAAAGTGGCATGCAGCAAGATCTCTCTCTTTCTCTTCTCCTTCCTCCTCAATCTGAAATGAGATGTTCCCAAGCCAGCCAAAAACCACAGAAAAGGCCTCTCATAGATACCCATGAAAATCTCTAGTGGAGAGTGGGAAGTCTCCAACGCTAAGGCTGAACTTTGCCTAGGCTCAAACAGGAGGCTAGAGCTTGGCTGAGAACACAGCAAGGATGGCTGTCACTCCTAATCCACAATGTAGTGACAAAGTTTTGTGGGACACGTTGAGATGGCTGAAACAAAAAAAAAAAAAAAAGGAATCCCTATTTGTTCTTAGCAAAGCAAACCACAAAGCTGCAAGCTGCCTGGTGACTCAGGGAATCCGAGTTTGGAAGACATCTATGGGCACCAACATCCTGAGGTGACTACATGCTTCCAGACAACAGTTTCAACAGTCTGACACCCAGAGAGCATTCCCCTTCAGGCTCCCTTTTTTTTTTTTTTTTGCAGGCTGGTCACCATTTCTGATTTTCTCATGGTAACAGAATGGCACTTCCATCAAAATGCCTTGACTGATGGACAGGACACTAATCTTTTTCATCTCTGTCCATGCTCACAGCAGGTCACTGAAACCATAGCTCCATTTACCAGAACCCATACAGCCTTACCCTTGAACCAGACTTGTCAACGATGATGAGAGCTTGCTAATGACAAACCTGATTTGGGCAGGTGTATGGGTGGGCAGGAAGTCAGGCGAGAGAGTTACTTGCTGCCCTGCTATGCTAATTTGTTGGCCACTGCATAGGAGGTGGCAGCTGATGATCTAATGATAACTTAGAGGGCACCAGCAGCAGGAAAGGTTTTCTAAAAATGGCTTTTATTACAAGGCTTTCCTGAGTTTGGCTGTCCCTGGGCATTATGTCATTAGGAAAAACTGATGCCTCTCAATAGAGAAAAAGAAATCTGTTCCCCAAGCAGAGGCTTTCTGAAAGCTATTAGCTGTCTCCTGGAAATCACAACATTGAAGCTCTCACAGCAACAGCAGCAACACATTGTAAAGAAGCCTGAGGAGCGGTTGACTCTCTGCTTTCTTTATTACTCACTCCTCTAGTAGGGGGAGGTGGGGGAGGAGAGAAAAGAGGACTCTTTTTTTATTCATTCACACTTAATAAAGGAAAGCATAACACTGATACTTAAAAATAACATCTCTCTAATCACCAGCAAAACAGGAGATTATTTGTCATTGTTCGTCCCAGGGCCAAAGGGCTTCATTATCTGATTCCAGCCCATCCCTGAGTCTCTGAAAACAGCCAACATTTTTAGCCTCTCTGTCTTTCGCTGCATCTATTGTCTGGCCATTGTTGGGGTCAGAAACAGACTGTTTACCTTTCCTGCAGTTCTGTGGGCGGCTGCCTGGACTAGATCCAAGCAGCATGAAGAAGGTGGGTGGAAGGAGAGGGCTAAATTCTTTGCTCCACACTCCACTTGGAGTCAGCCTTTCCCTTTGCCTAAACTCCGGGCTGCTTAATCTCTATGCCTCCAAGACTTCGCAGCAGCCATCACTAGAGACAGGAATTGTTTTGGTTCTGGATTCTCCATCACTGATACCTGCGATTCAGGACCACAATAGGATGGCTCGTGAAGGCACTTTACTGCTACTTTGTAAAAGACATAGAGCATGTGATCAGAAAGTCAAACCTTGTGTTCCCACTTACATTCATGGTTCCATTGATCTCTGCTACCGATTCATCATCTGTGGGGAACTGATAGATCTGGACTCCGTTGTTGACAAGTTCACTGGTGATTTTGATCTTGAACTTTGCTAGTTCACTCTTAGAAATAGCATCTGATTTGGCAATGATGGGGATGATGTTCACCTAGGGAAGAGAGGAGAAAGTGAGATCATTGTTGGTGACGGAAAAGTGACAATAGTATGACCCAGGACTCCCACCATCTGTGAGAGGAACAGCTCAACTCATTAGTCTAGCATTGTTCACCTCTCAGTCAAACAACAATATAATAAGCAATGAATATTTACTATGTACTGGACATGGAACTATGTACTCCATAAGGATTAATGTAACTAATGCTAGCAATAATCTTCTCAGAAATTTTACCAAAGAGAGATTGAACACACAGAAGTTAAGTAACTTATCCAAGACCACAGGGCACCTAAATGACAGAACTGGAGTTCAGATCAAAGTTAGCCTCATGCTACGTCCATAGTTTTAACCGTGAGTTGTTTACCAGTTCAGATCTAGGTTGGTGAGTTTTGTGATACCCTGAAATCAAGGTCACTGTTGGGGTGATTCAAAGCACAAAGATGGTAGCTGGGAATCCATGGGTTGACAAGGGGAAAGGTAGCCACTCCTTGCTAATACTAAGCTGTTACAGTCCATTCAGACAAGGCTAGCCCTGGCCAGTCGAGATATGGCCCCACGTGGGAGATGTCAGGGGAAGGCTGGGTCCGAATTCAGTGAGGATGCACACCTGGCTCTCTTGCTGGTAGCAGCTTGGTAAGTTGTAGAAGATCTCCTGTTATCAATGTGACCTGAGACATGCAAAAGAGTTACACTGGGCCTGAAAATGTAGCTCAGCTGGGAGATTGCTTGCCTAGCACGTTTGCAACCCTTGGTTTGATCCTCACAACAACATAAACTGCATGTGGTGGGTGCACACACCTTTAATCCCAGTATTTGGGAGGTTTCCAAGATCAGGAGCTCAGGGTCATTCTCAGCTGCATACAAGGTCAAAGCTAACCTGGACTACATGAGACCCTGTATTAACATCTCACCACTCCCCTAAAACAGTTATAAAGAGCCAGCCTTTATGGCTCATACCTACAATCCTAACATTCAGGTGGCAGAGATAGAATGACCATCATGAGTTCAAGGCTAACCAGGACTGCAGAGTGTGTTCCAGGTCAGCCTGGGCTGGAGTGAGACCCAGCCTTAAAAAACCAAAAACAGGCGGGCATGGTGGCACACTCGGGAGGCAGAGGTAGGAGAATCACCATGAGTTCAAGGCCATCCTGAAACTACATAGTGAATTCTAGGTCAGCCTGAGCTAGAGCGAGACCCTACCTCAAAAAAAAAAAAAAAAAAACAAAAAAAAAAAAACAAAAAACAAAAACAAAAACAGTTTGGACTCCATGATTTATTTCTTGGTTAAAAAAATCAGGTGTACATGATCAATTTCAGACAGCAGGATAAATGCTTGGTGTCATCCCAAACTTTAATCTGCCTGAACCCTGATCCTTGATGGCCTTTTAAGAAAGGACAAGGCTTTTACTGCCAGAAAGCAAAGAAATTCAACATGTTCATGACTTTTGGAGACTGAGTACACCTAAGCTTGGGCTTCCATGGAGAGCATGGTCATTCTTGCCAGCAAACACCAATGGGGTAGCATGAATGGTGCTCAGTTCCTGAGCTCTGAAACAGGGTCTTAGAGCTCTAGACTTGAAGCCCTGTCTCCTGTGCACTTTAGCTTAGGCATCCTCTAAATGTTCATACTACACAGGGCCTTGGGTCCCGGTCAAAGACTGGACCTTGCAGATACCTGCCTTGAAGTTTATGGGGGCAGAGGGGGGGTCAGATTCTTTGCCAAGATGGAACAGCAGGCAGAGCCAATTCTCCTTGCTGCCAAGTCTCCATCCATACAGAATAAACATATGTCACAAGCTACTTATTTAATGCAGCCCACCCACCAGGCTGCAGCCACATGGCTCACTGCTGCCCTATACAGGGGCATGCTGGGCATGGTGACATTTCAAGAGCAGCCTATTATTCATGAACAGTGAGCTCATTGCTGCAAAAATGGAAAAATTGCTCCTATTCTGATTATAGCTAACATTTGGTTTTTATAGTAGATATGCTACCAAATGACTGCATGTAAATTAGAATTTTGTATAATAAAATATCATGCAGTTAGAGAGCTAGTTCCAAATCCTAGATCTATTATAAATCGTCTGACCTTGAGCAAACTATGTGTTTCTCTGTGCTCGGGTATCTCATAGGTAAACTAGAAATCACAGGAGTACCCACCACGCTGAATTATTAGGAACATAAGTTATATCAACATATATAAGTACTCATCACAGTGTCTGTCTGGCATACACTAAATGATAGGAGGAAGGATAACAGCAATTAGGCTTTTTAAAGAATCCCATGGTGGGGCTGGAGAGATGGCTTAGCGGTTAAGCGCTTGCCTGTGAAGCCAAAGGACCCCGGTTCGAGGCTTGATTCTCCAGGACCCACATTAGCCAGATGCACAAGAGGGTGCATGCATCTGGAGTTCATTTGCAGTGGCTGGAAGCCCTGGCGTGCCCATTCTTTCTCTCTCTCTATCTGCCTCTTTCTCTACCTGTCACTCTCAAATAAATAAATAAAAATGAACAAAAAAAATAAATAAAAAAAAAGAATCCCATGGTGATTTTGTTTATTTTGTTTCTGTGATGCTGGGAATTGAACCTGGGGCTTCACACAAGCCACACAAGCGCACTCCCATGAAGCTATATTCCCAGCCTGTAATTAGTTCCTATTGCAAATAATACTTTGACATAAAGAATCATTTTCGTGGCTGGGAAGATGGCTCAGTGTCTAAAAGGACTTGCTATACAAGTGTGAGTATTTGAGTTCGAATCTCCTATATCCACATAAATCCTGATGCTATAATAATACTGTCTGTAATCCCAGCACACCTAAGACAAGAAAGGACAAGAGGGTCTCCTAGAAGTTCAGAGGCTAGCTAGCTAGCTGAGCATTTACAGAGGTGAGCAGTGAGAGATCCTGTCTGAAATAAGGTGGAAGGTAAGGATAGACACACAAAGTTGATCTCTGACTGCCACACATGCACTAAGATGCAGGTGCTTCCTCCACCCCCCCCCCCATGAAGAGCCACTTTCTAATTTATAAATAGTACATAATTTTACTTTTTGCAAAATCTAGAAAAGCCTGATTCCCACAACCATCTTTCTCAGGCATGGAGACAATAAAACATGCTACTACAGGTTTGGGTTCAAATCATGACTCTACCAGTAGTTAGCTCAATGACTACAGGCAAGTAACTTATCTTCTCAGAACCTCTTTTCCCTTCTGTAAAATGTGGATGACAACAGAATTCGCTTCATAAGGTTGTGAGGATTCAGCTGTAGTAAGGTCCTTACCTCAGCAGTGGTACACAATGGGGATTTAACAAATATCTTTTTTAGAAAATAGTTTTATTAATTTGAGGGAGAGCAAAAAAGGCAGACAGAAAGAGAAAATCAGTGTGTCAGGGCCTCTAGCCACTGCAAACGAATTCCAGATGCATGCACCACCTTGTGCATCTGGCTTATGTGGGCCCTGGGGAATCAAACCTGGGTTCTTTGGCTTTGCAGGCAAGTGCCTTAACCACTAAGCAATCTTTCCAGCCCCCGATGTTATTCTTTATTATATAAAAAAGACCAATAATAACTTTCAAAATCAGGTTTGCATATTTGATTCTAGAACAGGCCAGATACTGGGGCAAAGAAAAACACCTTTCAGCCAGATGTGGTGGCACATCCCTTTAATCCCAGCACTCAGGAGGCAGAGGTAGGAGGACTGCCATTGAGTTCCAAGTCAACCTAAGACTACAGAGTGAGTTCTAGGTCAGCCTGGTCTAATGAGACCCTACCTCACGAAAAAAAAGGAAAAATCCTTTCCTTTACCAAATCCTGTACCCCTATACTTGGACAATCATATTGCTCATGGCCATCCTTATTTCCAATAAGGATGAGAGTGGAAAATCAGCTTAAGGCAAACCTATCACTATGAAATCCGGATGACAAAGCATATAATTCTGGTGCTAGATCAATAACACCAACCTTATGGTCACCAACTTTCTTTCTTTCTTTTATTTTCTTGTTTGTTTTTTTTTGAGGTAGGGTCTTGCTCTAGCCCAGGCTGACCTGGAATTCACTATGGAGTCTCTCTCAGGCTGGCCTCAAATTCACAGGGATCCTCCTACCTCTGCCTCCCAAGTGCTGAGCTTAAAGGTGTGCACCACCATGCCTGGCAATACCAACATTACAGAGGGACAAGAAACGAGGGAGAAGATGAAGATGTCACAAAACCTCTGCCAAAACCCAATGGCTACTGTGTATTAGATCAGTATGTGAGAGCCCAGCTTTCCTAGTCCCTGATCCTGAGTCTATACCTTACTGTCCAGCTTCTTCATGGTCACTAGGTCTAGAGACTTCAGCGAATGCCCTGTGGGGGCAATGAAGTACAAGCAGACATGGATTCGGGAGTCATGGTAGTTGTGCAGCACCCTCCGGATCTTCAGCTCCTCCTGCAGGTAGGCCTCAAATTGGGCATCAATGAATTCCACAATAGGCTTGTAGCTAGAGGGGAAAGAAGGGAAACAGTTGGCTTTTGAAACAGTCCTGGTTAGAAATGTAGTGCTCTCTGTAATTGGAGAAATGACTCCATCTCCTCTCAGTGGGCTCACATCCTGTTAGCCGTGGCCATCTTCCTGGCCCTCACCTGAGACCAACTTATGCCTTCAACTATGGAATGCCCATTTCTCCCTCCTCATCCCAATCCTGCCCTTCCACACCTTCCTCCAGGCCTTCCCTACTTATGCCAAAAACTCTTTGTGTCCTAGGAAGATTAAAAAATGAGGTGATCATTGCACTTGAACTCACAGGAGCTGAGATTACTGGCATAATTTATGTACGAGATTGGGCCTATCAACATCCTGTCAAAGAGGGAATGATAACTCCCAAGGCCCTCCCCCTCCCCGAGGATCCGTCTGCAGGTAATGACTGATAGGGAGTGGGGTACTTTTCTTCAGTAGTATAACCACTGGTAAGGTGCCCATACTCCTGTAAACAGCTCCTCTCAAATGCTCCTTTGAGCTAGTAACTCTAGTTAAACACATTGTGTCACGCAAGACAGAGAGCGAGAGCGAGAGCGAGAGAGAGAGAGAGAGAAAGAGAGAGAAAGAGACTGATGAAAGTAGAAGAGGGACTAGTTGGGAAAAGGAAGGGATCAGCAGAAGTGGAAGGGGAAAAGAGGGGTTAACAGGGGTGCAGAAGGGAATGAATATGACCTAATTATGTTAGTTACATGTAGAAAAATGTCATAATGAAATTCATTATGTATAATTAATGTATGCTAATGAAAAATCATATTATGTGTGTGTGTGCGCATGCGCTTACTGTTGCTTCACAATGACTTTTTCAAATCTGCTGTGTCCTCCTAAAGAATAAGGCCTGTGAAGGAAACTTCCCTATCCCCTAGCAGGCTTTGAGGTAATATGGAGCCCTCTGGATGGATCTGTGCTCGGGTTGATTTTCCTCCATATTAGGCCCTTGGCTGCTTCATTTATCTCTCTACACACCATGTTGAGGATGGGTGCAGGATACACACTACCTCTCCGCAACTCACCATGAGGAATTTTATCAGAATGCTGTGGGCTTTTTGCTCATTCTTTTTTTTTTTTAAATTTTTTTGTTCATTTTTATTTATTTATTTGAGAGTGACAAGAGACAGAGGGAGAGAAAGAGGCAGATATAGAGAGAGTATGGGCGTGCCAGGGCCTCCAGCCACTGCAAACAAACGCCAGATGTGTGCGCCCCCTTGTGCATCTGGCTAATGTGGGTCCTGGGGAATCAAGCCTCGAACCGGGGTCCTTAGGCTTCACAGGCAAGCGCTTTACCACTAAGCCATCTTTCCAGCCCTTTTTGCTCATTCTTGCTAAGTTGGATGGAGTGCCCCACTCTGCTCCCCTGACCCACATATTTTTCAGTTCTCATTTCCTCCAAGTTGGACCTTGGAGTGTGCATATTCCGATAAAATTTGGTAATAATACATGTACACAAGCGCCCCAGCTCAGTGATTCTCCATGCACAGCTCTCTTAGGTGACCTCCAAAACTTAGCCAGCCTTTTTTTAAATTTTGAGATAGTGCCTTGCTATGTAGTCAAGGCAGGTCTCAAACATGATCCTCCTGCCTCAGCCTCTCAGCATATACCCACATACCTGACTCATCAAAGCTTCTTTAAACAATAGCTAGTCTTCTCTTCCACCCTGTCCTGAGTTTCCTTAGGAAACTAACTTGCCTCTCTTCCTGACCTTGCCCACCTCTCACCCTGGAGTCCATCTCCGTTTCCCTGACATCCTCTCTCTGTTCTAAGTAGGTCAGCTCAGCTTCAGCCCCACTGCTGTTTTCATCTCTGCAGTGTGCAGACTGCTTCTCCATTGGAGGGGTCACCCCCCATCAGGGAAGAGGAGGTTCATTCCTTGGGCCCAGGGCAGGGAGTTTTCAGATTTCAGTGCCAAGCAAGAAGATAATCAAAAGGAAAACTGGGCCCAACAAACACCTCCCACCTCAAACAGCTCCCAACCCGAGCCTTTGTCAAAGAGCCCCCTCGGAGAGAGAAGGAAAGCAGCACTTCAAAAAGAATCACAGAATCCTACATTTTAAGAGCTGCATACAGGAAGAGACTCAGGTGAAGCGTATCTCTGGCACCCCAAAGAAAAATCTAAAAATACAGTCCAGTCTTTCTTTGATCCCTCTGAGTCAACACTCTTCTAAAAGGCAAATAGCATCAAAGGATCATTTGGTGGCAAGTGATCATCTGATGCTGTTCAGAGTGCATCCCTTTGACATCAAATTTTTGCATGATTTGGCTAATTTAAATTATCTTATCATGGCATGGCTTTGGTTTTTTCCCTCTATTACATAACATTTTTAACTTCATGTTTTTTTTTTTTCTTTGCAAAGGAATAAAGGAAGAAAGCAAGTAGATTTTTTCTTAGTGTTCTTCCCCTTGAATCTCTAGGTGATACCCTCCTGTCCATCTTACTGCCATTGACCCTGGCTTTGAGTCTCTGAAGAGGTTTATGGATTAGACCAGTGAATCAGCCACCAGGATCTGATTTAGAAGAATCAAAATGTGTGACTCATCTTTGAGTCAGTCAGCCTTGTATCGCCAGTGTCTGGACTGCTGTCTGGAATATGCTAAGAGTTTCACCTACTGCTCAGTGCTCCCTCACCCCTGCCCCCATGGCTGATCTTCCCACCAGTGGCCATTTCTGTCTTACACTTGGGTGTGCTCACAAGACTCCATTTCATGGCAAACTAAAATCCTTACTTGCACAGGCAGCCCCCTCACCAACTGCTTCCTTCCTGTGGGTGATATTTGATTGTCCTTCATGTGCTGTTTTTCCAATGTCCATCTCAGGTAGATGTTTCTACATATTCCACACCCTAGTTCCATGGAGGACTGCAGAAGATATGCTCTTCTCTGGTAGGCTCTACGTCCCCCTAGTCCTCACTACAGGTAATATTTTCCCTTCTGAGGCAGAAAGCTTGAGACTTTTATAGACTATCTATATAATACTTTAAAAAAATATTTATTTGAGAGAGCACGTCAGAGATAGAGAGAGAGGGAGGGAGATAATGGGTGCACCAGGGCCTCCAGCCACTGCAAACAAACTGTAGATGTGTGTGCCACCTTGTACATCTATCTGGCTTACATGGGTCCTGGGGAATCGAATCTGGGTCCTTTAGCTTTGCAGGCAAGTACCTTAACCATTAAGCCATCTCTCCAGCCACTATATAATGCTTTTTAAAGAAATATTTGCAAGGAGGGGGGGGGAAGGAGGGAGGGAGGGAGGGAGGGAGAGAATGGGCTAGGGCCTCCAGCCACTGCAAAGGAACTCCACCAGATGCATGATCCACTTTGTGCATCTGGCTTTACAAGGGCATTGGGGAATTGAACTTGGGCTGTCATTATGTACAGGCAAGCACCTCAACCACTGAGCCATATTCCCATTGAAACTATCTATATAATTCTTAACCTGAAGTCCATGGACCTCCAAGGAGCCTATAGAAAGAATTCAGAGAATCCAGCTGGGTGTGGTGGCTCAAGCCTTCTAGCACTCAGGAGACTGAGGTAGGAAGAGCACTGTGAGTTTGAAGCCATCCTGGGCTACAGAGTGAGTTCCAGGTCAACCTGGGCAAGAGTGAGGCTCTGTCTCAAAAAAAAAAAAAAAAAAAGTTCAGATAATCATGAACTTGCATAGGAAAAAAATACAACTTTGTCATGTATCTCTAAGTGAAGTTTAGCAGTTATAAACTCAGGTAACAATCTATATATAGTGCTGTTTGTAGCACTTGTGATTTTTCTACCCATTAGAAATGACTGATATTTCTTTTTCCTATTCCAGTGATTATAAACATCTCAAAATACCATTTATGTTCAGCATAATCTCTACATTTTGATGATTAAGACTGTAAACATAGATTGTTATTTCAGGGATTAACAGAAAAACATATGAGTTAAATCATGACTTTAAAATACTTTGGTAACTGTATTTTTTTGTGTTTGTTTTTGGAGGTAGGGTCTTACTCTAGCTCAGACTGACCTGGAATTCACTCTATAGTCTCAGCGTGGCCTCGAATTCACTGTGATTCTCCTACCTCTGGCTTCCAAGTGCTGAAATTAAAGGCACATGCCACCATGCCTGGCTCTGGTAACTGTATTTTTAAGTATAACTGGTACCTTTTTTTCCCCCTCAAGGTAGGGTCTCACACTAGCCCAGGCTGACTTGGAATTCCCTATACACTCTCAGGCTGGCCTCAAATGCACAGCAATCCTCCTACCTCTGCCTCCCAAGTGCTAGGATTAAAGGCATGTACTATCACACCTGGCTTAATTGGTACATTTTAGCATTCAAAACTTACTTTGAGAATGAGCCCATAGGCCATGGGAGAATACTAAAAGTAACAATGGGACAAAACTATCTCTGATCTAAATATTTCTTCATGTTTAAAAATATTTATTTATTTTTCTGGGCTGAAGAGATGGTTTAGCAACTAAAGCACTTGCCTATTTATTTATTTACTTATTTATGAGAGAGAGGAGAGTAGTATGGTCATGCCAAGACCTCTTGCTGCTGCAAATGAACTCCAGACTCATGTACCACTTTGCATATCTGACTTTATGGTGGGTACTGGGGAACTGAACCTGGGTCATCAGGCTTTGCAAGCAAGCACCTTTAACCACTGAGCAATCTCTCCAGACTCTTATTTCTTCATTTGTTTTGAGGACAGGCATTCTAAACACTGGGAATGACAAATATAATTCTGATCCTAAAACAGAAACCACTTTGACAAGTTTGCATAATAGGAAGAAGACTAGGGAACTAAGATTCAGTGAATGAAGGAGGACTAATAACTATTCATAATAGCCACATGATGGAAACAACTCACATGTTCTCCAACTGATGACTGGATAAAGAAAATATGAACACGGGTGCCGTATTGTAAATTGTGCCAAGATCATGCAAGTTGTACTGTTTTTGATCAGTTTTGTTTCATCATTATTATTTTCAAGGGGTTACTGAATGTTAGAAAATCTGTAATGTTTTATTTGAAATATGTAAATAATGTATACAGACTTGTATGTGATGGGAAGTATTTAAATTCTAGTTTTTTTTTAAGGAAGAAACTGAATGTTTATAAGAAAAAAAACTAATAAAGTTATGTTTGGCCATGAAAAAAAAAAGAAAATATGGTTTATCCACAAAATGGAGTGTCTTGGGCATAAAAAGATCTTCCGATGCATTTCACCACATAGATGAGCCTTGAAGACATCATCGTAAGTAAAATAAACCCAACACAGGGCTGGAGATGGAGCTCAGCGGCAAAGTACCTGCCTGACATGTAAGGCCCTGAGTTCAATATCCAGCACCACAAAAGAGGGAGAGATAAAAGGAGGAAGGGAGGGAAGGAGAAAGGGAGATAGGCATAGACAAATACTGTAGGATTTCAATTACGTGAGATGCCTAGAATAGTGAAATTCACAGAGTCGGAAAACAGTAGTTTCCAGGGACTGAGGTGAGAGGGGCATGGGGAATTGTTTATCAATTCCTTTGGAGGTGAGGAAAACATTTTGGAATCAGAGAGTGGTTGATGTAGTAAATGTCACTGGATCATTCACCTTAAAATAGTTAACTTTTCCAGGTGTGTGGGCACATGCCTATAATCACAGCACTCAGAGGGCAGAAGCAGAAAGATCACAGCAAGTTCAAAGCCAGCCTATTCTACTCAGAGAGTTCCAGGCCAGCCAGGGCTACATGGTTAGACTAAGTCTCAAAAAAATAAAATAAAAGGTAATTTTTAAATGTGATTTTCACCTCACTACCAAGAAAAAAAAAAAAAAAAAGAGTAAGAGATGAAAAGGGAACAGCGGTCAGATTCCGTAGGGTCTTGTGGATCGAATCGATGAGTTTTGGGGGATTTTTCATGGTGCATGGAGTCTTTTGTCCCATTTTTCTTTCTAATGAGTCACTGTTGATTTGTCTACAGCTCTATGGATACTTATTTTGAAATTGGCTACCTTCCCCAGCCCTTTATCATCAGAACTGTTTTTCAGCTAACTAACTCTATTCAATCCCCTAAATATTATCTGTTTGGGTTTGGCCATATATATATGTGTGTGTGTGTATGTATGTGTGTGTGTGTATATATATATATATATATATATATATATATATATATATATATATATATATATATATATACACACACATATTTGCATTACTGGGGAAGGAACCCAGGGCACTGTGCATACTAGGCAAGTACTCTACACTGGCCTTAATTTTTCATCCTCAAACCTTGATTTATTGAGCTAGGCCTCACTGTATAGACCATACTAGCCTAGAATTCATGATCTTTCTGACCTCCATCCAAGTGTTGGGATCATAGACATGGAATACGACATTTGGCTTGGTTTGGATCTTAAATACCCTCAAAGCTCCATATGCTGAAGGCTTGTCTACAGCCTGTGGTGCTAGGAGGAGGAAGTGGAAACTTTGAGAGTGGAGGCTACATAGGGAAAGGAGTTATGGAGGAATGCGCTTGAAAGAGATACTAGGTCCTAAGGATCCTTTAATCCCTCTCCTTCCTTTATTTTTTCCGTCCTCCCTCCTTCCCACCCTTCCACACCAGCATAATATGAGTAACTTTACTCCATCACATGCTCCTTCCATGGTCATGCCTCACCACAAGCCCCAAAGCAACACAGCCAACAGACCATGGCCTGAAATGGAGCCCAAATAACCTTTTTCTCCTTGCAAGTTGATTTCCTCGGGTATTTTGTCACAGTGACAAGAAGCTGGCTAATGTAACATTATAGAAAAATAATAATTTTGCCTAACAATCAGCATTTTTCAATTGTCACCTTAAAACATTGCCTCCCTGACTTCACTGACATGGTCTCTGACCTCTAATGCCTCTTGTTTCTAACTTACTTTAGGTAATTCCTTAGTCTGTTTCTAAAGTTCCATCTGGACCATCTTCTGTTGTTGTTCTATGCATGCCATGCACATTGTCCCTGGGTGATATCCCATCCAGCAGTCACTGCCATCTTATATTTCCTAGACACCTAGAAGCCACCTTAGTGGTTTTTCTCTTCCAAGCTGCTTGGCAAACAGACTCCACAACTGGAAACCTACAAGGCCCAATAACAGACACTGTACTTGAACACAGCTGCCTTGGGTACCAAAGCCAAGATACCATAAAGTCAGGTCTAGTGGAACAATGTTGAAAGTGGCACTGGCAATTTAACCTTTCACCTCTCTTCTAGGCCTTCTTCCTTCCTGTGCATATAAACCTATTCTCTTCTGTCTGTCTGAGCCTCTTCCTGGAGTTCACCTTCCAAACCATTTCCACCGTGCCTTCTGAAAGCCCTGTGCATGAGTGTATGATCAACACAAATGTCTCTGTATCTTTGCCATTCAGAGTGAGGTCTGTGATCCAGCAGCCCTGCATCACCTCAGACCTGGTTAGAAGTATAGGATCTCTGGTTCCCAATCCAGAAGATCTATAGGATCAGAGCCTACATCTTATCAAGAGCCTCGGCAACTTGGATACAGGTCAAGTAAAAGAAGTACTGGCACATGTCAGCTGCCTCTTCACCTAAGCTTCTCTTGGGGACAACATGACCTAACAGTCATCTCCAGTATATGTTTTCTTTCTCCCACAATCCATGCACCTTAAGAGCAAGTAAAGTGGGCATGTATATTCCTTCCTTCTTTCTTTCCTTCCTTCCTTCCCTTACTCCCTCCCTTCCCTCTTCTCTCTAGACAGAGTCTCATTTATGCCAAGCTTGTCTTGAACTTGCTATGTAGCCAAGGTTAACCATGAACCTCCTGCCTCCACCCAAGTGCTGGGACTACAGATGTGTGCCACCATGCCTGGCTTCAGACAGAAATTTCCTGAAAGAAAAAATCTATTATTTAATGTCTAATTCATTCTTCAATTCACTCTAGATTGTCTTCAACCCCACACCAACATCATAGTTAATATATCTTGTACATACTTGTGGTTATTGAATAATGAAGACTTAAAGGTATTTATTTTACTTTATTTTTCCCACCAAGGTATATTTTCTTTCCTTTCTCCTTTCCTCTGTCCCATCAACAATGCATATGGAATACATACTATATCCTGGTTGGTAACTCTGTGCTCATTCTACAAGACTCCAAGACTTAGTTCCGTCTTTCCTGACACCTGTTCACACCTCTTAGCAACCTTTACCTTGGACATTCATCACCCAATTGCTGAGTTTTCCCTGTACCAACATATTGCTTACCACATAGTAGAAGATGCACATTCACCAACCTCCCTCCCCCAGTGCACTGCAAGCTCCTTAACTAAAGACTGTGCTTAAATAAATTATCTCTGGCCCTGGCTGGAGAGATAGTTTAGCGATTAAGGCACCTGTCTGTGAGGCCTAAGGACCCAGGATGGATTGATTCCCCTGGACCCACGTAAGCCAGATGCACAAGGTGGAGCTTGCATCTGGAATTCGTTTGCAGTGGCTAGAGGCCCTGGTATGCCCATTCTCCACCCCTCTTTCTAGTGAGTAAATAAATAGATAGATAGATAGATAATTTTATAGAAAAATATATCTCTGACTTTTCACACTGTGCCTGGCCCAGAGTAGACATTTAACAGTTGATGAAGTGAAGTATATTCCTCTTACTCACTGGGTTAGTAAATCTTATGGATTTTGTCTCTAATTTGTCCTCGTCTCCATTCGAGAAGTTTCTGCTCCTCTTTAAGCCCCCATCATCTCTATAATCCGGGGGTTGCTTTTGCCTTCTTTGTCTCTCTTAACACATGGCCTTATCTGTTTGCCCCAGCTCAGAAAAGCTTTTGAAATCAGCAGTCTGCACCTACTTTACTTCCTTTTTCAAGACTTCATCCTTTTAATTTCTTCTTAATTATACCAGTAATCTATGTACACATTCTCCCTGCCGTAGACATAATCACTATTTTCAGTCTGTTGATTATCCTTCCAGACCTTTCCTAAGTTATTTATGCACAGAAATAGAATTCTTTTCTCTTTTTTTGGATAGGAGATTTACACATATGGCATCAAGAGCTGTTTATCATCCTGCAACTTCTCCATGTAACAACATGACCTGGTACCATACCCATGTGAATAAACTGAATCTACTGCTTTCTTTAAAACCTCCAAATGTAGTCATTTAATTACTCTGCCAGTGACCATGTAGACTCTTTAAGGTTTTTAAATTCAATAACCAATGTGGCAATGAATACCCTTCTATACGCTGCTTTGCATGAACATGTGCATTTCCCTGGGGTGTGGTGGCACACGCCTTTAATCCCAGCCCTCAAGTTCAAGGACACCTTGAGACTACATAGTGGTCAGTCTAGGCTAGAGTGAGACCCTACCTCAGAAAAAAAAAAAGTTCATTTGTTTTCTAAGTTATGTGCTTTAAAAAAGTAGAACTGTTGAATCATAAATTCACATTCAAAATCTTAACAGATGCTGCCAACTTTTCCTCCAAAAAATCTGTATCAAGTTATACTCCCACCGAGATGAATGAAATTACTTTGTGTTAGTGGATATTATATCATCTTTTACATTTTTAAATTATTTATCTATTTACATGAGGCGGGAGAGAATGGGTACACCAGGGCCTCTAGCCATTGCACACGAACTCCAGATGCATATGCAACCTTGTGCATCTGGCATTATATAGGTCCTGGAGAATCAAACCTGGACCCTTATGCTTATCTGCAATTGCCTTAACTGCTAAACTATCTCTCCAGCCCCATCTTTTACCTTTTATCATTTTTTCTGAGGTAGGGTCTCACTGTAGCCTAGGCTGACCTCAGCAGTCCAGGCTTCCCTCAAACTCACAGCAATCTTCCTACCTCTGCCTCCCAAGTGCTGGTATTAAAGGCGTTTGCCACCATACCTGGCTTCTTTTCACATCTAAAATTTCTCTATCTTATAGTTTGAAAATATTTTTTATTTTCTTTATGGCAACTTATGAGACCTAAACATATGTTTATTTTAATGATTTAAATCTATCACTCCTTTCTTCTGTGGCTTTGGGATTTTGTTTCACAATTCAAAAGGCCTTCTCTACCCCCAAAATTATAAAAATATTCTTAGACATTTTCTCTTTATATTTTTAGAATTTGTTTTTAGTCCAATGGGAATCTATTTTTGTGAATGGTGTTTGTGTGAGAGGGTTTCATTTTATTTTTCCTACATGGATGGCCTAGTTTCCCAGCATCATTTTTTGAATAGTCCATTCTTTCCCTGCTGACTTACAGGTGCTGAATTTCCATGCAAACGTGAATTGATCTGGGGACTCACTCTTCTGTTCTACTGCGTTTTTTTCTATTCTGGTATCTTTATGTTCCTGCCTTCCATTCACTGAGTAAGAAGGGCAATCTAGTGTCTATACAAATTCCTCTAGGAATGATTAAGCCTAAATATATTGATGACGTTCACGCTGCCAAACCCAGTGGATTTCTTTTTTGGTTCTTATTTTCCTAGACACCATTTATCATTTCCTCCCATATACTATAAACTACAACTCTCCTTTAAGTCTTATCAAGAAAAATCATGATCATAATGCTACTTTCCATTTATTAGGTAGTTACTCTATGCCAGGCACTGTGTCAGCTTCTTCTTAAAAAAACATATTTATTTATTTATTTTATTTAGAAAGAGACAGGAAGAGAGAGAGACAGGCAAAGAATGAGTGTGGGTGTGCCAGGGCTTCCTACCCCTCCCTGCAAACAAACTCCAGATGCATGTGCCACCTTGTGCATCGGACCCTGTGTGGGTACTAGGGAACTGAACCCAGGCTGTCAGGCTTTGCAATCAAATGCCTTTAACTACTAAACTATCTCCCCAGCCCCATATTTCAACATTTTTTTTTTCTTTCTGCTTTACTATGAAGTAGAGTCTTGCTCTAGTCCAGGCTGATCTGGATTTCACCATGTAATCTCAAGGTGGCCTTGAATTCATGGCAAGACTCCTACCTCTGCCTCCCGAGTGCTAGAATTAAGAGGTGCATGCCACTATGCTCAGCTTATTTCAACATTTCTTATGCCACATACATCAAGTACACTTCACCACAGCCTGCGAGGGCAAGGATTATTATGACTGTCATACCCAATTTTCAAGTGATTTGAAGACTGAGTTCTAGATAATTGAACTATCTTTCCTATAGTCTGTGGTCTAGTGAATGACAGTATGAAACCTGAACACAGGCCTGTCTGAGACCAAAGCCTCAATTCTCAGGCACTCTCCTCTCCAACTAGTCCTTTGTAATCTCACCCTTGGGTTTCTTTTTCTCCAGCATTTATCTTCCTTCCTTCTTTCCTTCTTTCCTTCCTTCCTTCCTTCCTTCCTTCCTTCCTTCCTTCCTTCCTTCCTTCCTTCCTTCCTTCCTTCCTTCCTTCCTTCCTTTCCCTCTCCTTCTCCCTCCCTCTGACTGTCTCTCCCTTCCTTCCTCATTATTATGTCATTTTTGTAAATGTTTTTTATTTATTTATTTGCAAGCAAAGAGAAAAGGAAGAGAGAGAAAGAATGGGCGTGCCAGGGCCTTTAGCCCCTGTAAATGGATTCCAGATGCATGTGCCACTTAGTGCATCCGGCTTTACTTGGGTGCTGAGGATCAAACTCAGGTCATTAGGCTTCATAGGCGAGCGCCTTAACTGCTGAGCCATTTCTCCAGCCCTATTTTGGTATTGTTGACTCGGGGTCTCACTATATACCTAGGCTGGACTCACATTCTAGCTAGATCCTCCTGCCTCAGCCTCCTAAGTGCTGGAATTAAAACGAGTTTTTTTTTTGTTGTTGTTGTTTGTTTTTTGTTTTTTGAGGTAGGGTCTCACTCTAGCCCAGGCTGACCTGGAATTCACTATGGAGTCTCAGGGTAGACTCAAACTCATGGCGATCCTCCTACCTCTGCCTGCCTCCCGAGTGCTGGGATTAAAGGCATGCGCCACCACGCCCAGCTTAAAACGAGTTTTGAAATCACATGAATGTACCACCACACTCACCCTGCCCTCAGCTTTCTTTACATGATAGCTTTCCATGAGGTCCAGCCTTGATTGTTACTCTTCCCTGTTTAATCATGAGGCCTGCATACAGCCCTGTTTCAGTACATGGCATTGATATATCTGTGCTAAGATGGCCCAAGGGGCAGAGAAAGGACATTGCTTTCATTGGGCCTGGTAGCATAACTGTAATCCCAGCTATTGGAGAGCTAGAGGCAGAAGAATCAGAAGAAGAGAGAACCACAAACTGAAAGCCAGCCTGGGAAACTTGGTGAGACCCTGTCTTAAAAAAAGAAAAGTAGAAAAAGGGCTGAGAATATAGCACAGTGGTGTATTGTCTAGCATGTGCAAGGTCTTAGGTTCAATCCCCTGTACTGCAAAAGGGAAAGGGGGTAACCATGGCTTTTTATTATAGTTGCCTGCAAGCTTACTTCACCCTTGAATCTTACTCTAATTTTAGGAGAGCTTTTCATTTCCACCTATTTGAATTTATGTATTTTGATTTTCTTAAATGATGAATAGCATCTACTTTTTATTTACTTATTTGTGTTTGGTTCTTTTGTACATGTGTGGAGTATACATGTGTTTATATGTGTGTGGATGTGCATGCATATGTATGGAGGCCAGAGGTCAATATCAGGTATCTTCCTCAGTAGCTCTCCACCTTATTTATTGAGATAGGGTTTCTCACTGAATGTAGAGCCTATCAATTCAGCTAGTCTAGCTAGCCAGCTTGTCCCAAAAGCCATCTCTCTGTGCATTCCAAGCATTTATATGAGTAAAAGGTATCTCAACTCAGGCTCTCACATTTATGAATGATGCAAATGCTGTACCAACTGAGCTATCATGCTAGCCCCTATTGTTTTCTGTGCTTTTTTTTTTAAATGAGATAGTCTCTCTATGTTGCCCATACTGGCCTAGACCTCCTTTTTTAATTAAAAAATCTTATTTTATTTATTTACTTATGAGAGAGACAGAAAGATAGAATGGGTGTACCACGTCCTCCAGCCACTGCAAACAAACTCCAGAAACATGCGCCACCATGTGCATCTGGCTTACATGGGTTCTGGGGAATCAAACCTGGTCCTTAGGCTTTGCAAGTAAATGCCTTAACTGCTAAGCCATCTCTCCAGCCTATGGCCAGAGCTCTTAATCTTCTTGCCTCAGTTGCCCAAGTGCTGGGATTACAAGCGCCACACCTAAATATCATATTTGTAATAATAATAATAAAAAGCACTGGGCTGGAGAAAAGACTTAGTAGTTAAGGCGCTTGTCTTCAAAGCCAAAGGACCTCAGTTCAATTCCCCAGGACCCACGTAAGCCAGATGCACAACATGGCACATACATCTGGAGATCAGTTGCAGTGGCTGGAAGCCTTGGTGTACCCATTCTGTCTCTCTCTCTTTCCCTCTCTCAAATAAATAAATAAAAATAAAGTATTAAAAAAGCACTAATTTTTTTAATATAATGGAAGTAGATTTGCATCTAAGGAGTAGTATCCATTTAATTTTCCTATGTTACCAATGTGGGTTTTTTTTTTTTTGTTTGTTTGTTTGTTTTGAGGTAGGGTCTCACTCTAGCTCAGGCTGACCTGGAATTCACTATGGAGTCTCAGGGTGGCCTTGAACTCAAGGTGATCCTCCGACCTCTGCCTCCTGAGTGCTGGGATTAAAGGCGTGCACCACCACACCTGGCTTCTATGTTATCAATGTTAAGACATTGTCCAACATTAGTTATATTGAATGCATGTATTTGAAAGAATTGCAAGAACTTTAAGTGAAGAATCCTGAAAAATCTACATCTGAGGTTAAGCTTTCAGATACTGCCCTACTATACAATGGCTGGTAGGAAAGGTCTAATTTATTTTCAACTAAACAAAATTAGCACAGTAAGCAAGCTATAAATGAAGAGGGGTGCCTTCCTTTTAGAATCTCAAATGGAAAACAGAACTCGGTGCACTTCTGAAGAAGCTATATACATTCATTACAAGGACAGGAGTATGGCTATTGCAGCTTAATGGGAGAAATTAGAAATTTTGAGATATAGTTCATCTACGAAGCAAGAGAACTGTCAAAGAATGAGAATACACTCTGCTCAAAATGTCAAATGGAGAGCCAGGCATGGAGGCGCATGCCTTTAATCCCAGCACTTGGTAGGCATAATTAGGAGAATCACTATGAGTTCGAGGCCACCCTGAGAAGACATAGAGAGACCCTACTTCGAAAAACACACCAAAAAAAAGATGAATGGGGTCTGGGTGTGGCAGTGCACCCCCGTAATTCTTGCACCTAGGAGTGAGAGGGGAGAGGATCATTGAAAATTCAAGGCCAGCCTGGACTGTATTTTGAGCTCCAGGCTAGTCAGGACTACGCAGTGAGATTTTGTCTCGATTAAACAAAACTTGGACTGGTTTAATGGTTTGATTTTTAAAAAACTTGCCTTGAGAGCCCGAGGACCAGAGTTTCAGATTCCCAGCACATATGTAAATGCAGGGTTGGGCGGAACAAATGTCAGAGCCACATGCTGGGTCATGATATGTAGAGACATTTCTCCTACCCATAACTGTGGGCTAACTCCACAATGCATGACCCATATACCTCAACAAGGAGGAGCCAGGGGGAGGGGGTAGGACATGGATGAGCCTAACAATGGTACCAAACTGCCTGTATTCACTGAGCACAAAACTAATTAATAAAAAACAATAATAAATTTTAAAAATTTTAAAAATGCAGGGTTGGCATGGTGGCCCGTCTGTAATCCAAATACTTGGGAGATGGAGACAGAGGATCTTGTGGACAAGCTGGTTGTCTAAACTAGCTGAATTGGTGAGCTCTAGGTACAAGTGAGAGACCTTGATTCAGTAAATAAAGTAGAGAGCAATTGAGGAAAAACCCCCAACTTCAACCTCTGACCTCCACATGCATACTTATACACAACTGCACCAACATCCATACAAACATACATACACACCTGCACGCACACACCACATACAAAACAAACAAGCTGAATGGCCTTTTCTGAGAGGAGCATGTGTGATAACCATGTGACTTCTTGCTAAATGTAGCCAAGGCTTAACCAACATCCCCTGCTTGACCCCAGCCTTCTTAAATTTATTTATTTATTTATTTGAGAGCGACAGACATAGAGAGAAAGACAGATAGAAGGAGAGAGAGAGAATGGGCACGCCAGGGCTTCCAGCCTCTGCAAACAAACTCCAGACGCATGCGCCCCCTTGTGCATCTGGCTAACGTGGGACCTGGGGAGCCGAGCCTCGAACCGGGGTCCTTAGGCTTCACAGGCAAGCGCTTAACCACTAAGCCATCTCTCCAGCCCGACCCCAGCCTTCTTTATATCCTCATTTCTAAGCCTCACTCATTCCTCACAGACATCCTCAACCCCCACTGCCTCATCTGTCTCTCCTCTTTCCTCTCTGCTTAGTCCTGCTCAATTCCTTCTCAGGATCTTTTCTTCCCTCTGACAACTTCATTGACCTCCTGTGTTTTCTAGCTTTAGCCCACTGTTCATCCCACTCTGAGTTCTGGGAGATCTTACATGTGTACAAGTTGGAACATATCACCTACAGCTGGATAAAATAAGCCTATATCCTCTTTAGACTTTCAGCTCTGCATAGTCAATTGTCTACCACCGAAGGTGACCATGTATCTCCATATTCCACAGACAGCTCAAATTCTGTATGTCCTAAACAGGGCTTGGTATTTTAAACCTAGTTCTCTTGTATTCTTTCTCATTGGAAGATCATCACTATTTATCTACTCTCCAAAGTCAGAATTAGGCCCCTTTCTAAATTCTTCTTTTTCCTTTACAACCCCTTATCAAGATTCTACCAAGTCCTGTTGATTTTACCTACCCAATATTTCTCAAATCTGTCTCTTTTTCTTATCTCAACACCTATTTATCCTTCTCAATCTCACTGGTCCAGTGGTCTCCTGGTTGGTCTCTTTACTTATCCAAAATAATCTCCATATTAGTCCAAAGAGTTTTCCTCAAACTCTGATCAGACTAATGTTTTTTTAAAAAAACATTTGAGATCTGGAGAGATGGGTTATTGGTTAAGGCACTTGCCTGCAAAGCTTAAGGACCCATGTTTGATTCTCCAGGTCTCACGTAAGCCAGATGTACAAGGTGACTCAAATGTGCAAGGTTTCTTACACATACAAGGTGGGGCACACATCTAGAGGTCTAGTGCAATGGCTGGAGGCTCTGGCACACCAATTCTCTCCCTCTCTATCTCAAAAAATTGCAAAAAAAAAAGAAACACAACCCTTTGAATAATTCCATTACCTTCAGTTCTATAAACCTCTCTATGATCTGGCTGGCTCCCATTTATCTTCCCTTACCTTCCCCTAGGCTCACTTCAATTGCTAGGCCAAGGATAGTTCGAGGTTTAATGGAAGATGTTATACTTACACAATCACAGGACCCCCAAGAGAAATACTACATTCTGATGAAAACTTAGCAACAGGAACTTAGAAGGGGCCTACATTTGAGGTCCTTGAAGGTTAAGCTTCATTAATTTCCCAGTGACTCTGCCTATCTACCTAAACACAGTAAGTGGTAGTTCTCTAGAACATAAGAGTTCTTTGCATCCACTTGCCTTCCTAGAGGCAGACAACTCTTCCTGTATTCCTTTCTCTGTGGTCCCTTGTCTGTCTGGAAAAGAAGCTCATCCTTCAAGAGGTGGTTTTCAGGACTTGTCTTCTGTGAAAGCGTCCCTGAGCTCTCTGCACAAAACTGACTGTTCTTACCCTTGTGGTTTCGTTACAACTTGTCCTTTACCTCTTTGTACACTGTCCTTGAGAGAACATACCACTCTCTATGGAAATTATTTGCTTATTAACAAGTCTTGCCCATGAGTGTCTCAAGGGCAGAGACTAAGTCATTCTTTTTGAGATTGTCAGAGCACAAGAGGGCCTGTACAAGGTAGGGCACAAGTGTTTGCTGAGTGGAACACAGACCCTACTCATGTGTATTGGAAAAAGATGTTCTATATATATGTTTTTTTGAGGTAGGGTCTCACTCTGGCCCAGGCTGACCTGGAATTCACTATGTAGTCCAGGGTGCCCTTGAACTCACGGTGATCCTCCTACCTCTGCCTCCCAAGTGCTGGGATTAAAGGTGTGCGCCACCACGCCCGGCTATTTGCAAATAGAGAGAGAAAGAGAGAGAAAGTGATAGACAGAGAGAGAATGGGCGGTGCTCCAGGGCCTCTAGCCACTGCAAATGAACTCCAGATGCATGCACCCTCTTGTACATCTGGCTTATGTGAGTACTGGGGAACTGAACCTTAGTCCTTTGGTTTTGCAGGCAAGCGCCTTAATGGCTAAGCCATCCCTCCAGCCCAAGATGTTCTTTTGACAAATTGTATGGAGTTCCACTTGAGGGAGCGAGAGACAGGCCAGGCCCCAGCATCTAGTTTCTCTCTAACATCACCGTGGTGGAACTCCTGTCTGGTCCCCCCACCCACACACCTTACCATCACACTGGCTTTCTTACCTGTCCTCCTTGTTGATCTGGTCCCCAAAGCCCACGGTGCTAACAATTGTGAGCTTCAGGCCCACGTTGCTCTCCTGGAGGTCATAGGTATTGGACCGGAGCTGGACACCTGGCTGCGTGTGGGTGGCTGGCTCCCCCTCGAACTTGGTATTGAATAGGGTATCCATCAGGGTGGACTTGCCCAAACCTGTCTCCCCTGAAAAGCAAAAGGATACATTGGGGTCCATTCATATAGTACCTATGCACCCACTGCATGTTTCATGTATGTGTGTACAGGAGGAAATGTATACAGCAGGCCACTAAGTGAAAAGCATACATAAGTACATGAACTGTGTGGTCTGTTATACAACAAAGACACAAAGGAACACACCAACATAACAATAGCAGTCATCTTACAATGCTGGAATTGGGGTATTTTCCATTTTATTCTTCCTACTTTTTCTGTTTGAAAGTTTACCTTGAGTCTGGTGTCTTAAGACCACCTAGCCATTCTGACACCCAATAAATACCTTGACTGTGAATATGTATAGCTTTTAGAGATCGAAAAAGAAATGTTATAGCCAGGCGTGGTGGAGTACGCCTTTAATCCCAGCACTTGGGAGGCAGAGGTAGGAGGATCACCATGAGTTCGAGGCCACCCTGAGAATACATAGTGAATTCCAGGTCAGCCTGGGCCACAGTGAGACCCTACCTCGAAAAACAAACAAACAAAAAAAGAAATGTTATAGACAGAGATATTAAGAGTATTGGGCTGGAGAGATGGCTTAGCGGTTAAGCGCTTGCCTGTGAAGCCTAAGGACCCCGGTTCAAGGCTCGGTTCCCCAGGTCCCACGTTAGCCAGATGCACAAGGGGGCGCACACGTCTGGAGTTCATTTGCAGAGGCTGGAAGCCCTGGAGCACCCATTATCTCTCTCTCCCTCTATCTGTCTTTCTCTCTGTGTCTGTCGCTCTCAAATAAATAAATAAATAAATAAATTTAAAAAACCACATTTATTAAAAAAAAAAGAGTATAATTATTGTGCCCAGAAAAAGACTGAAGGGAAATACACGTGTGCTGATACTTATCTCTGGGTGGTAGGATCATGTTTTTTCATTTCTTTCTTTATGCTTCTTCGCATTTCCCAAGTATTCTGAGTGGATCTTATTAATAAAAAATTAAAGGACTATTATGATTTTGTTGCCTTTTTTTTTTTTTTGGTTTTTCTAGGTAGGGTCTCAGTCTAGCCCAGGCTGACCTGTAATTCACTATGTAATATTAGGGTGGCCTCGAACTCACGGCGATCCTCCTACCTCTACCTCCCGAGTGCTGGGATTAAAGGCGTGCACCACCACACCCGCCTATGATTTCATTGTTTTCTTATTAGATGTAGTGTATGTGGTTTGTGCATGGCATCTACAAGTGTGTACAGATGCAAATGCCCCATATGTGAAAGTGTGGCAGCCAGAGGAGAGTGTCTATTTTATTTCCCTGAGGCAGTCTCTCACTGAACTTAGAGCTTCACATTTTTTTTTCAACTAGTCTGGCTGACCAGGGAACCCCAGTGATCCTCTTGTCTCTGTTCTCTACAGACTGGGGTTATATAGGCATGCTGAGTGTTTTTTATATGGGTGCTGTTGTTCAAACTCAGGTCTTCATGCTTGCACAGCAAGTGCTCAAACTTACTCAGCCATATCCCCAGTTTTCTCTTGCTATTTTTGAGACAGAATCTCATGCAATCAAAGATGACCTCAAGCTTGCTATGCAGCTGAGGCTGGATGTGAGCTCCTGATCCTCCTGCCTCTACCTCACAAGTGTTAGTATTATAGCCTTGTGCCACGATAGCTGGCTTATTTAGTTCAGTGGAAGAGCATTTGCCAACCAAACACAAGGCCCTGGGTTCAATCCTCAGCACCAGGAAAAAAAGTGAATTAGTGATCCCTTGATAAAAAAAGAAAAAAATAACCCTCTCAGCCAAGACAGCTCTCCACTCCACAGACATCCCATATGTGTGTCTCAGTGGAGAGACTGTGTCCACCCTTGGCTTCTCCTCCCAGCTCAGGTGAGTTTTCAATGAGACCATTTTTAGCTAATGGGGAGGAAATTTAACAGGCTACAAATTATTCTTCTTAAACTTCAAACAACCCATTCATTTGTTTGTTTAACTAACAGGTTATGGGTCACTAATAACTTCAACCACTGGAATGTCACAGTAGGGGGCTGATTGAAGAAAGGGAGGTGATGAACTAGAGAAAGTTTAGAGAGGTTATTCCTAGGAGACCAGAGGATACCAAACTACTGCCTGGAGCCAAGGAGCCTTTAGGGAATGAGACATCACAAGTCACGACTGGAAGGGAAACTGGCGATATGTGAGTCAGGCAAGAATCAGATAGGAAGCCACAGCGGGGCAAGACACCAAAACCACTCATAACCTCCATGGGTCCAGGCTGTATTTTCCCCCTACCCATCTCATTCCAAGCTATTCAGAAACAATAGGAATAAAAGTCAGGAGTGATCTGGGTATGGTGGCGCATACCTTTAACCCCAGAGATAGGAGGATTGTGGTGAGTTTGAGGCCACCCTGAGACTACATAGTCTAGCTGAATTCCAGGTCAGCCTGGGTGAGAGCAAGACCCTACATCCAAAAAAAAAAAAAAAAAAAGTCAGTAGTGATTGACCTTTGACAGCCCTTTGAACACCTAAGACTATCTACTTCTTCACTCTTCTTCCTATGCCCTCCCTAACCAAGAGCAGTTGGGAGATCTGACTTCTCTCTCTTTTTTTTTTTAATTTATTTATTTGAGAGCGACAGACACAGAGAGAAAGACAGATAGAGGGAGAGAGAGATAATGGGTGCTCCAGGGCTTCCAGCCTCTGCAAATGAACTCCAGACGCGTGCGCCCCCTTGTGCATCTGGCTAACGTGGGACCTGGGGAACCGAGCCTCGAACCAGGGTCCTTAGGCTTCACAGGCAAGCGCTTAACCGCTAAGCCGTCTCTCCAGCCCTCTGACTTCTCTTTACTGTTGAGAGAGGGGCTGCACTAGGCAAATCCTAGCCTGACAAATCTCCTCCGAGACTAATAGCACATATTTACACATGTTCAGGGCTTGGGTTAAAGCTTCATGATAGGAAACCAAAAATACTCCATTTCTCTTCACCCTCTGGGTGTGGGTAGCTTTGCACCTTACAAGCTTCTTCTCCTATATGTTGAATATGGATATATGTGGAGTGCACACATACACGTATATGTGTGTGAAGAAATGTGTGTGCATGTGCCAGTGGAGGCGGAAGTCAATGTCAGATGTCTTCCTCTATTGCCTTCCATTTTATTTTGAGACAGGGTCTCTCACTGAACCTGGAGCTCACCAATTAGATTAGACAAGCTAGTCAACCAGCCCTAAGGATCCTACAGTCTCTGTGTTCCCAGTACTGAGATTACAGGCCACTATACCTGGCATTTTATGAGTACTGGGGATCCACTGGGGATCCAAATTTAGGTCCTCAGGCTTGAATGGCAATGGCAACCACTTTACCCACTGAGCAACCTTCCCAATTCTCTTCTAAGCTTTTTTTTTTTTTTTTTTGGGTTTTTAGAATTGAGCAAAAATAAACATGGTTGAGCAAGATGAGTCCTTAGGATATATGCCTAGGAGTGCTAGTGCTGGGTCATATGGTAGGTCAATTTTTAGCTGTCTTAGGAGCCTCCACACTGATTTCCACAATGTGGTTTTTCGAGCTAGGGTCTCACTCTAGCCCAGGCTGATGTGGAATTCACTATGTAGTCTCAGAGTAGTCTCGAACTCACAGTGATCCTTCTACATCTGTCTCCCGAGTGCTGGGATTAAAGTCATGTGCCACCACGCCTGGCCTCTTTTAAGCTTTTTTATCCTATTAAGCTATGAATGTATGAGTTACTTTTAAAGTATGAGAGCTTTATGGACAGACAGGGGTAGGAAGAGAGGCACAGAGGGGCAGAGAGTTATATATAGTTAGGGAGGGGGAGGGAGAAGGAAGGGAGGGAGTGAGAAAGGAAGGAAGGGGGGGAGAGATTTTCAATTTAGCCTGGTTACCAAAGTTACCAGCACAATTTCATAACTAGGTTTGACTAATATGGTGGACTGCCAGGGTATTAAAAATGGCTCCTCATATAGCTGGGTTCTGCTATATCCATTAACAGCACAGATTGCCCAAACTGAGGCCTTTTTGTCCTCTCCTAAAAGAAAATATTTGGGACCCAAGAAAAAATTGGTGAGGTGGCATTTTTTTTCACATAAGGAGGTTATGGAATTGGGCAAGAAACAAAATATATCTTTTACCACCTCACTCAAGGTAGGGATGGAATTCAACTGCAATTGAGGCCAGAATCTGAAGCAAAAATATCAGGATTGCTGCCTTTAACTCCCCTCCTCTCTGGACACTGCATGACATGTTAGCCAGTATTTTTTGTATATCTAATGTATTTTCCATGCACACCCCACCTCACCTTCTTTGTCCCTTGAGTTCTTTTTTAAAATAATTTATTTTTATTTATTTGACAGAGAAAGAGGAAGAGAGAGAGAATGGGCATGCCAGGGCCTCCAACCACTGCAGACAAACTCCAGATACATGTGCATCTGGCTAACATGGGTCCTGGGGAATTGAACCTGGGGCCTTTGGCTGTGCAGACAAATGCCTTAACTGCTAAGCCATCCCTCCAGCCCTCCCTTGAGTTCTTTTTTTTGGTTTTTGGTTTTTGGAGGTAGGGTCTCACTGTAGCCCAGGCTGACCTGGAATTCACTAGAGTCTCAGGGTGGCCTCGAACTCATGGCAATCCTTCTACCTCTGCCTCCCGAGTGCTGGTATTAAAGGCATGCGCCACCATGCCCAGCTTCCCTTGAGTTCTTTACTGTACAACCCTGCAGCTTGTAGAGGTGGGTGGGCTCAAATCCTCCCAGCACCCAGAATGGGCTCACTGTCGCCCAGAGAATCATGGGTATGTCTGGCAGTGCCTAGTGAGAAGGCCTCACACATAAGGGCTCAGGAGCAGCCCTTGCAAGTCCATGGACCCACCCTGTTTGCACAGCTGGAGAAATGGGGGCTGGGTAGGGCAGGGCAAGCAGCAGGGAGGAAAGGCAGGAAAATGACCACCCAGATGCCTACCAGCCCAGAAAGGCTGTGGCAATTAGATGTTAAATAATGAAAGCGTGGAAAAAAGAGCTCCTGGTGTCTAGGGAATTGCAATAAATACAACGAGAAGAGGGCAGAAAAGCAAGCCAGCATCTCCTATGGCTAATCGAGTGTTCCAACTCTCCAATTGCCATCATTGGGCAACCTGAGGACGGAAGGAGGCCCTCTTTCAATGGCTGGCACAGACCCAGCCTGAGGCGAGGATGTTGTCCTCTCCCATGACTACTCTGGGTCCAATACAGAATGTGTGTGGAGATATGACATGTGGCCTAACACAGGATCAGGTCAGCAGATTCCACCACACCCCAGTAGGAAGGTGGGAACTTGGCAATTGGATTCCATCAGGAAACCTGAGAAGTCCCAGGGGGTCAATTTCCTTTTCTTTCTTCCCCAGCCATTCCAGAGCATGTTACAGCGGGCGGTAGGGTTTCTTTTTCTTTTTCTTTAGTTTTTTAAAGGTAGGATCTCACTCTAGCTCAGGCTGACCTGGAATTCACTATGGAGTCTCAGGGTGGCCTCGAACTCTCGGTGATCCTCTTACCTCTGTCTCCTGAGTGCTGGGATTAAAGGTGTGTGCCACCACGCCCAGCTGACAGTAGGGTTTCTTAACCTTTGTATGCTCATGTTCCACCTTCTCATTTTGCTTAATTTCAATGGTGTTTGGAAAAAAATATCACTTAACTTTTTTGTGTGCTTGTATATGTATATCCACGTGTATACACAGATGCATACATGTGTGTGGAAGCCAGAGAACGATATTGGGTATCATTCATCAGGAATGTCATCCACCTTTTTAAGTATTTTATTTATTTATTTATTTGAGAAAGAGAGAGAGAGAGGAAGAGGCAGAGAGAAAGAGAATGGATCTACCAGGGCCTCCAGCCATTGCAAACGAACTTCAGAGGCATGTGCCCCCTTGTGCATCTGGCTTATGTGGGTCCCAGGGAATCAAACCAGGGTCCTTAGGCTTTGTAGGCAAATGCCTTAACCACTAAGCCATTTTTCCAGCTCTGAGTTTTTATTATTATTTCTTTTTTTTTTTTTCCAGACAAAGTCCTCTCATTGGCCTGGGGTTTGCCAGGTAGATTGGACTGGCTGGCTAGGAAGCCCCGGGTATCTGCCTGTCTCTGCCTCCCCCTTGGTGCTGAGCACGCATCACTCTATTCGGCAATTTTACACATGTTTATGTGGGTGCTCAGGATAGAACTCAGGTCCTTATGGTTGCAAGGCAAGCACTTTACCAACTGAGCTATCTCTTCAACCTCTAAGAATAATTTCAATTTGAAGCATGTTAAACGAAAAATGTTTTTTTCGCTCTGCATGGTGACTCACATCTTTAATGCACTTGGGAGGCTGAGGTAAAAGAAACGCAGTGAGTTCAAGGCCAGCCTGGGCTACAAAATGAGTTTTAGGTCCACCTGAACTACAGTGAGACCTTTTCTCCAAATAAATACAACAAAAACCTGAATGCTTTTACTCAAACTATGTTCCCTGGAACAATTAACCTCTCTACCTTGAGTTGTTTTGTTTTTTTTTTAAACAAAGCACCATAATAAAGAAACGTTTACCCCCTTTTATTAGCTGTTGTCAATATCTGCACCTCTGGCACCTTCAGCAATTAAATATGCTTGCAAGATATGAAATGTCAAGTTCAAGACAGGTTACTACTACATTACTGTGTGACATATGCTGAGCCTTTTCCCCTTTCTGAGTCCCAGTCTCTTTTCTCAAAAAAAGGAGATAAGATGGTTACAGTGATAATAACAATTGTTTTGTTTTGTTTTTGATTTTGAGACAAGGTTTCACTATATAGTCTAGGCTGGCCTCAAATTTACTATATAGGCTAGGCTACATTCAAACTCATAATTCTCCTATCCCCATTCCTCAAGTGCTGGGACTAGACATGAACACTGATGGCAATAACTGATTATGCATTGATATACTCTGTGCCAGGTACTACTGTCAATATTTATATATAATCTTTTTTTTTTAAATTTGTAATGCTAGGGATAGAACTCAGGGCCTCACACATGTACGACAAGTGCTCAAATGCCCAACCATTGAGCTCTATTTTCAGCTCCAAATATTTTTCTATGCATTACTCTTAACAAGCCTATAAGGTAAATACATTATTTGACTGCAGTGCTGGAGATGAAATCCACAACTTTCAGCAGGTTATGTAAGAGCTCTATATCTGAGTTATACCCAATCATCCCCTAGATACTAAAATTTGCCTTCAATTTAGTCAGGCTTACCAGGTCACTCGCTAGCTGTGTGAATCTGCATACTTCCTCAGTCTCTCAACACCTATTTTCCTCATCTACACAATATGGAGGAAGTAAGATCCAAGGTTTCAAACCAGTACGTGGGAGAGGCAGCATCTGCATCCAGGCAGACAAATGCTGGAGTCCATGTTTTTACCAAATAGGCTCTAGCCATAATATGAGCTCATTTAACGAGGATTTACAAAGCCTATAATAGAAGCCAGACACCGTTATAAAGGCTGATAAAACAATGAGCAAGACAGTCACAGTTCCCATTTTCATGGAGCTAAAAAGTCTCGTTGAGCTCCGAATGCTGGAATAAGCCAAGAGAAATGTCTCTGAGTTCAATAGGGAGGTGTCCAAAAGGAAATGCTCCAGGAACTCCAGTTGGACAAGGGAGCCTATGGACAGGGACAAGGTCAGGCCTGGCTGTGTGACCTTGCTCTTTCTCCTTCCTGATCTTGCAGAGGCTTGGCAGACTGTGGGAGGCACTGAACGGTTCATGCAGCTTCCTGTACCTCTAGTGATGTAGGTTGGTAGCTTAAAATCAGCTATGGGCGGGAAGCATGACACCACAGAAATCAGTGGGTGCTTTAAACTCCGGTCAGTTTTCTCCCGTGATGCCTTGTTAGAGGTTGACCACTGCTGGCAGCCTTAGGTGAGCAACTGCCTTTCCCAGTGAGAGGGATGAAAACAATTGGCCTCTGCCTTGATAGCAAGTTAGCTGCCCTTTCCTCCCTCCCTCAGAAAGCCTCAATTCTGCTTCTCCTGAGTGTTTTTTCCAAGTTCAACACAGCCCGGTTGAGCCTGGAATTCTGAGCAGCTTCAAAGTAAATATTATCATTATGAGCCTTTGTGCTCCCCACAGCCATGAGCACGACTGGCACTTTTGGGTGGATGGTTGACTTTGGGGGCTCTTTCTCAGCAATGCACAGCAATGGGCCCCAGAACTTTTATACTGCTCGCTCAGGTGGCTCCTTTACAGCATTCTACATAAAGTCTATATCAATGGGATCTTCAAAATTTCCAAAGCTAAGGGACTAGTGTCTAATCTTTCCAGACCAATTTTTTGGTTTGAGGTATGGTTATCACTCTAGCCCAAGCTGATTTGGAACTTACTGTGTAGTCCAGGCCTGCCTCATATTTATGATGATCCTCCTACCTCAATGCCCCAAGTTCTGGGATTAAAGGTATGAGCTACCATGCCTGGCTTCTTAGTATATGGTCTTTGATGGAGGGGAAGGGAACCTTACCTTAATTGGGAATTATCATCAACCTTAGAGAATCTGTTGTATAGGAACCATAATATGCTTGTGCCCATGAGCTTAGCTAACAAAAAATAATAATCATAGATACTATTTATTGATATCCTGGCTATACATTAGGCTCTGGGTTCCTAACAAATTTTCTCCCTCTCTCAATGTCAATGAACACACATGGGCATATATGTACATATATGCAGAATTATACTTTGCTGGGCATGGGCCTAAGATCAGCAGCTTAGTGCCAAGATAAACAGTAATGTGAAAAATATGCTATGTTTCAGTTAATAATTTAACCTGAACTACTTCACCATTATTTTACATTAAAAATGCTTTGAGGGAACAATTTCTAAGGACAAACAGAACTTTTTATAGCAGTCATTAAAGAAGTAAAACTTAATAGTCATGCACAGGTAATAGGCATGAAAACAATCCCTAAAACTCTTGCAGGAGGAAATATCACCTTCAGCAGCCAAGCTGTGGACAGTTTGCCAAGTCAGTGACAGGATACAGCACTATAGCTAGGCTAAGATTCCAGCCTCAGAGTCACTCTAAACTGCTTGTGACCTTGACTCAAGCTGAGGGTCCTCTGGGCAATGGCAGGGTTATGCAAACAGCAAGAAAATAGGATGCAGGAACTGTATGCATTTTCAGATCCAGAAATGAAATTAACCCAGACTGATCCTCTAATAGTCCCACTTGCAGGAATAGGCAGGGAGTTATTTCCTGATACTTGACAAGTAGAGAGAGGAAGAGAAAATGTGATTCCTTAGGAGGGAAAGGGTCTCTTTCCTTCCCTTCCCCTCCCCTCTTGGAAAGACTATCCCAGGCCCATCCTCGACTCTACTCCAGCATGTGCATGCAGACACAGCTATAGGTAAGCAATGCCTGGCTGGGAAAGTAGAGGACAAGGGTTGGCTGTTTCTTCCAGTCACTTACTTTGTCTTAATCTTGGCTATCTCATCCTCCAGGCCCCGGGGAAATCAGTGACCCACATGTCAAATCTCACTGCATTTTGGCAGCAGAGGGTCACTCGGATCCACAAGGCCCTCTTCTAAAGCTTTACTAGCCTATTCAATTGTACTTGGTTGAAAGGTTGCTTAGGGTGGGTTTGCCATTTCACTTTTTAATCTCCACTTCAGCACAGGTCATACAGGACTCTGGGAAGAAGGCCAAGGGAATCCGATATGTGTGTGCTGGAATATTTCAGTAATCAAATATTGTGTGAAATAAGTTGGCCATTAGGCAAAGATTGATCTTGTTAAACAGAGATTTGGTCGTGCTAATATTGGATGCAATGGTATTTGCTCTTGATGTCAATCACTCTGCCTTCTCTATTTATTTTGTGTCCCTGTCCTAATAGCACCTAGACATGACTGTGAGTTAGGCTTTCAGCATTCAAAGACTTGGCAGCCTTGATCTGAACTCTAAGGCCCCCAATGTGTAATTCTATGAAGTGCATGTTTTTGCCTCATAGGTTCCAAAGCTGATACATGGGAATGAGTCATTTAGTTAGTGAGTGAGCCTAGCTGACTGCCTGTCAGCCATATTTAGAAGTGGCTTCATTGTTCTCTACTTGTCCTTGTGTATACAATGATTCTCTTACAGAAAATGACTTGGAAAAAAGTATTGTAGGTAGAGAAGGGACAAAATAAAGAGCTCAAAAAAATAAATGACTTAATGAGAAAAACATTTTCTTTTTTAATTTTTTTTTTAAAGAGAGCAACACACACACACACAGAGAGAGAGAGAGAGAGAGAGAGAGAGAACCGGCACACCAGGGCCTCAGCCACTGCCATCAAATTCCAGACCCTTATGCAACCTAGTGGGCATGTGTGACTTTGCTCTTGCCTCACCCTCCTGTGTGTCTGGCTTATGTGGGATCTGAAGAGAAATTGAACATGGGTCCTTAGGCTTCACAGGCAAGCGCTTTAACCACTAAGCCATCACTCCAGTCCTGAGAAAAATATTTTTCAAAGAAGGTATTAATTCGTTGAATTAATTAGAAACAGTATCTCATTATGTAGCCCAGGCTAGCCCCTAACACCATTCTGAGTCACTCAAGCACTGGGATTAGAGGCCTGTGCCGCTATATCTGGAAGAAAAGAGGTTTTTTTTTTTTTTTTTTTTAGGGCTGGAGAGATGGCTTAGTGGCTAAGGCACTTGCCTGTGAAGCCTAAGGACCCAGGTTCAATTTTCCCAGAACCCATGTAAGTCAGATGCACAAGGAGGCACCTGTGTTGGGAGTTCGTTTGCAGTGGCTGGAGGCCCTGCCATGCCTTCTAGTTACCTCTTTTTCTCCCCACCTCCCATAAATGCATAAATAAATAATATTTTTTAAAAACTCTCCCTTATATTTTTTAAAGCTTTGTCTGCTTTATTTTGCTACATTCAGCAACAAGGCAAAACACTAACTTGCTATCCATAAATTAAGTAGTGCCTCTCATTCCTGAAAGGGACCAAAAAGGATGATTCTTCACAAATAGTAGGGCTTTTAAATCATTATGCCTACAGTACATACTTTGAACAAAAGAAAAATTTGGTGGGAATCAAATCACAAACCCAAATTAACTTAGCCTTAAGTTCTAAACATTGTAGTTTCAAATGGTAATGATATCTAAGTCTCCAGTTGTGATACACACATTGACTAGTTAAAAACCTGGGCTGGCTGGGCGTGGTGGCGCACGCCTTTAATCCCAGCACTCAGGAGGCAGAGGTAGGAGGATCACTGTGAGTTCGAGGTTAGCCTGAAACTCCACAGTGAATTCCAGGTCAGCCTGGGCTAGAGTGGGATCCTACCTCGAAAAACAAAAATACAAACAAACAAACAAACAAACAAAAAAACCTGGGCTGGAGAGATGGCTTAGCGGTTAAGGCACTTGTCTGGGAAGCCTAAGGACCCAGGTTCAATTCCCCAGTACCCACGTAAGCCAGATACACATGGTGGTGCATGCATCTGGAGTTCATTTGCAGCAGCTAGAGGTCCTGGCATGCTCATTCTCTCTCTCCACCTCCAAATAAATAAAATATTTTTGGTCTGTAGAGATGGCTTAGTGGTTAAGCGCTTGCCTGTGAAGCCTAAAGACCCTGGTTCGAGGCTCGATTCCCCAGGACCCACGTTAGCCAGATGCACAAGGGGGTGCACACATCTGGAGTTTGTTTACAGTGGCTGGAGGCCCTGGCGTGCCCATTCTCTCTCTATCTGCCTCTTTCTCTATATGTGTCTGTCACTCTCAAATAAATAAATACAA
This sequence comes from Jaculus jaculus, assembly GCF_020740685.1. Classification (NCBI taxonomy): domain Eukaryota; kingdom Metazoa; phylum Chordata; class Mammalia; order Rodentia; family Dipodidae; genus Jaculus; species Jaculus jaculus. Next base: position 114,663,072 of record NC_059125.1, read on the forward strand.
ATAAACAAAATTAAAAAAATATTTTTACAAACCTTGCACCTGATCTAACACAAAAAGAGCGACAGAAACAATTCCTAATTCACCAGCTGTAAGAATTGAGTCATTTCTTTGGACACATATATACCAGCTGATAATAAAACCTATATTGAAGCATTAAACCAATGGCACTATTATTTTGTAAGTTAATTTGGCTTATGAATTCTTGACTACATTAAACAGTAAAATGTCCAGTTCAGTGCTGGATCAAGCCTACAACGTGAATGAGTTCCCAGTATACTCTATACAAAAATAAGAACAGGCAATTAGCAGAAGTGTTTAAGTGTTCTAGCCAGTGTGAAACTGAGTTTATTATAGTACTTATACAACCATTAAGGTTCAGAAGGAGGCCACTGAAAATATGCAGGTATGCTTTCCTATACTGTGGAGTGAAAATTACATGCTACCAATCATGTTTGTAAATTTGAGATTTTTAAGGTTTAAGACATTCTTTAACAATGTCAAGGTTCTATTGTCCTTTGTTTGTTTGATTGGTGCTCCAAGCTTTCCAAAGTGCTTTTCATGTTCTCAGGAGATATTGCTGGCAGCAGTTTGAGGCAGTGGGAAGAACAAGGGTCAGCCAGGCCTGCATCCTCATTCTGGCTCTGCTACTTTTTCCGTGTTACCACAGGTAAAGGCCTTATCCCTCACTCCACTCTCCCAAGTCTCTAGGTCTCCTTGCATTCCATAAGGATACTACTCCCTGTGCTTACTTTGAAGCAAAAAAAAAAAAAGTGAGAAACCATTGAAAAATAAAATGAGTGACTCCTATGGGCTTAACTCCATTCACTTCAGAAGTATTACTGAACTTACTGGGTGCTGTGATTAGCACATAAAGAGGATCAAAAGGTGCTGCTCCATCTAAGTGTGGTGGTGCTTGCCCATGATCCTATCCCAGTACTTGGGAAGCTAAGGCAAGAACATAAAAAGTTAGAAGTTGGGGGCTGAAGAGATGGCTTAGCAGTTCAGGCACTTGCCTGCAAGTCTAAGGACCCAGATTTGATTCTCCAGGTCCCACAAAAGCCAGATGCACATAGTGGCACATGCGTCTGGAGTTCCTCTGCAGTGGCTAGAGTCCCTGGCACAATCATTCTCTCTCTCTCTCTCTCTCTAATAAATAAATAAATAAATGAATAAAAATAAAATCTTTTTTTTAAGTTAGAAGTTGGGCTGGGAAGATGGCTTAGCAGTTAAGGTGCTTGCCTGCAAAGCCAAAGGATCCAGGTTTAATCCCCCAGGACCCACATAAGCCAGATGCACAAGGTGGCACATATGTATGAAGTTCATTTGCAGTGGCTGAAGGCCCTGGTGTACTTATTCTCTCTCTCTATATATATATATATCTGCCTTTCTTTCTCTCTCCCTTTCTCAAATAAATAAACTTTTAAAAAAGCTAGAGGTCATGGGCTGGAGAGATGGCTCAGCACTTAAGGTGCTTGCTTGTAAAGCCTAATAGTTTTGGTATGATTCCCCAGTACCCATGTAAAGCCAGATGCACAAAGAGGGACATGCATCTGGAGTTCATTTGCAGCAACAAGAGACCCCAGAACACCCATTATTTATCTCCCCCATTTCCCTCTCTCCTTACAAATGAATAAATAAAAAGTTAGAGGTCACCCTGGGCTACCTAGAGAATTCTAGGCCAGCCTAGGCCACACAGTAAGACACTGTCTCAAAAATAAAAGCAGGGGGCTGGAGAGATGGCCCGGCAGTTAAGGTGCTTGCTTGCAAAGCCTGCAGCCTGGGTTTGATTCTCTAGTACCCATGTAAATCCAGATGCACAAAATGGTGCATGCATCTGGAGTTTGTTTGCAACAGTAAGAGGCCCTGGGCTGCTCTTGCTCTTCTCCACTCCTTGCTCCGTGTGTGTGTGTGTTAAAAACCGTTTAAGCAGGTGGAGTCATATTCTTCAGTAGTGCAGCCACTGGTAAATTGTCATGCTCCAGTAAATAAACCCCACTTATTTTCAGGCAAGCACCCCTAATTTAACTTAGTGGGTCACAAAAAATGGCATGAAGGTAGGAAGAGGACTAGTTAGGTAGAAGAAGGGTAAGTTTAGCAGGAGGGGGAAGGAAATAACAGAGGGTAACAAGGGGTCAAGGGGTGAATAGGATCAAAACACATGATATGCAGGTATGAAATTGTGAAAAAATGAAATTCAAAAGAAAACGCTATGCAGGGATACAGATAAGTAGTAGAGAAGACCTTTGCACTCAGCTGTGTAACCCTACCTGAGCACAAACTGTACCAAACATAGTGAAGATACAGAGAAAACCAACAGACCTAGCCCACTGCCCAGAGTGAGGGGCAGGAATCTTTCTTTTCTCAACCATCATCTCTCAGCCAAGTCCCTTCTTCTGCAGTCAAACTGAACCTAGCAGCCGTACCAGAGCCAGCCAACCCCGTTTACAAAAATTTCCATCAGGTCTCTCACAAAGCTCGATTTGCCCAAAAATACGGCCCTGATTCTAGTCTGAGCAAGGGAAAAAGTAATTGCAGCTGAATGCTTTGAAAAAATAAACAGAGGGATCAGAGAAGGAGAGAGCAAAACACTTCTGCCACGAGATCAGAATGCCACATTATTTAACCTAATTACCTGCAAAGCCACATCCAGCCATTAAGGATCCATATTCTGTAATAGAATTTCCTGCTATGGAAATACTCACCCACACACAGGATGTTGAAGCAGAAGCCCTGGCTGACTGACTTATTCACCAGCTGGTCAGGCAAGCTGTCAAACCCCACATGTCCGGCCAGGGGGACAGTTCGACAACCTTCGCCCTAATTTGGGAGAGGAGAGAAAAATGACAATGTGCATAAAAGTTATCTGGGACCTCCATTCTCTATCCACATGCTCCCTGTGCCAGAAGTAACACCTGCCCAGGCCCAGTGTGCCATCTCCTCTGTCAGCCAACCCCCTCCATTGATTGAAAGCAAAATGGTCAGTCAATTTCGAAATCATGGATTCTTGGGCACAGGCATTCTGTAGCCTTAAGTAATGAGTATCACTATAGTTTCAGAGAGAGCAAAACACAGAGGAAGCTTATCAGGGCTGGTGCTGCATGTTCCAAACATGGATGGCATCTATCGCTCAGCGGTTGTGGAACCTCTCCGAGACTCAATTTCCTTCTCTCATCCATCATATGAGATAGTACGGCATTATCTTGGAAGTGACTGGAAGATTCAAATCTGTCCATTCATACTTGGAATGAGCTCAGTACATGTGCACATGTTCAATAAGTATTCTGAAGCCCTTAAAAGGCAGCAAATCACCTTTGTAGGACACCTTGGGGATCTACAAAGGCGGCAGAGCAGAAGGGTTCAGAGTGTAGACTTTGAAATCAGGCAGGTCTGAGTCATAGCCTCACCTCTAGCACCCTCTAGCTGGGTGACCTCTGACAAGTTACTTAATGTCGGTTTCCCCATCATAAAATCAAGAGCTAGTTTAGTGTGCATATTTTATAGGGCAATTCTCCTCAAGCATGTGCCATAGTGCCTGGCATGTGGCAAGCATTCAAGCAGTAGCCTCCCTTATCTGTATACTGTGAGGTGATCCTTGGACCCGGGGATGACCCATCATGCCATGGAACCCTTGTGGCTCTCCCTCTAGCAGAAGTGAGTTGCCTCCAGGCTTCCTGCAGGTCCCTTGACTCCACAGGAGTCAGCCAAGCCACTCCCAGCCCTGGAAAGCAGAGAGCCTTTGCTTTGCCCACGAGGCCCAAAGCTTCTTATAGTTAATGGTTTTACAAAACCAGGAGAGCCTCAAACCCAGGCAGGCTTCCAAGGAACCAGGGGAAGGACAAAAAGGGCCTGCGTGTACTCAAGAAACATGCCAACTGCCAACGGTCACAGCAGAGGGTGGGGTAGGGTGAGAAAGAAGGGAAAGGGAAGCTGGGGGTGGCTGAGCTCCACAGGAATAGTGGGCTATGGAAGGAGGCAGAACTTCTGCTGGGTGAGGCCACACCAAACTTTCCATAACCAGAAAGATGCAAAGAGAAAGAGTAATCCAAGATGGCATTGGTTAGTACCAGGAAGCATGCACCAGCACCCCAGATTGTGCTAGTGGGCAGCTCTTATGCTGACTGGACCTGCTGTTGGACTTAGGTGTCACTCTGAAATGGATAAGCTGTGACGGTGGAGGAGCCACCCACGTAGTCAAAACTGGCTCCTGACAGCCCCTTCACCCAGCTGGAAGGGTCCTACTCTCCACACACACTCCTAGAAGAGCATACCCATCAGATGGCCAAGTGCCATTGTTCAGTCAGTATGATGTCTTGTTTTTAAATTTATTTATTTATTTATGAGAGGGAGAGAAAGACAGACAGAATGGGCTAACCAGGGCTTCCAGCCATTGCCAACAAACTCCAGATGCATGCACCACCTTGTGCATCTGGCTTTATGTGGGTCCTGGAGAATTGAACCTGGGTCCTTTGGTTCTGCAGGCAAGTGCCTTAACCATTTAGCCATCACTCCAGCCCCAATGGTGTCTTTTGTGTGTGCATAAAGATACCTGACTTTCCTGAGGGGCCCACATCACTCAGGGCTTTTTCTACATTCACCCCTTTCCCCATCTCCCCTTCTTTCTTAAATCAAACTGTAAGATGTAAGCTTCCCACTGTTGGTTCTTAGCTCTCAACACTGCAGAGAAGAAACTTAAGAGACAATATGGTCCCTCTGGGGAGCCTCCTACGTAGCAGGCCTCAGAAATTGGGACAGACTGAGTTGAGGTTTCTTTAGCCATATTTTATCGCCTCTTCCTGTCTCCAAATTCAGCACTATGAAACTTCAAGGGCTCCAAAGACAGAGTAATTCTCAGAGTAAAGACAATGGAGGGCAATGAAGAGAGCTCCTCACCTTAAATATTTCTATCATTGTCAAAAATTACCAAAATTGCCGGGCGTGGTGGCGCACGCCTTTAATCCCAGCACTCGGGAGGCAGAGGTAGAGGATCACCGTGAGCTCGAGGCCACCCTGAGATGACAGAGTTAATTCCAGGTCAGCCTGGACCAGAGTGAGACCCTACCTCGTAAAACCAAAAAAAAAAAAAAATTACCAAAATCCGGGCCGGAGAGATGGCTTAGCGGTTAAGCGCTTGCCTGTGAAGCCTAAGCACCCTGGTTCAAGGCTCCATTCCCCAGGACCCACATTAGCCAGATGCACAAGGGGGCGCATGCATCTGGAGTTCATTTGCAGTGGCTGGAGGCCCTGGCGCGCCCATTCTTCCTCTCTCTCTCTACCTGCCTCTTTATCTCTCTCTGTCTGTTGCTTTCAAATAAATAAATAAATTTTAAAAATTACCAAAATCCTGCCATATACCCATCATTATCTACCCACACCACTGTAAAGAGCACTGAATAGCAAAAGAACGATGATCCTTGTGGTGGTTAATGTTGATTGTCAACTTGATAGGATCTAGAATCACCTAGCAAATAAGCCTCTCAGCATGCTTATGAGGAATTTTCTAGATTGAATTAAGTGATGTGGGAAGACTCACAGTAAATGTGGGCAGCACCATTCCATGGACCAAAGTTCTCCATGGAATAAAAAGGATAAAAAGGAAAAAAGCATTAATATGCACCTCACTCTGCTACTTGACTGCGAATGTAATATGATCAGCCACTTTCAGCTCCTGCCACCACATCTTCCTACTATGATGGACTGTAAACCAAAATAAACCCTTCTTTCCGACTGAGGTGTGCACACCCCACAGTGAATACCATAACCCCACTGAGGAGCAACCCCCCCCCCCCGTAATGGGAGCTATGGCGAGGGGATAAAAGAGTATAAACTGTTATAAGTTATACAAATACAAAATTAAATTAAAAAATAAACCCTTCTTTTCTTACATTGCTTTTATCTGGTATTTTATCACAGCAATGAACAAACAGACCATATATCTTAGGCTATGCAGCCTGGGGATTTTTGAGGGTCTTGTGCACAGAGGACCATGATACATGTAATATATTTTTTTTTCAAGGTAGGGTCTCACTCTAGCCTGGGCTGACCTGGAATTCACTCTGTAGTCTCAGAGTGGCCTTGAACTCACGGTGATCCTCCTACCTCTGCCTCCCAAGTGCTGGGATTAAAGGCATGTGCCACCACACCATTTAAAAAAAATATCTATTTATTTATTACAGACAGAGAAAGGGAGAGAGAGAGAGACAGAATGGGTATGCCCGGGCCTCCAGCCACAATGCAAATGAACTCCAGACACGTACATCCGGCTTACATGGGACCTAGAGAATCGAGCCAGAGTCCTTAGGCTTCATAGGCATGTGCCTTAACTGCTAAGCCATCTCTCCAGCCCCAACATGCCATATTTTAAAATTTTTTTTTAATTTTTTTTATTTATTTACTTGAGAGCGACAGACACAGAGAGAAAGACAGATAGAGGGAGAGAGAGAGAGAATGGGTGCGCCAGGGCCTCCAGCCTCTGCAAACGAACTCCAGACGCGTGCGCCCCCTTGTGCATCTGGCTAACGTGGGACCTGGGGAACCGAGCCTTGAACCGGGGTCCTTAGGCTTCACAGGCAAGCGCTTAACTGCTAAGCCATCTCTCCAGCCCAACATGCCATATTTTTGATAGATCATTTCAGTCACGGGGGCTGAGACTGATTGGAAGAATAAGCGTCTAGAAGCGGGAAGATATATTAGGAGATGGCTCCAATAGTGCTGAGCTGAAAGGGTGATATCCACACACTGTGACAATAAACTCTGGTTAAAGTGAACTAACCGGACTCGCTTGAGACTCAACAGGACGGAACTTGGCTGGCAGTGAAGCTCCATGTAGTACAGAATGTGCTCAGCGCATGTGAAGCCATGGGCTCCGTCCTCAGCACCGAGAGGGAGAGGGTAGGAGAGGGCCCAACAAGGGATGAGACTCAGTGAATGACGGAGCAGAAGGAATGAGAAGCAATCAAAGGTGACTGAAATGCCCAAGCCTGGGAACTTGGATTGATAGCACCATAGATAGAAAGACGGAAGCCAGGAGGCTGGGGGTGGCAGTTCACAGTTGTAATCACAGCACTTAGGAGGCTGAGGCAGGATTGCTTGAGTCGAAGGCCAGCCTGGGCTATATATAGCAAGCCACCACTGAGAGAGAGAGAATGCACTTGTCTACTGGAGATGTCAAAGAATTTGGTTTTAAATAAGCTGTTACTCAACACATCACATTATCAAGTTTTATATATTTTGTTTTGTTTTGTTTTGGTTTGGTTTTTCGAGGTAGGGTCTCACTCTGGTCCAGGCTGACCTGGAATTCACTATGTAGTCTCAGGGTGGCCTCGAACTCTCGGCGATCCTCCTACCTCTGCCTCCCGAGTGCTGGGATTAAAGGCACCACCACGCCCGGCAAGTTTTATATATATATATATATATATATATATATATATATATATATATATATATATTTTTTTTTTTTTTTTTTTTTTTTTTTTCGAGGTAGGGTCTCACTCTGGTCCAGGCTGACCTGGAATTCACTATGTAGTCTCAGGGTGGCCTCGAACTCTCGGCGATCCTCCTACCTCTGCCTCCCAAGTGCTGGGATTAAAGGCATGCGCCACCACGCCCGGCTCAAGTTTTATATTTTTTAAAGTAATCAATGTTCACTTCAGAAATCTTATTTTTATATCATATTTATTTATTTATTTGAGAGACAGAGAGAGTAAGAGGCAGAGAGAAAAAGAGAATAGGCATGCCAGGGCCTCTAGCCACTACAAATGACCTCCACACACATGTGCCCCCTTGTGCAGCTGGCTTATGTGGGTCCTTGGGAATTGAACAAGGGTCCTTAGGCTTCGCAGGCAAATGCCTTAACCGCTAAGCCATTTTCCCGGCCCAGAGAAATTTTATTTTTTAATAAATTTTTATTTTATTTTTTGAGACATTCTTTTAAAAATATTACTTATTTATTTGCCAAAGAGATAGCAAATATGGGCACACCAGGGCATCTTGATGCTGTGAACAAAGTCCAATTAAATGTACACTGTGTGCACTTGGCTTTATGTGGTACTGAGGAATAAAACCTGAACTATCTCCTCAGCCTAGAAATTTTTTTTTGTTTAATTTCCTTTTGTTTGTGCACATGTCTGACTATGCTTACTATGTGTGAGGAGGAATGTGTGCACAAAGATTAGAAGTGAATGTTGGGTATCTTTTCTCCATCACTCATCCAACTTGCTTCCCTGAGACAGTTTCTCACTGAACCTAGAACTGCCATTTTTCAGTCTGTCTGCTGGCCCAGTGATTCATTCACTGGTCTCCGCTCCCACAGGACTGGAGTCACAGACATGCATCATGCCCAGCTGCTTAAGTGGATGCTGAGGAATCAAAATCAAGGCAAATTAGACCCTTTCAGGCCTCCATGCTTGTGCAACAAGTGCTCTTACCTACAGAGCCAGCTCCTTAGCCCCCTCATTTTTTTTTGAAATACTTTCATGTAGCCCAGGCTACATGAGTATAGATGTTTACTTGTGTAGATATACTTCTAAATCATTTTAAGTTATTTATTTATTTGCATATGTGTGTATGGGTGCACCAAGGTCTCTTCTATTGTAAATGAATGCTACACCTATGTACCAGTTTGTGTTTAGCTTTAAGTGGGTGTTGGGGAATTGAACTTGAGTCAGCAAGCTTTGCAAGAAAGTGCCTTTAACCACTGAGACATCTTCCTGGCCCCTAAATCATTTATTTCATTTTATTTATGAGAAAGAGGGAGAGAGAATGGACACACTAGGGCCTCCAGCTACTGCAAATGAACTCCACATGCATGTACCACCATGTGCATCTGGCGCTTACATAGGTTCTGAGGAATTGAACTTGGGTCCTTCAGCTTTTCAGGCTAATACCTTAAGTGCTGGGCCAGCTCTCCAGCTCCCTAAATCATTTTTAAAGTTTATTCATTTGTGTGTGTGTGTGTGTGTGTGTGTGTGTGTGTGTGTGTGTGTGTATGGGTGCAGCAGGGTCTCTTGCCACTACAAATAAGTGCCAGATACACGAACTTTGTGTCTGGCTTTACATGGGTAACTGGAGAATTGAACATGAGCCAACCAGCTTTACAAACAAGTGCTTTTAACCACTGAACATCTCCTCAGACCCTAATCATTATTTTTATTAACTCTACATGCAAAAATCTGCCAGATTTTCTTAACTCATCTTCTGCTATTGGGCATTTAGTGTGTCCCCAAGTTTTTAACATGAAAAACATTTCCTGTTCTTATGGAGTTACATATATATCTGATTATTTCCTAAAATTTCAGCCCATTGAACCAAGGAATACACCCATTTTAACATTTTGCTTATTTATGAGAAAGAGAGAGAAAGAAGCAGACATAGAGAGAGAATTGGCATGTCAGGGCCTCCAGCAACTTCAAACACCAGATGCATACACCACCTTGTGCATCTGGCTTATGTAGTTCCTGGGGAATCAAACCTGGGTCCTTGGGCTTTGCAGGCAAGCGCCTTAACCACTACACCATCTCTCCAGCCACCATTTTTTTTAAAAAAATATTTTATTTATTTAAAAATAACAATTTTAAAGACATTGATACAGACTATCATTTAACAGAGGATAGTACAAATTAATGTTTCCATAACTATTATGTGTCTGTTTCTCCATAAACACAGTTCCATGGGCTTTTTAATCCACTGATTTGAATCACTGAAAATAGCATCATGTTGTTAAATGTGTTTTATTAATGAAGACAAACTTTTTTTTTAAATATATATATATTTATTTATTTATTTATTTGAGAGCGACAGACACAGAGAGAAAGACAGGTAGAGGGAGAGAGAGAGAATGGGTGCGCCAGGGCTTCCAGCCTCTGCAAACGAACTCCAGACGTGTGCGTCCCCTTGTGCATCTGGCTAACGTGGGACCTGGGGAACCAAGCCTCGAACCGGGGTCCTTAGGCTTCACAGGCAAGTGCTTAACTGCTAAGCCATCTCTCCAGCCCGAAGACAAACTTTTTAAAACTACTAACTGTGCATATGTATTGAGAATGTGTATGTGAATTACTTAGTCATGTTTTGCTCATTTAAAAATAGTTATTAGGGACTGAAGAGATGGCTCAGCGGTTAAGTGCTTGCCTGCAAAGTCTAAGGATCCTGGTTGGGGGCTCGATTCCCCAGGACCCACGTTAGCCAGATGCACAAGGGGACCCACGTGTCTGGAGTTCGTTTGCAGTGGCTGGAGGCCCTGGCGCGCCCATTCTCTCTCTCTCTATCGCTCTCAAATTAAAAAAAAAAAATGGAGGATCCAGGAAATAGACTGAATTTACCCATTTGTTTTCTTCACTTGGGGCACATGCCACTCGGAAGGCAGAGATAGGAGGACTGTGTGAGTTCAAGACCACCCTGAGACTACACAGTGAATTCCAGGTCAGCCTGAGATAGAGTGAGACATCACCACAAAAAATCAAAAAATAATAATAATAATAATGAGGAGGACTCAGGCTAGAGAGATGGCTTAGTGGTTAAGGTGCTTGCCTGCAAAGTCTAAGAACCCATGTTCGAATTTCCAGGTCCCATGTAATTCAGATGCAAAGTGACACAAGCACTCAATGTTGCACATGCACACAAGGGGGTGCACGTGCCTGGAATTCGTTTGTCTGAAGGCCCTGGCTTTCTAAAATAAATAAAAAAGAGAATACCCAGCACCCACATAAAATGCCAGGTGCAGCAATGCACACCCATAATCCTAGCATTAGGGAGGCAGAGACAGGAGGATCCCCAGAACTTGCTGAGTAATTTGTTTATCCAAGCCTGTGAGTTTTGGGTTCAGTCAGAGACCCTGTCTCAAAAAGCAAGGTGGAGGGCTGGAGAGATGGCTTGGCGGTTAAGCGCTTGCCTGTGAAGCCTAAGGACCCCGGTTCGAGGCTCGGTTCCCCAGGTCCCACGTTAGCCAGATGCACAAGGGGGCACACGCGTCTGGAGTTCGTTAGCAGAGGCTGGAAGCCCTGGCGCACCCATTCTCTCTCTCTCTCCCTCTATCTGTCTTTCTCTCTGTGTCTGTTGCTCTCAAATAAATAAATAAACAATTTAAAAAAAAAAAAGCAAGGTGGAGATCTATACAGTTAGACATCCAACACTGACCTATGGCCTCCATATGCACATGCACACATGAGCATCCCACTTACATATACCACAAAACATAATAATGACTTGCTGGCAACCACCTTAATTGCCAAGCCATCTCTCCAGGACAGAACATAGTAATGATTTTTTAAAAAAATGTTTTTCTTTTCAATTTGAAAAGCATGCTACATATCAAGGAAAATAAGATTGATTTTATGGTGAGATACCCAAGAGAAGAAATCCAATAAGTAGTAATGTGAGATTTTAGGCTGAGAGAATTCAGGACTGAGATATAAATTTACAGGTGAAAAATATGAACCTAAATGTGCTCTCTGAGAGATAGTAAATGGAGAAAAGAGCTAAAGAATGAAATGTAGGAAACAGGCACAAATAAGGAATGAGAAGATAAGAGGATTCTGTTGAGAGGAGGAAATGATCAGAAAAGAGTTTTCTGTCATCTGAAGCAAAGAGGAAAGTGAAGAAGAATTACAGAGAAAGAGCCATTGATTTGGATTTTGCACTGGTAAGTTTTTGAATCTTCTGTATCTATTATCCAGTGTCCAATATACCTACACTAACTAAAGAACTTGGGGACTGGGGACATGGGATAAGGTGGTTTTCTTGGTGCTTGAGATTTAAGCAGCTAACTATTTATCTCAATCTCTATAGTAAAGAAAGCTGCAAAAAATGTATTTGTATAGTTCCTGCCTTAGAAAATCCTCTCTAGGCTCCTGCTTTGATGAATCCTATGTCAAGGTCATCATTATAAATATCAATTCTCCTTGTTCAGAGCTAGATGTGTAGAAGTAAAAAAAAAAAAAAAAAAAGTAAACAGGACACTGGGGTGAACGTACACTGACTGACTCCGAGGCAGCAGCCCCTAGACGTTTCTTTCCTCCTCTCTCACAACTTGTAATGCCTTTTCTTTTTCCCTTTTCTCCTTTTAAGGTGGTCCGATTAATTGAGGTCTTGATTACTTTGATTGCAGTTAATTGGCAATTCCCTTAACTATACCACGCACACGCAGAGATGGAGCCACAACTTGGCCCAACACTTCTGACACTAAAACCTTAAGTTGTGTATCAGGGGGTGCCATAGTCGAGTCTTGAGCTGAGATGTCAAAAAGGCCACAATCATCAAAATTGTAAATTGTATGTCTCCCATAACCCTGCACCACCTCGTAGAATCTATTCTGCAGATCCTCACGGCTGTACAAAAGTCTATACATATAAGGAGGTTCATTACAACACTGTTAATAATGCTGAAAAATGGGCTGGAGAGATGGCTCAGCTGTTAAAGGCACTTGCTTGCAAGCCTGACAGCCCAGGCGCCCACATAAATCCAGATGTATAAAGTGCCTAATATGTCTGGAGTTCATTTACAGTGGCAGAAGGCATTGACGCACCCATACTCACTCTCTCTGTCTCTGCCACCTTCGGTCTCTCTCTCGAATAAATAAATAAAAATAAAATACAATTTAAAAATCCAGGTGTGGTAGAGCATGCCTTTAATCCCAGCACTTGGGAGGCTGAGGTAGGTAGGAGGATCGATATGAGTTCAAGGACAGCCTAGGCTAGAGCAAGACCATACCTCAAAAAACAAAACGACCCAGGCCCAGAAAGCCAAGCGCCACATGTTCTCTCTCATATGTGGATCCTAACTACAGATGACTGGGCTTCTGCATGAGAATGAAAATACTTAGTAGCAGAGGCCAGTAAGTTAAAAAGGAGACATAAAGGGAAGAGAAAGGAAGGGAGGAGGGTACTTAATAGGTTGATATTGTATATATGTAATTACAATGATTGTAATGGGGAAGTAATATGATGGAGAATGGAATTTCAAATGGGAAAGTGTGGGGGTGGGGAGGGAGGGAATTACCATGGGATATATTTTATAATCATGGAAAATGTTAATAAAAAAAAACGAAACAAATACTGCTTGGGTCCAGATTTGTGGCCCCCACCCTCTCCCTTGCCCTCCCCTCCCTCCCTATTGCCTGGTCCTTGAGATGCTTGCTGGGTATGTTGGCAACTTGGCTAACCCCACAATGCATGACCCATATACCTCAACGAGGGACCAGGGTGAGGGGGTAGGACATGGATGAGCCTAACAATGGCACCAACTTGACTGTATTCACTGAGTGCAAAACTAATTAATAATAATAAAAAAAAAACTGCTTGCCAGGCATGGTGGCGCACACCTTTAATCCCAGCACTCGGGAGGCAGAGGGGGAGGATTGCCATGAGTTCAAGGTCACCCTGAGAATACATAGTTAATTCCAGGCCAGCCTGGGCCAGAGTGAGACCCTACCTCGAAAAACCAAAAACAACAACAACAAAAAAAAAATACTGCTGAAGAAATAGAAAACTCTTAAGTGCCAGATGATAGAAAATTACTTAAATTATGGTCCATGTATATTCTGGAACATTCTTTGGCCAGAATGCAGCAGTTTCATATGTATTAATGTGGATATCTCTGAGACATATTATAAGGTAGAAACCAGAAGTTGTAGAACAATAAGAACAGTATAAGCCCATGTATGCACAAAAACCCTGTGAGTATATACGCTCATAAATATGAGAATGCCTAGACAGAACTGAAAACATACCTGACAAACCAAGACCAATGACTACCTCAGAGGACGGGAAATGGAAATAAAGGACTAATCAGGGGGTTAATCAGCATGCTTTTGTCATTTTGGTTCTTTTATAGCATGAATGCACATTACGTGTATAATTTACAGACATTTTAATATAAGAAAGGAGAGTACTTGCTCACTTGACTTTGCAGCAAGGGTAATTAGAATGTAGAGTCTGAGGAGCTAAAAGGAAGGCAGAATGAAAAGGTGCTCCTCAGTTCTGTTTCCTGTTTGTTTCTCATCTTCCGTCACCTGTGGTTTTGAAATACATTATACCACATTTCATATCATAAGCAAAAACACTGTTCTTGCTCTCTTCCACCTCCTCCCCTGAGGATACACCAATTTCATTTGTAATTGGATATTCATAAGGCTTCCACTAAGAAGAATGAGTTTTGATACTTCCAGCTGAGTATCTTTCTCCCATTACTGTTAGTTGGAAAATAAAGAGTCCCAGAAGCACCTGATGGGCAACTGCCATCTTCTACTGCCACTGTGTATCTTTCCTCTTCCCTGGTAGAACAAGCAAGTGGTTTCTGAGGCCTCTGGGAACTGATGGTCCCTCTTTGTCAAGACAGCATCCTGCCTCCGTCCAAACCCAAGGTGGCTAAATTACCAACTATAGGCCTGAAGGATGAGAGGAAAACGTTTGGAACTCATGACCAATAACTAGGCTTTTCCTGTTTATCCAAATGCTAGGAAAGGACAGAAAGACTGGAGTGGAATTCTCTTCAGCAGCCTCACTGACCACGTCATGGTAGACCCAATCCCTCACACCTTCCTTTGCTCCATCACCATCCTGGCCCTGAATACTGATCTCTGAGAGACCCTGGGAATCTGCTACACTTTTAAAACCAATTCATATCTTCAATGACTCATGATGGGAGATTAAGTGACTAATGAACATATATTCTAAGAATGCTTACCAATTACTATTATGCAAAGCAAAGGTAAAAAGAGAAAAAAAAAAACATTACATGCAAAGGAGCATCCAGGGGTGGGAGAAAAATCAGTATGACAGTAGTTACTTTGGGGCAGAAGGCTTGTAGATGATTGTAGCAGACAGCTTCAGGTTTGCTGGGATGAACTTCCAGACCAGGCACAGTTATGGAGGAAGGGATATTTATTGAAGCTTACAGATCGAAGGGAAGTTCATAATGGCAGAGGAAACTGGCCTGCTTTCACAGGATCAATCACAGAGAGAGAGAAGCAAAAGCCTAAAAGCCAAAAGCCACACAGCACACTTCAGGAACTTCTGCTAGGCACACATTATATATCTTTAGATTGAAATTTGAAACCCACCACCACACCTTAAGATCCACCCAGTGACACTATCTCCAGCCAGGTGGCTGCAGATGCAAACTACAAACAATAAAAAACTGAATACAATGGGGGTCATCTATTCAAACCACCACAATGATGATGTTTATCTGTTTTCCAAATTTTCATAAATAGGCAAACTTTAGCCAGGCAGGCATGATGGCGCATGCCTTTAATCCCAGCACTCAGGAGGCAGAGGTAGGAGGATCGCTGAGAGTTGGGGGCCACCCTGAGACTCCATAGTGAATTCCAGGTCAGCCTGAGCCACAGTAAGACCCTACCTCGAAAATTTTTTTTTAAAAGGCAAACTTTAGGTTTATTTGTTTATTTTTATTTTTAAAGAGGCAGAGAGAGAGGCAGAATGGGCGCGCCAGGGCCCCCAGCCATTGCAAATGAACTCCAGATGCATGCACCACCTTGTGCATCTGGCTAACATGGGTCCTGGGAATCAAGCCTTGAACCGGGGGTCCTTACGCTTTGCAGGCAAGCGCTTAACCACCAAGCCATCTCTCCAGCCCAAAGTTTAGGTTTGTAATCTGAAAAAAAAACATTTTGTTTTGTTTTTAAAGACTGTGATAACAAGAAAGTTGCCGAGGATGGTAGCACACACCTTTAATCCCAGCACTTAGGAGGCAGAGGTAGGAGGATCATCAAAAATTCAAAGTCATCTTGAGACTACAGAGTGAATTCCAGGTCAGCCTAGGCTAGAGCAAGACCCTACCTTGAAAAAACAACAAAAAAGAAAGTTTAGTTAAGCCCATCTTGGTGGCGCACACCTTTAATCCCAGCACTCAGGAGGCAGAGGCAGGAGGATCTCTGTGAGTTTGGGGCCACTCAGAGACTACATAGTGAATTCCAGGTCAGCCTGGGCTAGAGCGAGAACCTACCTTGAAAAAACAAAAACAACAAAAAAAGAAAGTTTAGTTAGCTTCTGGGCCACTTTATTATATATAAAACATTTATTTTTTACCAATAATATAAAAATTCCGATTATCCTTCTTATTATAACTTATTACTACATGTAATATATAGCCTACTATTACACAGTACAACCTATTATTATAAAGACTCACATAAATTAGAAGACAAATCATATGACCTAAAACATGTAGTATAAAAGTTCTTGGGCTAGAGAGATGGCTTAGCGGTTAAGGCAAGTTTGCCTGTGAGGCCCAAGGATCCAGGTTCGATTCTCCAGGTCCCACATATCCAGATGCACAAGGTGGAGTTTGTCTGCAGTGGCTAGAGGCCCTGGTGTGCCCATTATCTCTCTCCCTCTCTGTCTCTAATTAATAAATAAATAAATTAAATTAAAATAAATCTTTAAAAGGAAGTTCTGATAAAACAACGAAGTGGCTGACAACCATATTGGCTGCTGCACTGCAGTCAAGGGAATGGAAGGGGACTTAGGAACCACCTAAGTACCAGTAAGTTCCAAAATATTTAAAAAATTAAAAAAAGGAAAAACCACCATTTCAGTCAACCAATGAAAATATCAGAATTTTTCTTGGACTAATAAAGTGAAGCTAAGAGAAAACAGAGTAGATGGAATACTCTGGGCTGGTAGAGAAATTTGAAGGCCATTCTAAGCAGAAATAAAAAGCTGTCAGTACTCCCAAGGGACATGCAAAATGACCTTCAGTTGGGGAGTAGCTTAGAGGACCCTGAGGAAGCCCTATGTAGATCATCCTTAAGGCACCTCTTTGGCAAAGCCAACAGATGAAACTGATTTTAATACATAAAATAAATTCCAAAGTGGCTTTCATTCCACAAGAGGATTCACACCAGGATTCTAATAGCTAGCTCTCCTAAGTGCATTTAAAGTGGGATTCCAAGTGGGGAAACAAGCAAGAATGCTGTTTTCGTGGAACGTGGTACCAGCACAAGGGTGAAGGAGATACACACAGAGAACACTCAACTCCTACCAAACCAGAGATCCAGAGACACAGAGGCTCCCAAGACCTCATCACTGAAGCAGACCTAAAATGAACCCAACATGGCTCAGGGAAATTTGCCTAAGAGAGGGTAGAAAGAATGTCAGAGCCACTCATTGGGTCATGATACACAGAGACATTGCCTCATACCCATAACTGATGGCTAACCCCACAATACACAACCCATATTCCCCAACTAGGAGGGTCCTGGTGGAGGAGAGAGGACAGGGAGGAGGCTAACAATGGTACCAACTTGACTGTATTCACTGAGTATAAAACTAATAAAAAAAAAATCCCTATTTTGGAATGAAGTTATCATCAAAATCTATGGATGCAATGCTAACCTCTATAGCCTGAGGAAACCTCTGTCTTAAGACAATAGATATTACCTTATCCAAACAAGTAGCATTTAACATTTTATGAAACATTTAATAAATCTAAAGATAACATTAAAAAATAAAGTGGGATTCCATAGCCAAACATGTAGATGTCATGATATATATATATATCTATCTCCAGACAGGCAATATCCAACTAGTTGTTTCTAGTTCACTTATAATGACCCTGGTCAGCTAAAAGCATAGACTTGCCTTCTCCACAATTCTCTCCGTACCCAGCTCAAGGAGTTAAAGCAGGAAAAGGGTGGTACTCAGTTTGCCATCTCCCTAGGGAGCAGAGGGAGGCAAGGACCTAACAGAATTGGGTTGGACAACAAGGAAACAATAAGAACCATGAAACTTCAGAGCTGAAAACTCCTTTAAAGATCATCAGCTAACCCAACCCAAAGAGCTCTTTTTTTAATTAATTAATTTATTTATTTATTTGAGAGCGACAGACACAGAGAGAAAGACAGATAGAGGGAGAGAAAGAGAATGGGCGCGCCAGGGCTTCCAGCCTCTGCAAACGAACTCCAGACGCGTGCGCCCCCTTGTGCATCTGGCTAACGTGGGACCTGGGGAACCGAGCCTCGAACCGGGGTCCTTAGGCTTCACAGGCAAGAGCTTAACCGCTAAGCCATCTCTCCAGCCCGCAAAGAGCTCTTTTTGCAAAGGGGGAAACAGACTCCACTTGTCCCAGTCAGAGTGGTGCCAGGATCCAGGCTCTTGTCAAGCCCACTGCCATTCTCAGATGGGAAAGCTCACTTAAGTGGCAGATGTATTTCTTTCTGACTAAAATTCCAAGCCACGGAGCGTCTGGCTTGATGCTGGTAAGAGTAAGAAAGGTGAAGGAACCTGACCCAAGAGCCCGTGGGCTCAGCAACATGGTCTTGGCCAGCAGAAGGCAACCGAAGCAGCCAATGTTCCTAAGATCTGTGCTCCTCCTCTCAACTGTTTCCCCCACTTCTCTCTTTTTCCTCTCTTCTGACTCCTGCCTAAGCCTCAGCTTGGCCAACTGCCCAGCTCCACTCAAAAGCCCCAGGGCTAATGAGTCTACCTAACTCAACAAGCCATTGTCTAGGTAAAATATCTCTACCTCAGGCCAGAGGTGACCCCTGCTCAGAGTAGGTCAACCTTCTCACAAAAACCATATACATTTCCTTCAAGTCAGGCAGTCTGAAAAGTTTTCTAGGTATTTTGACCATTGTTACCTCCAGAATGTTAAAAAAAAGGGGGGGGAGGGAGGAAGGAGGAAGAAAGGAAAGGTTTACCCATAGACTTCTGGGTGAATGCCCAACTGTCCTCTGGGGAGCCTGAATTTGCCTCTGCCTCCATCTGGTCTCATTTAATGGGGATCTGAAAAAAAACAGTGTTCAGGACTGGGGGCCTCTGCAGTGAAAAGAAACCTAACACCACCTCACACTTCATCAGGATCCTGAAAGCAGAGCTCTGCTCCTGTTACCTCAGCATCCTCCTTGAGGGTCAGAGAGGACCCTGGCAGGGAGAACCAGAACCCCAAAGCTTGTCCCTAAGAAGGTTTGCAAATATTTCCCCCAGCCACAGCAATGACCCAACTCCAGGGCCAGCTGAGAGCCTGCTGCAGAATTCAGCAGATGGCTGTCTCTAATGAGAAGACATTGGAGTGGAGGATAACATTATTTCTCACCCTCCTGAGCATGTGGCCTCCTTCCTCTGTGCAGGCAGCCGAGAAACCCACGGTTTCAAATCCCGGCGGCAGAAGCCACCTCTTGCCAAACTGAGGAGGAAGGGTCTGTGTTTCTAATTTATTCTGTCCCCCCTCCAGTTGTTACTTAAAATAATCCATCATTACATGACTGGTGGCTCCAAGATTTTTATTTAAAGCAATATGGAGAGAGAGAGGGAGAGAAAAGAAAACCCACACAACCCGTGATTGTGCTATCTTGGATTGAAGCTGAGAATCTTTTTAACATCAAAGAATCTCCAAATCACCCAACTATACTCTTTTCCAACTGATTTGAGCATGCTGGCAGATACAGGGAAAAGAGGGGTAAGCGGGGACATGGCAGAATTTTAATTTCTTAGAAACACCTTAGAAAGGCCAGCATTTTAAAAAAGAGAATTTGTGTCATCTGGTAGCTATTTCATCATTTAACCCACTGACTAGTAATCACATTTTGGACGGACTAGGTCTTTTAGTCTCCCTGAATGTATAAAATGAAGAGAACAATAACAACAATGACCCTCCTCCAGGAAGCTATTGGGAAAAACAAAAAACATGCAGATGGAAGCACTGTGAAATGGTTAAACATGTTACATCTATCCATGGTTTTCTTTCTTCCTCCTTTCCTACCTTCCTTATCTTCCTTTCTTCCCTCCTTCCTTCTTTCCACCTATCTTGAATGTGCAGGCAACTAAAAGCACTTCTCAACTGTTCATGCAAACACACACCATGGTTTTGACAACCCAGCAGCCCAGGCAAGCCCGGAAATCAGTACTTTAGTTTGGGAATATGTTTTTCCAGGGGACAAATCTTCCTAATTAATGTTGCTCAAACGAAATCAATAGGTTTTCCCCCTATGGCAGACAAAGTGAGGGGTCATACTGAATAGCAAAACCAACAATGACTAGAAATTTGACATCAGACTCTCTCCACAAAGCAAATACAATGCACATGACTACAAATCAAAACTTCATTATACTATGCAGACAAATTAGTCTGCTGTAATGAAGTTTTGTAATAAACATGCCACTAGTGCTCACATTTCCTGGATTTAGATTGTCAAGAGGAAGCAGGGCTTATTTCTGGCTCTCATCTGGAAGCTCTGAGAGGGCAGAGTTCCTGCATGCCTGACCACCGCTATATCCCCAGAACCTGGCACAGGGTCTGACAAAGTCAGTGCCCAATAAATACATTTTGAAGGAATGAGTGAAAATAACAGTGGATGAATTCACAAATGAACTGTTCCTAATCTGGCAGCAGAAGTGACATCACACCCATCTTCACACCTACCCATTTCCAACTGGAAGTCTTCAGGAAGCCTTTCGCGTTACCCACCACCTCCATCCATGGCTGGGTTTGGTCTCTTGGTCATGACTTCTCGTGGCAGGCAGTAGGTCGCCTCTTCAGCATTTAGTACAATAATTCAATAGGGATTTATGCCTGGCTGTAACACTAGATTATAACCTACTTGAGAAGGGGCCATTTGCATTTAAGGGTCAACAGAATACTCCTCTCCACATTCTTGTCAAATCTTAAATGCATAGAAAAGATGGAAAATTGTATGACTGCTCACATTCCTTTGATTTGTAGTCAATATATTTTTTTTTAATATTTGGGGCCATGTAATCTTTCTTCATTACTATATCCCCAGTAGAGCTATAGGGAAATATTGAAGTTGTTTTCCCATTTGTGGAGTATAATATTACTTTTAGTAAGGAGAGATGGCTCAAGTAAGGAACCTCAAGGGCAACCACAGAACAGCTGTTATCTACACTGATGGCAGAAGCCTGTAATTCCAGCACTCAAACAGAGGCAGAAGTTCCAGGCCAGCCTTGGGCTACATGGTGAGATCCTGTCTCAGAAAAGGGGCTGGAGAGATGGCTTAGCAGTTAAGCACTTGCCTATGAAGCCTAAGGACCCTGGTTCGAGGCTCGATTCTCCAGGACCCACGTTAGCCAGATGCACAAGGGGGTGCATGCATCTGGAGTTCATTTGCAGTGGCTAGAAGCCCTGGCACGCTCATTCTCTCTATATATATCTGCCTCTTTCTCTCTCTGTCACTCTAAAAGAAATAAATAAAAATGAACAAAAAAAATTTTAAAAAAGGGTTGAGAATATGGCTCAGAGGTAACAATGCTTGCTGTAAAGATGCAGGCCTGAGTTTGACCCCCAGCATCAATAACTTTGTCCCATTGAAAGAAGTTGGGAGAGCCATGGGGTGGGGGTTGGGAACACCTGATCTCCTTCTTTGGCCTCTGCACGCGCGCGCGCGCGCACGCACACACACACACACACACACACACAGGGGGTGCATATCTGCACACACTCACATACACACACTCTACATACTGCACATACCCATCAAAAAAGGAAGGGAGGGGTGGAGAGATGGTTTAGTGGTTAAGGCGCTTGCCTGCAAAGCTTAAGGACCCACGCTCTACTCTCCAGATGCCATGTTAACCAGATGCACAAAGGTGAAGCAAGGGCAAGGTCACGCTTGCCCACTAGGTGGTGCAGGCGTCTGGAGTTTGATTGCAGTGGCTGAGGCCCTGGTGTGCCAATTCTTTGTCTCTCCTCTCTGTCTGTCTCTCTGTCTGTCTCTCTGTCTGTCTCTGTCTCTCTCTCTCTCTCTCTCTCTCTCTCTCTCTCTCTCGCATTCTCAAAAAAAAAAAAAGGAAGGGAGGCAGGAGAGATGGCTAAGTGATTAAGGCTCTTGCAGGCAAAGGCAAAACCAAAGGATTCAGATTCGATTCCCCGGGACCCACATAAAACCTGATGCACAAGGTGGCACATGTGTCTGGAGTTCGTTTGCAGTGGCTGGAGGCCCTGGTGCTCCTATTCCTATTCTTACTCTCTTTCTCTCTCTCTCTCCCTCTCTCTCATAAATAAATAACATATTTTTTAAGAAGGGAAGGGGGGATAATGACAATGGCAGGTGGTAGCTTAGGGACAGCTGCCGTAGGCCAATCCTGGCTAACATTGTATGGCAAAGTTAGCCCCTGCATGTCTCTTAATTAGGGACAATGAACTTTATGTGTATGGTTAAAAAAAAAATCAGCATTGCCCATGTGAGATTTGTTCAGGCCAGAATCAACCATACTGTGTTTTTTGAAGGCCAACTCTTAACAATATGATCTGAAAATGCAACCGTAAAAGAAAGCTCAGTGTAAGAGCCAGAAGAAGTAGTTTTTGCAGATCACACTGTGCCTTGCTAGATCACCCTAGATGAGTCATGGAACCTCTCCAATATACACACAGTGATAGCACCCAAAGTTACCTCACAGGCAGGAAGTGGGGATTGGGCCCCCAAGGATCTTTTATTAGTTCTCTAATCATCTCACAGTGCCCAAATTTGTCTCTCCAATTAGAAACTTAAACATATGAATTATGTCTGCTACTGTTCTTGGTCTGGTTGATAAGGGGAAGCTATTGTGCTGTGTTCTCAACAGTCAAACGAATACACACAGTCACAGAAACAGCACTGTTATACAAAACCCTTTGTGACGTTCACTTAGACAAGATGGAATTGAATTACGCACAAGGACTGAACTACCAAGGTGCATATGTACCCAATATAGCCCCTACCCAATAACTCTCAGGCATGTTTAACCACTAAGGCTATTCGGCCACAGTAATCAAGTGACTATGGAAAAGACACTCAAAACACATACATCAAGGCACTATTTACATGACACCATGTTTCAGAGCTTACCAACAACTCCTAAGCTAGCCATACGTAGCCCGACTTTCTAATCTTCTCTCCCTAAACCCTAGAAATGTGTTCCTTGCAAGAAAACAGCAGCAACCAGCCACCCAAGGTCTCTTGAGTTAATTCCAGCTTCCCCTGGTGAAATATAACTTCTTGCAGACATAAAGGAAAACAGAGACCAATGACACATAAATAAGAGCCTCAGTGAATTGAGGGAGGGAATCCTGACGAGTGATGTCAGTTTCCTCAGAAACCCATTTATCACATTTACAAGGTCTCAAGTGCTTGGGCTGCTCTTTTGGCTCCAGAATCTGGTATACAATTGTGTTCCTCAGGGGCTGGGGAAAAGGATCAGTGGTTAAAGGTGCTTGCTTATAAAACTTACTGGCCTGGGTTCAATTCCCCAGCACCCATGTAAAACCAGATGCACAAAAGTGGCTGGTACATGCATCTAGAGGTCATTTGTAGCCCTGGTGTCTCTGTTTCTGTCTGTCTCTTTCTATCTCTCTCTCTCTTTTTAGATTTATTTTATTTGAGAGCAACAGACAAAGAAAGAGGGGGGGGGAGAGAGAGAGAGAGAGAGAGAGAGAGAGAGAGAGAGAGAGAGAGAGAATGGGCGCACCAGGGCCTCCAGCCAGACACATGTGCCAACTTGTGTATCTGGCTTATGTGGGTCCTGGGGAATTGAGCCTCGGACTGGGGTCCTTAGGCTTCACAGGCAAGTGCTTAACCACTACACCATCTCTCCAGCGCACCTGTGCTCTCTCTCGCGCTACCTCTCTCTCTCTCTCTCTCTCTCTCTCTCACACACACACACACACATACACACAAATAAATTCAAAAACAATTTTTTTTAATTTTTTTGGTTTATTTTTATTTATTTATTTGAGAGCAACAGACAGAGAACGAGGCAGAGAGAGAGAGAGAGAGAGAGAGAGAGAGAGAGAGAGAGGGAGAGAATGGGCGCGCCAGGGCTACCAGCCACTGCAAACGAACTCCAGACGCATGCGCCCCCTTGTGCATCTGGCTAACGTGGGACCTGGGGAACCGAGCCTCGAACCGGGGTCCTTAGGCTTCACAGGCAAGCGCTTAACCGCTAAGCCATCTCTCCAGCCCAAAAAAAATTTTTTTAAATAGGGGCTGGAGACATGGCTTAGCAATCAAGACACTTGCCTGCAAAGCATAAGGACGCAGATTCAATTCCCTAGTACCCACGTAAGCCAGATGTACAAGTGGTGCATGCATCTGGAGTTTATTTGCAGTGGCTGGAAGCCCTTGGCACACCCATTTTCTCTGTATAGGCCCCTCTCTCTTATAAAATAAATAAATAAATATGAAAACAAATCATGTCTTTTAGCATCCAATATGGTAAGGTGATCCAGAGCAAACTGGAGCAATGCAAAGCCCTAAGCCACCCCTTACCCTTAGCCCCCATCTGCAGAAAAAAGTCTCTGGATTGCCTGAGTTGTACCTAAGGTGAAATGACCTTCTAGAATGTTCCCCTTCACAACATCTAGTCTTCAATCCTTTTCCAGGCCAGAGAGGCTGCTGAGTGTATGGACAGGTCGATCCAAATTACAATATATATATATATCACTAGCGTCATTTCTGGTCACCAAGGGTAGACCAAGTGTAATCCAGGAAACTGAATTCATCTACCTAAACTATGCCATCTCTCAAATGTAGGGAACAAGGATCAAAAAAGCACTCCAATTGCCCTGAAAACACTAAAGTAATCAAATTACATGCCAAAATCGCGAAAAGAGAAATCTCTCGTGCCATCATCACAGAGAAATGTCTCTCATCTACTCATCTTCCTTCCACACCATGACTGCATAAAGAGCTCAGTGCTGAGGTGTACAAGGGGTTGGGGGAGGTTCCAAAGAAATGTTCCTGAGCTTCCAAACTGGGAGAGGAGATGGAATACATTTTTCTATCATGTAGAGAAAACACTATCCGATTCTGTATTCAGATTTTGAAAACAAATCAATTTCGATTACAAATACCTACAGGCTATCTATTTTTTTGCACTGGAATTACATTGCATGAACTATTTACATAAGTAAGCAGTAAGGTCTAACATCTTTGTGTAGCTCAGAGATTTTCATCAAGTAGTACTTGGGGAAATGGGATTTGCCCTACCTTTACCTCACTTTTCTGTCACAACTTAGGGTGCTAGTGTGCTTATGGAACAGAAAGATGATCTCCTCAAATGGAATCAACCCTTTCCTTTGCAACCAAACTTCTGACCTAAAAAAACAAACATGGAGTCTCAGGTCAATTTAGTATGATTTCTCTGCACAGCGCAGGCTGGAAAACTTCAGTTTTTAAAATGAAAAAAAAAAAAATCCAGAGTTGATTGCCAACACAGAGAAAGAAAACTGTTTTTGCAAATCTCACACTTATTTTCTTGTTTCTCCATAGAAAGAAGCTAGCTCCACAGGTTTTGGCACACAAACCCAGGTACACTGAACACACATCCGAGACAGATTTCCAGAGGCTCGCCGAGAAACATGCCAAAATATCCAGCCAAAGAGCTACAGTCCAGCGAACCGCACCCCCAACCAAGATGCACAAATAGGACCCGGCACAAACAGACACGGACCGAGGCATGTGGATACACACCACGGAGGTGAGCACCCTTGGAGAAAACAGGCCGACTCATCTCGGGTCACGGTCAGAAACCCGAGCGCCACTGCCGCCAACCCGGGAAGGCACGAGGGAGCGCGCGTGCACATACATATATGCGCACACGCCGAACCCACAGAGACGCAGTCACGTATGTAATGCATATGGAGAAACCCTACTCCAGCCAGTCACCTCCCCGCCCCCTCGCGGCTCGGGGCTTTCCGCCCCAGGATAAACCCCAGCCCTGCGCCCCTCTTGCCGAGCCAGTCTCGGTCCCGGCGGGCAGCGGTTCACAGGGGCGAGGCCAGGCTGGGGGGCCGGAACCCCGGAGGGTTCGGCGGCTCGCGCCGGCCATTCATTCGGCAACGCCCCAGCGGCGGGGCCGCAGCTGCAGCGAGGGAGGCGGAGGCGCTGGCTGCAGCTCTCTCCCGTGATGCAAGTTCAGCTGCCCGCCCGCGGGCTGTGCCAAGCGCCCCCCGCCCGCCCGCCGGCCGCCACCGGGCTCCAGGACAGGCTGAGGGACTAAGCCATAGAGCCTGGGAGCAAAAGTCCCGCCCTGTCTCAGCTCCTGAATATTGTCGGCTGCCCTCCACGCAGTGGCCGTGGCCAAGTGCCTTCGGTCCTCCCTAGTCCCCCTCCTCACCCTCCGGCCAAGGCGCTGCCACCCGAGCCCCACACTCACCACCTGGCGAGCTATATCGGCCGCTGCCATCGCTCCTTCGTCCGCCAGGGTTGCAACCGGCGCCGCCGCAACGGGAGCTACTGCACAGGAAACAGAGGAGCTCCTCCGACAAAGAGAAAGTGTTACACTTCGGGCGCGACCAAGTCTGGTGGGGGAGGTGCAAGGGAGGGGCCCCGGCCTCCCCTCTACCGCCCACCCCCTCCGAGTAGAGGATGGGGAGGGGACCGGTTTAAGGCGTCTCCTCCCGCTAGGGAGAGTCCAATTCCAGTTCTCTCGGCAACCCTAGCCTTAGGCCTCTACGAACGGGGGTGGGGGCTCTCCTCAGTGACCACGTCCTCTGGCCCCCCCCGCTACTGGGCTCCGTGGTACGTCCCGACCTGAATTGTCACACCCCCCTGCTCTCCCCTACATCCCTGAGTCCTCCGACCCTGGAGGCTGGAAGGGAGCCTCCGCTCCTCCCTCCGTTTGCTCTCTGCTCCGAGGCTCTCTGCAGTCCTCTCCCTCTTTCAGGTCCCCTGCACCCCCTCCCACTCCCCCTCGAGAGCCCAGGGTGCCTGGCTGAGAGCGCTGGCCTCTGAAGGGTCAGTGTTCCTCTGTCGTCCACCCTTCTCCCTGACCCAAGAACGTTCCTGAGGCTGGTGGGGGGGGGGGTGGCTGCGGCACCTGCAGCTCCACATTGGAGCTTAGGAAGGGAGCCACACTGCAGCCCTACAACTGAGCTATGACTTGTGCAATACGAGGCCAGGGGTCCAGATACATCCCTAACTGTCCTGGGGTTCCCAAGCCGAGCTCTTCACTACTGTACTTAATATAAATAGTCCTCAACCCCCCCCCACTCCTGCATAAGCAGAGGCGCAGAGTATCCCCAGTTGTAAGATCTGAGGTGGCAGGAGTCTTAGAGGGACCCAAGGTCTTCAGGTCTGTTGAGCTAAATGGAAGCACTAGAGGGACAGGCGTTCTGTCCTACCCTCACCCCCCCCCCTTAATCCTAATTAACCTTGTCTTGTGGCTGACCTGCCTACTCTCCTATTTTTCTCCTGTACTACTGCTCCTGCGGGGTGGGGGGGGGGCTTCCCTGTTCTGCCATCTCTCCAGCCCTTGAATCCACCTCTCTGGTATGGAATTGGCTTCCCGGGCAGATTTGTCATGTCCCAGGCCCCAGCAAATGAGGACTCTCTTCTCCACTCTTCAAAAGGGTAGGATCCTTGTTCTCTTTCAGAAAGGAATGAGGGATGGGGTACGGGGGTGGGGGTGGTATGGGGGAAATCCTGACTGTAAGGGCACTGCGGCTTGGGAAATGACCTCACAGATGCCCAAGGCAGGAGAAGCTGAGAGGAGGTAAGGGGAATCAAGGAGAGGGAATGAGAAAAGAATCTCTCAGGGCAAGGAAACAGTGACTACAGGAAAAGCTTCCCTGGCACCTGATTCCACCTGGCTGTGCTTCTCACTCTCTCTCCAGCAGATCTTTATGTAATCTATGCATTGCGACAGCAGGGTCTCTGAGATGTAGCCCCAGGGAGACCTAGAAACTTTAAGGTACTCCACTAGGTGATCTTAAACAGAAGAAAAAAGTGACACGAAGAAAAGGGAGCAGCAGGGACAGTCATAAAGAACTCAGTATTCCAAAGGAACCCATTGTGTCTTCATCACTGCTCTAGCGACCCAAGAGTGGTCTAAAGAAAAGAGCCTAGCACAGTCAGGAACGTGTTCAGGCCCACAGAGATAACTAGTGGCAAGGAAGAAGGGCAGATCTTCTGGAACTCTGGGAAACTGTTAGGCCCCGTCTTGGTATGGCAGCACCACCTGAGACAAGGGCTAAATTTGAGGAACTGCTATAAGGCTTGGGCCCCAGCTGGCTGAAGGCGGGCGTTAGAAGTGACTAGCTACTTCTAGGCTAGCCCTCCAGGAGGGAGCTGGTCTTCCCTGGCAAAGGCTGAGGTGTGGTGGATGAGAAAAATGCTCTAGGCTAAGCTTTGATCTGGGCATTGAGTTTGGGTTGGGAGGAGGCAGAGAACTGGGAGGGCGTAGCTGGAGGCTGTAGTGGAGTTCTGGGGCTCCCTAGGAATCCTGTCTGTCTCTTCCCCCACCCCACACACCCCACACATTGCCTCATAGTGCTAGGGGCACTTTAGCATGGACTCTTTGGAGTCCTGCCCACGTGTCCCACTCAGCCATCTGTCCCTAGGAGGCTATCAGAAGCTCAACAAGGCCTCTTCTTTCACAACACTGGACCTGCCAGTCTGGGACCAAATGCATCAATCAAGTCTCTTGTAGCAGATTGGTTTCTTTCATACCAACCTGCTTTCTTCTGCTACAAATGGCTCCAGGGGCCTGAGGCCTCCCGATTTCCATGGGAATGTGGAGCACTGTGTATGTAGGAGTTGATAGGTGATTGTGTATTTGATGTGTCACTTTATGCATTGGTATGTTTTGTCAGTGTGTGCCTGTGTGTACATCTGTGTCAATGGGTTTATGTTGACATGTAATTATTCCTATATGTGTGTATTTGGTGTGTGCCTGCCAATACCTCTACAGGGGCAGGTGACAGGGTCTAGTGATATATATATATATATACATATATATATGTATGTATGTATATGTATATGTATACATACACACATGCATATACATACATACATACATATATATGTGTGTACACACACACACACACACACACACACACACACACACATATATATATATACACACACACACACATACATACATACATACATCTCCAGGCTGGCCTCAAACTCACAATTCTCCTGCCTCAGCCTCCTGAGTGCTGGGATTACAGGTATGAGCCACAATGCCTCATTGTTATATATGTTGATGTGTGTCAGTATGTGTGTGAATGTAGAGAGGCTTTATCCTGCTGTGTTCTGAACTTTTACATATCTTACCTTACACTGCTCAATCCAGTGAGTGTGTCAACAATGAAACAATGACCCACAGAGATGTCAATTAGAATGCTCATGTCAACAGAGGTTTAGAAATTTCTTTAGTCTCTTGTCTTCCAGTCTTTGGACCTGGTCACCTTCTCATGTACAGGGGAGACAGAAGGACTGAAAAGAGATCTCATGTAAGTGGTCAGTTAGTGGGTTTTGTTCCTTGACTGTCGCTTTATAGGACAAAAAAAAAAAATCCCTGGGCTGGTGAGATGGCTTAGCACTTAAGGTGCTTGCCTGTGAAGCCTAAGGGCCCATGTTGGAATCTCCAGATTCCACGTAAACCAGACGCACAAGGTTGCACGTGTGCACAAGGTGCATACATCTGGAGTTCCATTGCAGTGGCTGGAGACCCTGGTGCATCACTTCTCTTCCATTGTCTTTCATTAACAACAAAAAAAAAGAAATCCAAGAAACAGTCCCCTTTATGGAGAGAAAATTTTAGAGTCTTAGGTACTACCATGAACACGTGTACATGTTTGATGTGTCCTGGTGGCGTCTGGGCCACCAAGGCCCAGCGCAGTGTCTGGCAGGTGCTCAGTCACTGTCGGTGGAGCGAAGAAAATGCAGCAGTATGTACAGGAGATACTTTCAGAATTTCCACAGTTCTCAAGGAAGCTGGAGCAAGCCACAACTTCCCTAGGGTCAGCAGGTGACTGTCATTATCATGCTAATGTTGTTTGTGGAGCCAGAGTCCTCCCCTGAGAGGGGAAATGGCTCCACTATTAGATAAGAGAGAACTCTAATTGGAGCCAACATTTACAGCCAAACTTTCGGGAGGCCACTGTAACTGCTAAGGTGGGGGTGGCTAATGTTAGACAGAACAAGGGAGGGGCACAGCAGTGAAATGCAGCCAAAAATTCAGGAAAAGCCTTTGTTCTGAAACTGAGGCTTTATGAAAGGAGAAATAGAAGAACAGTTGGTCTTAAGTAAAGTGCAGAAGCCCAGCCTGGAGAACAACCTAAGAAGAAAGTTGAAGGAGGAAGATTAGACACGAAACCCAGACTTCAGCTGCATCAGAGACACAGTAAAGGGGTTGAGTGCAAACAAGCTAAGGATTTTTTTTTTTGTACATTACACCTGCTGCGCCTCGTTTGGTTTCACATTAGCTTAGTCCAGTGATTCTAAAAATAAGGTCTTTGTCCAGCAGTCTCAGTGTCATCTGGGAAGATACAGGAAATTCAATTCTGGGGGCTGGGGAGATGGCTGAGCAGGTAAGAGGGATTACTGTATAAACATGAGGACCTGAGTTCATTCTCCAACACCGATGTAAAAAGCTGGGCATGGTCACAAACGCCTGTAACGCCAGTACTGACAGGGATAGAAATAGGAGGATCTCTGGGACTCCCAGACTAAAAAAAAAGGCAGTACCAGTTTCAGTGGGAGACCCCATCTATTTTTTTTAAATAATTTATTATTTACTTGAGATAGAAAAAGAAACAGGCAGACAGACAGACAGAGAGAATGGGTTCACCAGGTCCTCCAGCCACTACAAACAAACTCCAGATGTATGTGCTACCTTGTGCATCTGGCTTACATGGGCACTAAGGAATTGAACCTGGGTCCTTAGGCTTCACAGTTAAGTGCCTTAACCACCAATCTCTCCAGCCTGAGAGACCCCATCTAAAGGAAGTATCTTGAAAGAGCAAGAGAAGACACCCAAGATTTTTCTTTGGTCTCTGCATACATACAAATAGGGAATGCACATCTGCATGACTGCATGCACATGCATGTGTGTGCTCATACACACACACACACACACACACACCCACAGAGGGAGAGAAAGAAATTCTTAACCTCCCTACCCATAACTATTGATCAGAATCTCTGGGACTCAGGAAGCTGTACTTTAACCAGTCGTTAAGGGAATGTTGATTTATTCTAAAGTTTGAGAATTACTATTTGTCTAAAAACCTAGCTCTAGTGGGATAGGAAGTTTTCGAGGCGGAAAAGTTGAAGTCTGGGCCACTGCAAATAATGGCAGAACGTGGTGGATCTCCACAATGGCAGCAATGGGTGTCGTGAAGGTATGGAATGTTTAGGGTTGGGGAAGGGGTGACAAAAATAGTAGGGAGGGCTGGAGAGATGGCTTAGCAGTTAAGGGGTTTGCCTGCAAAGCCAAAGGACCTCGGTTCAATTCCCCAAGACCCACGTAAGCCAGATGCACAAGGTGGTGCATGCATCTGGAGTTCGTTTGCAGTGGCTGGAAGCCCTGATGTGCCCAGTCTCTCTCTCCCTCTTTCTCTCAAATAAATACATAAAAATAAAATATTTTAAAAAATAGTAGGGGAGACCTCTGTTATAGAGCTGAAGGGATTATGAAAATTTATTTCTGGCTGGGCGTAGTGGCACACGCCTTTAATCCCAGCACTTGGAAGGCAGAAGTAGGAGGATCGTTGTGAGTTCGAGGCCACCCTGAGACTACATAGTGAATTCCAGGTCAGCCTGAGCTAGAGTGAAACCCTATCTCAAAACACCAAAAAGAAAGAAAGAGAGAAAGAAAGTAAGTTAGTTTATCTCTTTTCCAGAGATCTAAAAAAAAAAAAAAAAAAAAAAAGGAATAAGATCCTTACCAAGATTTAAAGAGCTCCTGGATCGGGTTCGCATAGTTCTTAAAGTAACCAATCATGTGATTAGTGGTATAATCAGAAGCAAGACCATGGGGAGGAAAAGCACTCATAGAGGTGAGAGACAGTATCTCAAAGCACATTGAATCTTGAAGAAAGTACAGTGGTTTATTAAGAAGAGAGAAAAGCCAATAGTGGTGGCAAACACCTTTAATCCTAGCAATAGGGAGGCTGAGGTAGGAGGATCACTGTGAATTGGAGGCCTGGGCTAGAGCGACATCCTACCTCAAAAAAGAAGAGCCAGTAGTGGTGGTAAATACCTTTAATCCTAGTACTAGGGAGACTGAGGTAGGAGGATACCGTGAGTTCAAGGCCACCCTTGTCGACCTGGGCTAAAATGAGACTGCCTCAAAAAGGAAAAAGAGGAGGAGGAAGAAGAAGAGGAGAGCGAAGAGGAGAGAAGAAGCTGTACATGGTGGAGCATGCCTGTAATTCCAGCCCTTCAGAGGTGGAGGCAGAAGGATCAGAAGTTCAGGATTCTCCTCAGCTACCATAGCAAGTTCAAGGCTGGCCTGGGCTGCATGAAATCCTGTCTGAAAAATGAGAGAAGCCCGATGTGGAGATGCATGTCTTTAATCCCAGCACTCAGAATACAGAGGTATGAGTTCGAGGCCAGCCTGAGACTACATAGTGAATTCCAGGTCAGCCTGAACTAGAGTAAGATCCTACCTTGAACAACTTAAAAAAAAAGCATGGTGGTGCATGCCTTTAATTCCAGCACTCAAGAGGATGTGGCAGGATGATTACCATGAGTTTGAGGCTCCCTGCAGCTATAGCGTGAGTTCCTGGTCAGCCTGGGCTAGAGTGAGTCCCTACCTCAAAAAAATGAGAGCAGGGCTGGAGAGATGGCTTAGCAGTTAAGTGCTTGCCTGTGAAGCCAAAGGACCACGGTTCGAGGCTCAATTCCCCAGGACCCACGTTATCCAGATGCACAAGGGGGCGCACGCATCTGGAGTTCGTTTGCAGGGCTGAAGCCCTGGCGCACCCATTCTCTCTCTCCTTCTCTCTCTGTCTCTCTCTCTCTCTCTCTGCCTCTTTCTCACTCTGTCTGTCGCTCTCAAATAAATAAAAGTAACAAAAAAATTTAAAAAAAAATGAGAGCAAGCGAGCAGCATGAAAGAAAGGATCAGGATGGGGTATAACTTAAGAGTATTCTATGTAGGAGGCCTTGGGTTTGGTCTTCAGCACTGCAAAGGGAAAAAGAGAGGAAAAGAACATTTAGGAGATTGTAAATCTTGGGGAAGGGAGGAAGAGGATGATGATGAGGAGACAGCATCTATAAATGAGGCCAGATCTGGAAAGGTCATCTTCGGGGTAACAAATTGTTTGGTTTTTTTGCTCTAGAGTAGAGGTTCCCAAGCTGTGCTCTCCAGGGACAGTGCCTACTCACTCAGTGCCTGGAATGGTGCCTTGTGCAAATGGAGTGCTCAAAGTGAAAAAAAAAAGGATCAGTTAATGGGTAGACTTTTCTGTATTTTAACTTTTTACCATAAATTTTTCCTAAATCTTTGACAGATGCTCCTGCTTATCCGCTAGCAAGCAACAAAACGAATGAACAAATAGCAAATAGATATTAAGCAGACAATTCCAGTACTGATCACACTTAATTCAACAGTTTATTTTTTCACAGATATCTGTGCTTATGGCTATGATTTTCTATTGCATACACATAATGTAGACATATTTTCTGCTAAGAGAAGTGTTCTTTTTAACAGTGTTTTATTTCATATGGTACAATTTAATATATCTATTTTTTCATGGCATTCTTGCAAGAGAACCATGATATCCAGATGCCATGCTACGTGAACCATTTTTGGAGAAACTGTCCCTTACATGGTAAGGAGTTGTTGAAGAGCTTCAAGAGGGAGACTAACGAGCCTACCTGTGATTTTAACAGAATTAGAGGAGATTGTGATTAAAGTAATTTTACTTCCAAGTAGTGGGATTATATGCAGGACCTATTTGTTATGGTTGGTCCCCTCCAAAAATTTATGCTGGAATGTAATTCCCATTGTGAGACATTGGGATAGAAATGTAATCCTATGATGTTTAGATGTTATGATGTTTAGAGGTGGAGCCCTGGGTAGGTGATTAGGAATAAATGAAGTCGTCATTGTAGTGGCTTCATGATTCCAATTTCATGATTGGATTATGTTTTTTTGTTGTTTGTTTTTGTTTTGAAGCAAGGCCTCACCTTGAGTCTGACCTGGAACTCCTAGCCATCTTCCTAAGTGCTGGCATCAAAAGTGTGCACCTCCACACCCAGCTCGTTTTTTTTTTTTTTTTTTTTTTTTGGTTTTTTGAGGTAGGGTCTCACTCTAGCCCAGGCTGACCTGGAATTCACTATGGAGTCTCAGGGTGGCCTTGAATTCACGGCGATCCTCGTACCCCTGCCTCCCGAGTGCTACGATTAAAGACGTGCGCCACCACGCCCGGCTTCCAGCTTATTTTAAATTTGTTATTTAAAACTTCTATAAGTATGGACAATATACCATGATCATAATCCCCTCCCATGACCTTATTTACCCCCTCTCAAATCCCACCTCCACAGAACCCCTTCTTTCCAATTAGATTCTCTTCTATTTTGATGTCATTGTTATGCAAGTATTTGTTTATTTTTTTGAGACAGGGTCTTATGTCTCCCAGGCTGACTTCAAACTGGCTATGTAGCTAAGAATGACTTTGAACTTCTGATCCTCTTGCTTCTACACTTCCTTGTACTGGGCTTACAGGAGTGTATCACCATACCTAGTTTATGTGAGAGTGTGGATCAAATCCAGGGCTTTAAAAAATATTTTGGTGGGGGGCTGAAGAGCTGCTTAGCTGTAAGGCGCTTGCCTGCACACACACATAAATGAATAAAAATTTATTTGATTGATTGATTGATGTGAAAGAGAGAGAATGAGCCCCACTGCAGACTCCAGACACATGTGCCACTTTATGCATCTGGCTTGACATGAGTACTGGGGAAGTGAACTTCAGCAGCAGGCTTTGCAAGCAAGTGTATTTAGTTGCTGAGCCATCTCCCCATAATGAAATCTGTTATATTATGTTAAATAATCATAAAGATAATAACAGAAGCAAAGCTTTAGTAGCTGGTTAAAGTGCTGCATGCATGTCACCCCAGCAGTCAAGAGGCTGAGGAAGAAGGATGGGAAGTTCGAGACCATCTTGGGCTACCTACATAGCAAGATCCTGTCACAAAGAGAGAGAGAGAAAAAAAAAGAAGAAACGTGATTTCAAGGTCTTTTTACTCCCTGCAGGTCAAAACAACAGCATTCATGGCATGGCTCACAAGGTCCTTCTGGGGTAGTCCCTTTTAATAGTGACTCTATTCCCTCTATTCCTTTGTCAATGTTATTATAACTTTTGTCTAACTGCTACAACACTGTCTTAGTTCATTTTCTGTCACTAATAACAAAATACTACATATTGGGTAAGTTACAAAAAAAGGGACTTTGATTTTGGCTTATAGTTCAAGAAGAACAACATCTGAGAGCCTTATGATAGCCTTCTTGCTGGCAGAGGTTTGAGGTAGTGAGGAATATCACACCATGAGAGACATGGAACATGTATGTGTGTTTGGATCTTTCTCTCTCTTTTTATTTTTATTTTTTTATTATTTTTTTGTTCATTTTTATTTATTTGAGAGAGACAGAGAGAGAGAAAGCGAATGGACTCGCTAGGGCTTCCAGCCATTGCAAACGAACTCCAGATGTGTGCGCCCCCTTGAGTGTCTGGCTAACGTGGGTCCTGGGGAACCGAGCCTCGAACCAGGGTCCTTAGGCTTCACAGGCAAGCGTTTAACCTCTAAGCTATCTCTCCAGCCCTTATTTTCATTTTTTTAATTTTATTTTTTTAGAGAGCGAGTGAAAAAGAGGCAGATAGAATGGGTGTGCTAGGGTCTCTAGCCACTGCAAATAAACTCCAGATGCATGCACCACTTTGTGCGTCTGGCTTTATATGGGTACTGGGGAATCAAACTCAGGTCCTTAGGCTTTGCAGGCAAACACATTAACCACTGAGCAGTCTCTTCAGCCCTCTGTCCTCTTTGAGACAGGTCTCTTGCCACTCTAAATGAGCTGAGCTGCCATGCTACAAAGGAATGTCAGACTAGCTGGCCCATGAGCTTTGGATTCGCTTGGCCCCTCTGCCCATTGTCATAGGTACAATTGTGATCCCAGATAATTGTACCACTTTGTATTGGGGTTTACCTTGGTGCTGGAAAATTGAATCTAGGCCAGCAGGCTTTGCAAGCAAGCACCTTCAACTGCTTAGCCATCTCCCAAGCCTTACCCATGTTTCTTTTGTCTTTTATTTCTATCCATGCTGCTGCTTCTTTTTATTTATTTATTTACTTTTGGTTTTTGAGGTAGGGTCTCACTCTAGCTCAGGCTGACCTGGAATTCACTATGTAGTCTCAAGGTGGCCTTGAACTCACTGAAATACTCCTACCTCTGCCTCCCAAGTGCTGGGAGTAAAGGCATATACACCACTGTTATGCCCAGGTCTCAGCATCCCCACTGACCACCAAGGAGAACCAAACACATATGCAAGGGCAAGGAGCTTTACTTCTGGCTTAAGCTTGGGTCTCTTGATTCACCAACTCAGTAGATCCATACAAGAGCCCCAAGGAGCAAGGGGGCAAGTTTTTTTTTATATATAGGGATTTGAACAAAGAAGTAGGGAATGGGTACATGATTGGTTGATTTCTTAGGACATTGGCGGCAAGGTTGGCAGGCAGAAGCTAGGTAATTGAGCAACCTCTGTTGTGATTGGCTAAACAAGCAGCAATAACATTTGTATGTATTTTGATTGGCTGAGACAGGGAGGTAGGAGGGATAAATCTCTTAATTGGCTGGGGCAGGGAGGTAGGAGGGACAAGTCTTTGGCAAGTCTCAGGTGTCCTGGGCAGGGGCAGAGCAGCTTCCCCTTTGTTCCTTTGTTTAAGCTGAAACTTAGGCCTACTGAGGACTCTGAAGCCTGTCATGGCGTCCATCTGGTTCCTGAGTCCTTCACCACACCTGGCTTTATCCATGATTCTTTTTAAAAATTTTTTTGTTGCTTATTTTTATTTATTTATTTGAGAGTGACAGAGAGAGAGAGAGAGAGAAAGACATAGAGAGAGAATAAACATGCCAGGGCCTCCAGTCAGTGCAAACGAACTCCAGACGCGTGCACCCCCTTGTGCATCTGGCTAACGTGGGTCCTGGGAGAACTGAGCCTTGAACCAAGTTCCTTAGGCTTCACAGGCAAGCGCTTAACCCCTAACCCATCTCTATCCATGCTTCTTAATGGGTGATACTTAATGTGCATTAGAAGGGGGTGGAGGGAGTGGGAAAAGCCAATCTACTTGAGTATTGTAACAGTTAGAAGAAGTTCTAAATCCAGGCATGGTAGGCATGCCTGTAATCCCAGCACTTGGTAGATAATGACAGGAAGATCAAGAGTTAGTTCACAGTCATCCTCAACTATGTACCAAATTAGAGGTCAACCTGATCTACACAAGACCCTGTCTAAAAGCATAAACGAACCAAAAACTCAGAAATTCTACAAAGAACAAAATGTTCTACAGCAAGGGTCCATCTCAGTGGGAGAGTTCTTGCATAGCATGCACACGGGCCCTGGGCTGGCTCCTCATCCCAGCCAAAGAATTTCTTTTCTTTCCTTTTTTTTTTTTTTTTTAAGGTAGGGTTTCACTCTACCTCAGGCTGACCAGGAATTCACTATGGCCTCAAACTCACAGTGATCCTCCTACCTCTGCCTTCCGAGTCATGGGATTAAAGGCGTGCGCCACCATGCCCAGCTACTCCAAAAGAATTGCTGATGTGCGAGGACAAAGTTGAATTACTCCACGTAACAATAATCATTGTGTATTTCAAAAAGATAGAATAGGGCTGGAGAGATGGCTTAGCGGTTAAGCGCTTGCCTGTGAAGCCTAAGGACCCCGGTTCGATGCTCGGTTCCCCAGGTCCCACGTTAGCCAGATGCACAAGGGGGCGCCGCGTCTGGAGTTCGTTTGCAGAGGCTGGAAGCCCTGGCGCGCCCATTCTCTCTCTCTCCCTCTATCTGTCTTTCTCTCTGTGTCTGTCACTCTCAAATAAATAAATAAATAAAAATTTAAAAAAAAAGATAGAATAAATGGTTTGGGATGTTTTTTGCTCTAGTAAAATGATAACTATTTGAGGAGATATATGTCTACCATGATTTATCATATATATATATATATATATATATATCTCACAGTATCACATGGCACCCCACTGATATAATTTAAATCTTAAGTGTCCTCCAAAGGTTTATATGTTAAAGGCTTGGTCATCAATTCAGCACTAT
The DNA here is from genome assembly GCF_020740685.1 of Jaculus jaculus. Classification (NCBI taxonomy): domain Eukaryota; kingdom Metazoa; phylum Chordata; class Mammalia; order Rodentia; family Dipodidae; genus Jaculus; species Jaculus jaculus. The sequence continues at coordinate 114,701,082 of NC_059125.1, forward strand.
TGGGAGGAAGTAAAAATTTTAAGAAGCAGAGCCAAATAGGTCATTAGGGTAATGCTCTCAAAGGGGATTATGCAAACCCAGTGTTTTCTTTCTCAATTGGTTCCTTGGCACCTTGTGTGGTGACAAATTTTGCATCACCACACATTCTGACTATGATGTGCTACCTCAGTACAGGCCCAAAATTAATCGGGCCAAGTAATCACAGACTGTAATTCCAAAACTGAGCCTAAATAGGCATTTTCTATTCATAAATTGAGTATCTCAGGTATTTGGTACAGTGATAGAAAGTTGTCCTATGTACAATTTTTGTTTTATATGTCAGTTTAAAGTGCCCATGGAACTACTTACAGATGCACACACAGACCTCAGATCAGAATGACTTTTTAAATTTTTATTTAAGAGGGAAAGAGAGCGTATGACTGTGTTAGGAACTTTTGCCACTGCAAACTAACTTCAGATGCATGTACCACTTTTTGCTTCTGCATGTATGTGGGTACTGGGGAATTGAATCAGGGCTGGCAGGCTTTGCAAACAAGTGCCTTTAACGGATGAGCCCTCTCCCCAGCCTCTAAATCAGAATCTTTTGCGGGGAGAATTGTCGGTGTGTAACAATCTTGCTGGGTGGATCGGAAGCACATGAAAGCTGGAAAAGCACTACACAGTGAGATTAACATCTATGCAAGTCACCTGAGTCAGCACAGGGAGGCGTGATTGAGTGATGCCAGGACTAGAGGCAGCGAGCCGGACCTGGTGGTTCACATTTTTAATACCAGGCCTTGGAAGACTGAGGCAGGCAGATCATTATGAGTTCAAGGCCAATATGGATTATATAGTGAGTTCAGGACCACCTGGGCTACAGAATGCGACCCCCCTCCCTCCCCTCAAAAAAAGTTTAGAGGCACTGAGACCGGTGAGGATGTTTATACATTGGGCAAGAACCAGGACTCAGGAGAAATTTGAGGTTTCCATTTACATCATGATCTACTAGGTTGCCTTAGACATGGCTTGTCCACATTGATTTAGTTAGACTATTTTTTAAACTTTTTTTGACAACTTCCACAATTATAGGCAATAAACCATGATAATTCCCTTCCCTACCCCACTTTTCTAGTATTTCTGATTACTTTTTTTTTTCATTATTTCTATTTCCTTACTCATGTCTTGTACTGACCTCCTTATTTCCTTAAGTTGGTTTCCTGTGTTCTCATGGGACTCCTTCAGGAGTCTGTATTCTTCTTTGATTCCTTTGCTTTTTTTCATTGATTTTTTTGAATATAGATAGACTAATTTTTCTGAATTCTTTGTCAGGCATTTCTCCTAAATCAGTCTCACTGGATGGATTTATAATTTTTGGTGGAAGTCTATTGTCTTGATTTTTTGTGTTTCCTGTATTATAATGTAGAGATTTTTTTCCATCTTGAGTTAATTTGTTGCTTGTATTTTCTAATTATCTGCAGTATTCTTAGATGTGTAAATCTAATTTCATATATCTTCAGGGTAGGAGCTTAAGGTTCCAGGTGTGGCTCTTATATTACTCTCAGAGTAACACTAGAAGTGACCCTAGGTGTTGGGTTTGCCTGTTATGCAAGTATTCTAGTAGACTAGGTGGGGCAAACTACTGGCAAATTCTAAAATGCAACTGAGCAATATTCACATTCAATCAAAACCAGCAGGGAGCTTTTTTCTTTTTTTTCAAGGTAGGGTCTTATTCTGGCCCAGGCTGACCTGGGATTCACGATGGAGTCTTAGGGTGGCCTCGAACTCATGGCGATCCTCCTATTCCTGCCTCCTGAGTGCTGGGATTAAAGGCATGCGCAACCACCTGGCTCCAGCAGGGAGTTTTTTTTATGCAAGAGTGGGGATTAAAACAAACAGTTTAATAAATCAAAGACCCTAAGGGTGTGTGTTGCCCCAAACCCTTAATCCTGTCAACTGGCAGGCTAAGATTTCTGGTTTGAAATGAGTTCCAGGTCAGTCTGTGGCCGAGTGAGACCCTGCCCCTAATAATGACAGAAGAAAAAGACAAAGGCCCTATAAATCCGGAAACATCAAAGGCAACAATAGTCAACACCAAAATACAGTTTACTTGAGAATGTTAAGGCCGGCCAAAAATACAATTAAATCTAACACATAACCTGCCCTGATATGGAAAGAGAGATTAGCACTTCCAGTGTAGGCCTATGTATCTGGCTTTGTGTAAGTAGGTTCTGTTAACCTTTTGGGGTGGCTTCCAATCTCACCTATGCTGAGTGCCCACCTTGCTCCCTCTGCTGTGCTGTGGACTAGGTTAGGCTGCTTGGGTTGTGGATCTGGATCTGGTGTTCTGATTGGCTGTGCTGTGTGGCTGGGGGCGTGGTTCTCCTGTGGTTCACAGCACTGGTGCTGGGGAGAGGGAGGCTGCACAGGGTACCTGGAGTTGCAATGGTGCTGCTCAGCTCCTCCCATTTGTGTTTGAGCCACTCCTGAGCTGGTCCCTGTTGTCTTCCCATTCAGGCTTCTTGACTTTGCAAGGAGGCTGGTGTGAGCGGAAAATCCCTTCACCTGGCTTCTGTGGCTCAAACAGAGCCAAATAGCTGTGTGGATCCAGTGCCCGGTGGGAGCCGATTCTGGATGGTTGTCTGCTTGCTAGACACTCTGGGTCTCTCCTGCTTTTCCGCTGAGGTTGATAATTCTTTGTACACCTTCACTTTTCAGTAGAAGAGGGCATTTTGCTCTTTTTCTGCTTATTTCTCCCCCTAGGCTGCTTTGGCATAGCTACGATACCACCATCTTATCTGGAAGTCCTAGTTAGACTTTTTGTCATTGTGACAAAATACCTGAGGGGGAAAAAAAATAAGGGAAGAAGGATCTTGTTTGGGTCATAGTTTCAGAGGCTTCAGCCCATGCTTGGCCAGCTCCATTGCTTTGGTGCCTGAGGCAAGGAAGACTTACGATAGGGAAGGTATGACAAAACCGAGCTGCTAACATCATTGTTGCCAGAAAAGCAAAAAGTGAGACAAGAGGGGGTCAAAGACAAGGCATAACTCCTACAGACACCCCCCAGTGACCTACTTCCTTCAACTAGGCTTCACATCCTAAAGTTTCCAGCATCTCCCAAAATAGCATCACCAGCTGAGGATAAGCCTTCAACACATGAGTCTGTGAAGCACATTTCATATTCAAACGATAACACGAAATGATATACTTTTGTATGTCCTCAAATACTTCTTATTTGCCTGAGTTAGTCAACAGCAGTCTTCCCAGAGTCATAGAGTACATCTTACAAATATTATTTTGTTCATATATATCTAAGCACTATTCTAGGTACTGTGGGATATGTAAGGTATGGTTTACATATATGTAAATTATATATATATAAAAAAGTCAAATACAAATCTATCATAAAGTAGTATCCATGATGCAGTATTGACAGCTGTATCAGTTACCTTCTTGTAACCTGGGACAAACACTCAACCAGAAACTGATGGGAGAAAACAGTTTAGTTGGGCTTATAGTTGTCAGGGGTAGTTTCATCATGGTGGAGAAAGCATGGCAACCCACTCATCTCTTCATACATGAGCAGTGGAGAAAGAGCAGCTACAGCAAGCTGGCTCTGAATACCCAGTGGTATAGACTAATAAACCTCAAGGCTCTGTGATAGATCTCCAGTAAGGCTTCACCTCCCAAAGGCTCCACCAGCTGGGAATTCAGTATAAGACTTAATCACAAACATTTGAAGCTATGGTGGACATCTTACATTTAAACTTCCCCAACATGGGCTGAAGAGATGGCTCAGTAGTTAAAGGTGCTTGCTTGCAAAGCTGCTGGCCTGGGTTCAATTCCCCAGTACCCATGTAAAGCCAGATGCACAAATTTAACACATGTGTCTAGAGTTCCTTTGTAGTGGCAGGAGGCCCTGGCACACCCAATCTCTCTTATTTTCTCTCTTTCTCATAAACAAATAGTAAAAACAAAAAAAAATATTAACCACCACAGCAGTAAATACCAGTGGTCTCCTTCTTGACTTTGTGGTAGTTACATAAGCATATATGTTGAAAACATTAATTGCCGCTGTGTGTTTATGCCTTAGGAGGTACATTATATTTCAAAAGAAGAAAGGTTACCAGTGAGTTCTGTGCACTGAGTGACATTAAATCAGCAACCCATAGACATGGCACAGAATCAAGGTCAGTACTCAGTGGCCTTAATGTCCACCACAAGTGAATCACAAGGACTGTGAGGGGGTTGAAATAACAGGTACAGAGATGCAAAAGATGGTACTGACACCTTGGTGAGATACTGATTTACCTCAGTTTCACTAATCATTGAGTACCATGAGGCTTCTGCTTGTATCGTTCTCCATACTTTGCATTAATGTTCTTATTTATCTTTGTACCCACACACAACCACACAAGTACACCATGCGCATGCACATGCGCGCGCGCGCACACACACACACCATAATGACATTTGATAAATGGTGGGCTACAGATACAATGGTGATCCCATCAGATTATAATGAAGCTGAACAATTCCTATCAGTGACATCATTAACATTATAACCTGAAAGCTCAACACATTACTCATATGTTTGTGCTGATAGTGCTGTAACCAAATCTATCGTACTACCAGTTGCATGAAAGTCTAGTAATACAATTGTGTATGATAGGTAACACCTGATAAGGATAATAAACTGTTAATGGCTTGCATATACTTTGCTATAGATTTTATCATTTCTTTAGAGTGTACTTCTACTTATAAAACATTACTGGTCTATGTTCAGGAGTAGAGTACTTGCTAGCATGCATGAGGCCATGGGTTCTATTCCCAGCACTGCAAAAAGAACAGTTTACTGCAATTCAGTCTTCCATATTGTAAGCCACAGGCTTCTATGTCTCATGTTTATAATCTCTCTTTGTTTTCCCTCTTTTTTTAAAAAAAACAGTATCTCATCTAGCCAAGCTGGTCTCAAACTTGCTATGTAGCCAAGGATGTCCTTGAACATATGATCCTCTTGCCTCTGTCCTTTAAGGGCTGGGGTTACAGTTATACACGACCATACCTGGTTTCTTCTTTATTTTCTTTTGTTTTTGAGAGAGGGTCTTGTTATGTAGCCCAGGCTGTCCTAGAACTAGTGATCTTTCTGCTTCAGTCTTCAGATTAACGATGCATGCTACCAAGGCAAACTACTACATCTCTCTCTCTCAAAATATTTTTTATTTATTTGAGAGAAAGAAAGAGGGAGAGAGAGAAGGCATGCTAGGGCCTCTAGCCACTGCAAATGATCTCCTGATGCATGCGCCCCCTTGTGCATCTGGCTTACAAGGGTCCTGGAGAATCGAACCGGGATCCTTTGGCTTTGCGGGCAAACACCTTAACTGCTAAGCCATCTCTCCTCTCTCTCTCTCTCTCTCTCTCTCTCTTTAAATTTAGAGTTTATTAGTTTAAGAAAAGGAAAGTGGGGGCTGGAGAGATGGCTTAGCAGTTAAGTGCTTGCTTGTGAAGCCTAAGGACCCTGGTTCAATTCCCCAGTACCCATGTAAGCCAGATGCACAAAATGATGCATGCATATGGAATTTGTTTACAGTGGCTGGAGGCCTTGGTGTGCCTCGCTCTCTCTCTTGCTCTCAAATAAATAAAAATAAACAAATTTTTTAAAAGAAAAGGAAAGGAAAGTGGAGTTAGTATGAAGAGCTAATGCATATAAGAAGGCAGGAGGGAGTAAAGCTCCAAAATCCTTGTTTTCATTTATTGATTTATTTGGGAGGGAGGGAGAGAGTGAATGTGTCTGTATGGGCACACCAGTCACTCCTGGCCCTGCAAAAATACTCCAGATGCGCATCTGTATTTACATAGGTACTGGAGAATTGAACCTAGGCCATCAGGCCTTGCAAGCAAGCACCTTTAACTGGGAGCCATTTCCCCAGACCACATTTCTTGATTGTTTTGTGTTCTCTTGTGCTTGATATAATCTTATGTTGCTTTGCTCATATGTGTGTGTGTGTGTGTGTGTGTGTGTGTGTGCACATACATATGATATGCATCATATACTCTAGGTGTGTAAGAAGCTATACTATCTAGGTTTGAGTAAGTATATTCTATAATTGTATAATGACAAAATCACCTAAGAATGAATTTCTGAGAATGCATCCCTGTCATTTTGTTTGTTTGTTTGTTTATTTTCTTTTTTTTTAACAAGGTTACCAGCTTATTCCAATTCTTTTTTTTTTAAATTTTTTATTTATTTATTTGAGAGCGACAGACACAGAGAGAAAGACAGATAGAGGGAGAGAGAGAGAATGGGCACGCCAGGGCTTCCAGCCTCTGCAAACGAACTCCAGACGCGTGCGCCCCCTTGTGCATCTGGCTAACGTGGGACCTGGGGAACCGAGCCTCAAACCGGGGTCCTTAGGCTTCACAGGCAAGCGCTTAACCACTAAGCCATCTCTCCAGCCCTATTTGTTTATTTTCAAGGTAGGGTCTTGCTCTAGCCTAGGATGACCTGAAATTCACTATGTAGTCTTAGGGTGGCCTCGAACTCACAGCAATCCTATCCTCCTACCTCTGCCTCCTGAGTGCTGGGATTAAAGGCATGCACCACCATGCTTGGCCATCTCAATCATTTATTGATGAATGATTTTATATGTAAATGTGAGATCATAATAAATGAGATTTATTATAAGGAATTGGCTTGTAGAATAATGGAGGCTCAGAAATCTCATGATCTACCATCTGAAAACTGGAGTCCCAGGAAATTCACTAATGTAAATTTTTTAGTTTTTATTTTATTTTTTTATTTTATTTTTTATTTTTTTTTGTTGTTCATTTTTTTATTTATTTATTTGAGAGCGACAGACATAGGGAGAAAGACAGATAGAGGGAGAGAGAGAGAATGGGCGCGCCAGGGCTTCCAGCCTCTGCAAACGAACTCCAGACACGTGTGCCCCCTTGTGCATCTGGCTAACGTGGGACCTGGGGAACCGAGCCTCGAACCGGGGTCCTTAGGCTTCACAGGCAAGCGCTTAACCACTACGCCATCTCTCCAGCCCAAATTTTTTATTTTATTTATTTATTTTTATTTTTTATTTTTTTGGTTTTACAAGATAGGGTCTCACTCTGGCCCAGGCTGACCTGGAATTCCCTATGGAGACTCAGGGTGGCCTGGCACTCACGGTAATCCTCCTACCTCTGCCTCCCAAGTGCTGGGATTGAAGGGGTGCGCCACCACACCCGGCCTGTTTGTTTTATTGAGGTAGGGTTTTGCTCTAGCCCAGGCTGACCTGGAATTCACTCTTTATTCTCAGGGAGGCCTCAAACTCACACTAGTGTAAAATTCTAGTCTAAGTTCAAAAGCCTAAGAAAGCTAGTGATGTAAGTCCCAATTCAAGAGTAGAAGACCCACATCTCCACTCAGCAGCCAGGGAGAGAGCTGATTCCCTTCTGTTCTGCTTAAGCTCTCAACCAGGATGGTGCTCTCACTAATGAGGGCCATCTATTTTACTCAATCTACTAATCCAAATACTAATCTCAGAAGCATCCACACAGACATACTCTTTTTCTGGCCATTCATTGGCTCAGTCAAAGTGACACCTAACATTGACCTTCTTGTAGCTAGGTGTGGTAGCATATGCCTGCAATTCTAGCACATAGGAGGCAGAGGCAGGAAGATTGCTTTGAGTTAAAGGCAAACCTGGGCTACATAGTGAGTTCTAGACAGCCAACGCTATACTATGAGACCCTATCTATAAAAACAACACACAAAACCTAAAATTAACAATCTTGGACTGGGAGTACAGCTCACAGTGGTAGAAAAATTGCCTAGCATGTGTGAGGGCTGTCTGGGTTTCATCTTCAGTATAGCTAAATAAATATTTCAAAAATCAACTTTGGAGGGCTGAAGGGATGGCTTAGAGGTTAAGGCACTTGCCTCCAAGGCCTAAGGACCCAGGTTTGATTCCCCAGTACCCACATAAGCCAGATACACAAGGTGGCTCATGCATCTGGAGTTTGTTTGCAATGGCTATAGGTCTTAGGACACCCATTCTCTCTATATATCTGCCTCTTCCTCTCTCTGTCCTCCTCTCTCTGTCTCAAATATGTAAATAAATAAATATAAAAATCAGCTTAAACTTGGGCGTGGTATTGCACGCCTTTAATCCCAGCACTCGGGAGGCAGAGACAGGAGGATCGCCAAGAGCTTGAGGCCACCTTGAGACTACAGAGTGAATTCCAGGTCATCCTGGGCTAGAGCAAGACCATATCTCAAAAACTTTTTAAAAAAATCAACTTAAGAGCTTGAGAGATAGCTCAGTGGTTTAGGCATTTAGTTGCAAAGCCTAAAGGCCCCAGGTTTGATTCCCTAGTGCCCGAGTAAAGCCAGCTGCACAGAGTGGCACATGTATCCGAAGTTCATTTGCAGTAGCAGGAGGCCCTGGCATTCTCTCTCCCCTCTCCCTCCCCCCTTGAAAATAAATAAATAAAAAATTTTTTCAGGAAATCAACTTTAAATATGGTTCTTACCTTTCTGAAAGCCACAGTAAAAGGAGAAATACTACTTGACATAGTTTTATATATTTCCTATGCACAAAGGTTACTATGAAGTCCATTAGCCCCACAGGTATTTATTGAGTACCTACAGTATCTCAAGTCTTGGTACTGGACATAGTTAATGAGCAAAATCAGACTGAGTCCCTGACTCATGGGAGCTCATAGTCTAGTAGAAAAGACAGACAGCAGTCAAATAACCACAGAAATAATTTCAAAAATGAAATTACAATATGATCATGAAATAGATTTTTTTCACTTTCTTTCTTTCTTTTTTTCAAGGTAGGGTCTCACTCAGTCTAGCCCAGTCTGACCTGAAATTCATTATGTAGTCTCAGGGTGGCCTCAAACTCATGGTTATCCTCCTACCTTTGCCTTCCAAGTGCTGGGATTAAAGGTGTGTGCCACCACACCCGGCAATTAAGTAGATGTTTAAACTGCGTGTGGTAGCGCATGCCTATAAACTTAGCACTAGGGAGGTGGAAGCAGGATGATTAGGAGTTCAAGACCAACTTGGGTTATATGAGATCCTGTCTCAAAACAATGACAGCTAAGCATAGTGGTGTACACCTTTAATCCCAGCACCTGGGAGGTAGAGGTGGGAGAACTGATGTGAGTTTGAGGCTAGCTTGAGACTACATAGTCTGTTCTAGGTCAGCCTGGGCTATAGTGAGAATTTACCTCAATCCCCCTACCCCCAGAAACCAAAAGCAAAACCCTAGACTAACAAAAAGAGGTATTAATGATGCCCTGAAAGTTTCTAATGACAATGGAAAGGGTGCAGACAGATTTGACTTCACCTAGCAATTCATTGTGGTGGTTTGGGAGGCTCTATGGAGGAAATGAAGTTTGAGTTGAGATCTGAAGATGAAGCAGGAGTCTGAAAAGTTCAGTGTAAGGAAACAAGAACATTCCAGGCAAAGGGAGGTCTTGTTTCACAAAACAGAAAGGGCTAGAACTGGGATTTACTGGTGTAGTGCTGACAGAATGCTGGTGTGGCATGCATCGGGAATGGAAGTGGGCACAGAGCAAGATCATGCAATACCCAAGCCTTGAAAACAACAGGGGCTGGGGATATATAGCTCTGTCATAGAGTGCTTATTAAGCATACATGAGGCCCTGGGCTCAATCCTCAGTACTAAAGAAAAAAACAAACAAACAAACAAACAAACAGAGGCCTCTGAAAAGCAAAAGGAAACTTACTGAGGGGGTTGAAATAGGAGTGTGATGTGTTGAGAGTCATGTTTTGCAAACCTCTGGCTGTAGTGTGGAGTAGAATAAAGGGAAGACATGTATAGGCAACAGTCCAGCTGAGCAGCGGTGAAAACCGGAACTAGCATGCTGGAAGTAGAGATGGAGGGGTAGGAGAAATTTAGAAGGTGAAATCAATCCAGACTTGGTGATGTGGAGGGGGAAGTAGACAGAGGTACCAGCATGAGTCCTGGGATTCTGGCTGGGATATGATTTGATGGAGACAGAAAACACTGGACAGCCTCGGATTTGGGGGAGGGAGAAAGTTTTGGAATTTGGAATTCCAACTTCCAGTTGGAATATACTGAGTATGGTAGTTTGAATGTGATAGTTTGAACGTATGGCCCCACAGACTCAGGTGCTTTATTAAAATTGAGCTCAGATCAGGCAGATCCCTGCTCTAGGGGGCGTGTCACTGGCAGTCAGATGTTGAAGTCCAGCCCTAAGGTGTGTGGAGAGAGGTTTGTGGTACTCTTCTTGGACCTATGCAAGTGAGCCAGCTTCTTCCACCATTGATGGTATTCCCCTGGAATTTGTAAGCGTGAAATAAACCCCTTTCATACCATAAAGTGTTTCTGGTTGGGTGTTTGTCCTAGCAACATGAAGCTGACTGCAACACTGAGGATTGCATTTGAGATGCTTTTGCAACATTGGAGGAGACAATGTCAGACAGCTCACAGGAGGGATATAGACATAGAAATCAGTGGGGCCTGTGTGATACTTAAATCTATAGGATAGATTAAATTACCTACAGAGAGAGAGTAGAGATAAGATGAATAGTCATGTCTAATCCCTGGAAAATATCAACATTGAGAAGTGGGGACTGAGTTTACAGCTCAGTTGATAGAGTACTTGGCTTGCATGCATGAGCTCTGGGTTTGATCCCCAGCACCACAAAATAAATAAGGGAAATAGAAGAGGAAATGGGAGGAAGAATGTGTAAAGGAAAAGATAAGAGGTTGAAAGACAACCAAGACAATGTGCCACTGAAGTTCAAGGAACAAGGGAATTTCAAAAAGAAGGGTCAACAAAGCTGCACACTGGGAAGAGGGGGAGGGAGGGCTGCGGTGGGCTTAGCCTAGCACACGTGGGGCCTGGGGTTCCATTCTCAGAAATACACACAAAGAGAAGTTAAGAAAGATTGAAAGGAGGGGGGCTGGAGAGATGGCTTAGCAGTTAAGCATTTGCCTGTGAAGCCTAAGGACACTGGTTCGAGGCTCAATTCCTCAGGACCCACGTTAGCCAGAGGCACAAGGGGGCGCACGCGTCTGAAGTTCATTTGCAGTGGCTGGAGGCCCTGGTGC